>NC_136912.1:9151043-9256852 GCF_949606895.1 Notothenia rossii | reverse complement strand
TCGTCAGAGGCTTCACTGTCTTCATCCTGCTCTTCCTCCCCCCCCTCAGCAGCTTCCTCTTCATCACCACCATCAGATGCTTTCTCAGCAACATCTGCTCCTTCTTCCTCTTCATCGGTCCCACCAGCAGGCCCTTCTTCCTCATCATCACTGGACTCTTCCTCTCCTTGGTGGAAAGACTCTCCCACCTCAGTTCCTCCTCTCTTAGTGAGCAGAGCGAAGTTCTTCTCCACGTCAGAGTCTTCATCGTCACTGCTGTTCGCCGCCATATTCTTCTTCTTCTTCTGCGGCTGCTTCCCTTTCCCCGTCATCTCAGTTTCTGGAAGACGATAACAGCTGTGGGAAACAAGAGGAGAATTGATGTGGTTTTGAGACTGGAAATGTGCTAGATGCTCATCTGCTGTTGTGGAATAAAACTAGGTTTATTTACTCAATTACAAAACGAGAGATACTCAAACTTTACTTGAGTTCTTCTATGATATGCAGCTTTACACTATACTACACTAATACATCCTAGAGGTAAATATTGAATGATTTACAACACTACATTTGTCTGACAGCTTGAGTTACTTTTCAAGATTACATTGTTTCATCCACTTCCTGTACAGTAAAATCCATGTATCTCCAGATGTTTGAATTTAAAAATCTTTATCATGGCTTTCAGACATTTCAAACACATAATCTAAAACGAACCGGTGCATTCAACAAAAAAAAGGTACATCTAAATCTAAAACTGACAAGACATACAAATATATCTCCAGATGTGTTTAGTTTAATAGCTTGTTGTGCTCATGAATGGCAGGTCGTTTACCATCTTAGCTCCAAATAAGTTTAAAACCATATGGTTTCTTTCCTAATAATTTAACTTCTGATATATTTTCCATGATAATTAACCTCACACTATTTGGTAAAAGCCAATCGTAATAAATGCAGGTATCTAGCGTAGCAGGGCAATGGCTCCATACAAAAAACAGCATTTCTATTACTTCCTAGCTTATTTAAATGTGTACAAATATGGTTAAGTCTCACTTCAGATATGATAGGGTATTAAAATGAGTTACACTAGGATTCGGGTTAGTATAAACGCAATAATGAGTTATTTCCTTTTCAGAAATGTTCATTTTATGACTTACTATCTTGAGCACAGGCTGGCTAGCGGTGTCAAGTCTTGCTAAAAACGTAACGTTAGAAATGGTCTATGTCACGTATTCTTATGCCGAATTAACACCTAGGTAAGGAAACGTATAAGCTCCCAAAAAGTCGTTTTATTAACAAAATGCGTTGACTAAGAGGGACATTTTTTATATTTAAAGCAGCAGATTCTCAATTCAGTTTGACAGGTTTTCTTCAGTAGCGAAAGACAAGAAAGCGAATCGGACCGAAGTCAAGAAAGCGAAGCCAACTTGTACTCAACATGAAAGCGAAACACTATTAAATAAATGTGTATTTACCTGGATATTAAGTTGTTAAATCCCTGTTTAGCTGAGCTCTATTATCCACGTGTGTGCATGTCGGCTGCGAGTTCCACTCCGGTGAGATAAACAGAGAAGTTCCGGTTTCAAAATAAAGGTTTCACTGAGTTGTCCAATAGTATGGGCAGATAACAGAATACATGTGCTGCTGTATTTTATCCATATAGGTTTATTACCAGTGCCTGTAGTGGTTAAGTACTGTTTTGTGACCAGTAAGATGTGATGTTTTACTAAATATTTTTTTAGGCTTTTATTTTGAAGGCAGTAATAATGACTTGCCGCGCAGTGCTGCCCTCTGCTGAAAATACACAGCTATTACTTCACTCAGAATCAGGTTTTTTTATGTATATTGGTGCTAACATTAGGGAACACAGTTGTAAGAGGACCAACATTATAACTATAATAAAAAGAAAATGTTACAAAAAACTATGTAACACACATTATGTACACAGAATATGAATAAACAAAAACGAAGTATAGTGAAAGTATGACAAAGTACAGTTTATTAGATGTCAAAGTGGAGGGTTATGGAGATTGTAAAAGAGGATGTGTTATACAGAACTGTAATTGCAATTGCACACACACACACACACACACACACACACACACACACACACACACACACGCACACACACGCACACACACACACACACACACAGACACACACACACACACACACGCGCGCTGAGAAAGGAGGAGGAGTTTGTTTCCGTTGCCAGGCGATCATGGTGACGAGTTGCGTCAAATCGAACATATTAAAACCGGAATATCGATAACAAGTCCTTCAAAATAAAAGCGGGTAAACTGCAGAGCACAGAAACATCTACATAAAAAATGAAAAACATATTTTCAGACATGATGAGAGTCTGAAAGCCTAAACTGTGTCAATCAATTATTTTGATTACACATTTATATGAAAATAAATGACTTTTTAATTTTGTTTTGTATTTTCCACATTATCCATCATAATTCAGAAATAGTAAAGACAAATATGAATTACCCTGTAAACTCATTTTTAGCGTAAATGTATTCTCTGATTATATATTTTATTAGTATTCATTTCGTTGAGTACTTTATTTTTTCCGTGCCTTTTTTAAAACATTATAGAGAAACTTCCTGAATGTATTTCAACAATAGAATCACATTCTTTAAATGTTTATCCTTGTGTGAAAATGTATCTGTGATATCCTGTAGTTTAATGTTATTCCTGTTGCTGCTTTAAGATGAATCAATAAAGTATACAGTATTCTAGACAAAAGGTGCGTTTATTCTGAAATCTCTCACCGGAAGAGGTATTCCCCTCCCTGGTGTGTATTGACCATTGACTGAATGGTTGTGACCCAAACACACACACACGCACACACACACACAGTCAGGCGGATCGTGGTCGTTGAGCAGGTTTACCGCTCAGCAGGAGAGCTGTGCTTTGTGTCCTGCTCCCATCACCTAAACTAACACACACTTATTCCTGCGAGCTGTCTCCTGCAAAATCTCCTCCGAAAACATCCTCTTTTTTTATTATTATCCCACCTGTCCTCCAGAGGGATTGGACCTGCAGAGGGAAAGGCCCGCTGGGTCCCTGCAACAGGTCGAGGAGGAAATGTAAATAATAGTAATTATATTAATGGGAATGCATGTGGTGTAAATGAAGCGAACAGAGGAGGAACATACACTTCAGAGGAGGAGGATGCTTTGATGGTTTCTGCTGCAGACTGGGTGCGACAGAGAGGAAAACTGCCAACATGATGCCGGTGAGTAAGAAAACACATTTACTTATCCACTCATACATGTGGGCTCTGTAACTGTCTCTGTGAGGACTCGCACCTTCCCCATCACTGCCATGCAGGGGCAGTAACCTGACGTGTATTTAGTGTTATTTCCACTGTGATTTCCCAACAAAATCCCTTCAATTTTAGCCTATATTATAAATTAGAACCTCGTATCCTTACTAGGTAACATGTAAAAGAATGCAGTGTCTCTAACTGTTGAAATATATTGTATATGCAGATGTTTTTAAATTATGATTTAATCCCAGATGGAGCGTCAGTGAACATGTTATTGAATGATTTGCATTGTCTTCATTTACTTGTATTCGGACAATACTGTGTTATCAAAGTGTTGAGGTCTGCAGCTGCCTTTAGAGCACTGAGGTCATGTCCTTTTCAATTTATTTTGAGAAGTATGAGTCAACTTGAGAATGAGTGATGGCGTTTATTCACGTGTAGGTTTGTTGATAGGCTGATTACAGGATTTATAGACTCAGTTTACTGCTTTAAAGAAAGAATAATAACCAAAGTAGGAATATTTGGTTTTTCTCTAGCATGCTTTAAACAGCATTTAGACATTTTATTGGAATACAATAGACAGAAAACAAACAATAGAGACTGAACTTTCTTAACTGTCATCAAGGAGCATCCATTACAGTCAACTTTACCTAAATAATAACCTAAACTTTAAAAGCACAGGTTCGGTTCTTTAAACTCAAGCTTGTGACTGAACACCTCACTTTTTCTGGTGGAGTCTTTAAACAGAGCAATACATAGATTTAGAAAATGTAATCACACCTAATTTCTGGAATAAACACATCTTATCTGATGGTCTCATCCACAGTGAAGTAAAAACATCACTTCCTGGATCAATAACATGAGTGATCGCAGCACTTTACACAAGGTAATGATGATCTGATAAGGGAGACAGACTTGTGTTTGTGACCTGCTGTGACTTCATCCTCGTTCAACAAATGTCACGACCAGACGCTGTGTGTATATCAGAACTAATAATAGAACAGCATTGTGCCATTGTCTCAGTATGGAGGTCCTCCCCTGGTTTAAACATGTTGTTGACCTTTTTATCCACACTGCAGTGCTGCTAAGTCCTCTGAGTCACTGCAGCTGAACAGTTTGACATTTGGCTCCTGGTTTGAGTCTTCGTCTCACTTCTTCCTCTGTCCTGCCTGTCCATGCTGTGAGTCTGTAATGATGCTACATGGCTGTAGACATCTTCTCTTTTCTTTTAGCCTCACTGCACCAACAAGTCAATTTTTTAAGCTCTAGGTGTGTCTGGTGCTCACCTGTACCGTCCAGAAACATCTTGTTTAAAACATAAATATGCGCTGAAAGTAAAGGCATTGATTAGTTTATCTTGGTATCTGGGATGTTGTGTTCAAATCTGTTGTCACAATGACAATAGTATAAAGTGTTGTCCCAGAAATAACAGCGATATTTGTCACTTTAAGACCATTTTCCGCCAAAGATAGTAATATCAAAGTTGCCTTATAATGCGAATACACCTTTTCAAAGAGCAATGCACTTTAAAAAGAATTGTACAGGCTACGCCCCGATATATAAACACAACACAAACTTTAAGACCTAACCAGAACCAAAATGACTTGAATTAAAGGACAAGATATGTTATTCAATATTTTATCTTATAGCCAACAAGTTCCCACTGAATGGTATATCTTTGAATCACACATCTGTACTTTTATTTTATTTTTAAAACTGCTGAAACAGCTGCTCACTGTTGTTTTTAGCAAACAAACCTGAGGAAATGGTGCATCTGTTGTGCGGATTAATCCACATTTGTAGTGAGTATTTGTGGCAGCAGGATGGTGTGTGTGGGATTGTGTTTTTTAATAGATTTTGGGCAACAATGGAGCTCTTTGGTACTAGACATAATAAATATATTTGATACACGCATAACACTTCTAAGAGTTCACATTAACTATTGGTCTGAGTCTGAACGAGGGATTAGTTGACGAGAAGAAAGGAAATATAGAATATCCTCAGATTGATCCTATAAGCCCTGAACCCGTCACGGAGGGCAACACAAAGGGAAACCCTTCTGGAGGGTTTTTCAAAACATCTTCAATCAAAGTCCAGTCCAGTATATTCAGCTTATCCAGAGGTCTTTTAAAGATAACCACACACGTGTCTTTACAAACATTTGGCCAGATCTACATGAATTTTAAACGCTAAAAGTCTGGGTTTTAGTTTTTGTCAGAATCAGTCTTTAGAGGTATGCATGTGGAGATTTGTGTCACTGAAACTCAATGCAACTTGCAGAAACCGCATAATCATGGCACCAACAATATAACACAAAGAAGGTGAGAGAACACTGAGAGAAAAACACTGCTGTTGATTCCATGTTTAGGCAATTGAACTCTATGCTGTGTCAGAACAACCATGTTTGAAACATCACAATTACGCCCCAAAGTGAAATTGTTGGGATGCGTTTGTGGCAGTCATTAATGTTTTGAGAATCTAAAACGTTTAATTCAAAGGCAGCGTTGGATAACATTGTGTGTAACGATCGATCTATCCAGATTGATATTGATTCAATCAAAGTGAAAGCATCAATACATATCATACACAAGTGCTCCTGTGGGGATTGCCCACAGTATTGAGTATGTAAGTCACTTTGGATAAGAGCGTCTAACATGTAATGTAATATCATCCTTAAGTTATGTTTTATTTAGAAATGCCATCGTCTGTCGCTGATTCCCATTAGAGCAAACCTGTTTCTTACAGAGCCCAGTAATGAAAGGGTCGAATCCTATTTTACTTCCTTTTTGTGAGTCGATATAAATCTCAGTGATTGTGTTAAATGTTCATATGATATTGTTTCATATCGATCGCATCCTGCTGAATTGAATCAAATCGAAATGGCAGACTTTCTGAAATCAGCATGTTGTTTAGTTTCCCAAAGAATAGCTTTAATATCTTTATTTTGGTGGAAGTTGTTATACATCCCTACAGATACCACAGTTTGGTATTCAGCTGCGTGATCTTTCCCACGCATGTTAAATGATAAATGAGGAACATGATGAAATGTAGGAGGAAGGTCTGTTGAGGAAACTCGGAGCGCAATGAGGAAGCATTGAGCTTCTCTTTCCAGCATTACACGCCTTACTGTTATTCAGACTGTACTGTGTAACCTCCACACAATGACTGACATTCACAGTGCTGTGAGAAGTGCTGACAAAAGATTAACAAAATACTCATGTGTCTAAAAATGAAGGTGGAAACGATACTGCAATCAAATGTTTCACATGCTTTTCTTTCAAACGCAGCCCACCCTGATCATTATACTCATCATCTTGCAGGCAGTGGAGCTCGCCTTGCTGCTTGGTAACTGTTGCCACAGTGACCAGAAACACACACACACACACACACACACACACACACACACACACACACACACACACACACACACACACACACACACACACACACACACACACACACACACACACACACACACACTCACACACACACCCTCTCACATGCTGTTCAAGGTCGTACAGGCCCAGCATTGTGTCTGTATTCCTCACGCATAACGGAACCACAGTAGGGAAGTTGTAGCCTTCGTGTTCATTCACAGAATCCGCCCGATGCTGACGTTTATTTTTCACTTCTGACATTTAAGAAACCTCATATTTAGTTCCCGTATTGGTGAGGATGCTGCAAGAGCTACACAACAGGAAACACCGAACAGATCCTGACCACTGGCGGTGAATCTAAATTGCTTTCACACCTAAAGCGGTTTGGTTTGGTCCTCTGCTCTGCTTTATTCAGATTGTTTAGCATGGTTTGAAAGAGGTTCATTGAACTGTGGTTTGGTCCAATCAATATAAAACCTCCCTGTCTTTTTTCACTAAACAGTTTTTCTTTGTGATTATTCATAATAACACGTCTTCTAGGTGCAGTCATGACTAATAAAAACCTAGTCAGCCATTTTCTTGCTGAATCGTTTTGAAACAAAGTCTACCTGCTCTTTGAGAATATGAACGTGTGAAAAAAGATTTGAAAAAATGCAATTGCACGTTCCGTTAGAAACCATAAAGCACACACATTTTATTAACAATCGGTCGTAATTAGTGACGTATTATTTAAGAAAAAGGCTGGTGTGGATCACAACAACAAGCATATCATATTTTGGTTTGAGTAAATAACCCAACAGTAATACAACAAAAAGAATCCTTATACAGGGGTAAGGGTTAATTGGTTGATTTAAATTTAAATAATTGATTGAAGTTGACCCATTAGTGTACTGGTTTCATATTGATTCAGTGATTTGTATAGGAGGTCATTTGGTTCACTTCAACCTCGGTGCTGTAATCAGAGGAAATTGGGAACTTGTTACGGCAATCTTTAACTTGATCCGGAAAAAAAATCGAACAAACTGGTGCTAGAATACGATTTGGTGAAACCACCGATCCTGGCAGTTGTATTGAGATGAAATTGAGCGCTGTCCGCCTCATCTCTGGCTGCAACACTATATCATATATATACTATATATTTCTAGACAGAATTATGACTACCTACTTTTTTACACAGACCGTATCCAGCAGCGCAGAATCAAATCACAACAACTGGATCTCATATGCGGGATATTCATTACTTTCCACCTGAGAACCACCACATCATCCTAGTGATTTGGCTCCTGTAAGGCTAACATATTACATTGTGTATTCAATGCAACAGTACGTTTTAACCATATAAAACCTGCATTAGCTGGACACACAACACGGATGTATACTGTAGCTTTTAAGGTTTGCATTTGCTGAAAAACTGTAAACAGTAGACCCGACTTACCATTCATTATGCAACTTCAAATTGAATACGAACGATTCATATCGTAGCTCATTTTAAATGAACAAAGTAGTGCACATTAGAGAGAAAACTGCAAATGCGTGCTTAATTTAATGAATGTTTAATACCAGTGTTTAACCAGATTGGATTAATGCGTTAATGCGTCTAAATCATAAATGATGGGGAGGCTTTTTCATCCCACTCTGCTGACATGATATGAATGCAGCTTTAATCTGTTCAGCACAACATTAGGCACGTCAGTTTAATGCGGTAATGAACATGTTGGTGTTTGTCTGATAGACTTGGAGGCATCTCATTAGAAAAGGCAGCAGGGAAGCTGAACGTTAATTGTTTTAATCAGTCGCTTCGTGGTGAACCTTTCTACACAAACACAAAGTGACATGCTAGACTTTAAAAACACAAGCTAATTAGAGACTATTAGAAAACTGTGTAAATGGTCCCAATGAGCAACTGTAATGCACAGCAGGCGACCAATCAGGAAGGGTTTCAGAGCTCAGTGTCAACAATAGTTCAGTACAAGCATCCTGTGTTTATGTTGGGGGGGTGTGTGTGTGTGTGTGTGTGTGTGTGTGTGTGTGTGTGTGTGTGTGTGTGTGTGTGTGTGTGTGTGTGTGTGTGTGTGTGTGTGTGTGTGTGTGTGTGTGTGTGTGTGTGTGTGTGTGTGTGTGTGTGTGTGTGTGTGTGTGTGTGTGTGTGTGTGTGTGTGTGTGTGTGTGTGTGTGTGTGTGTGTGTGTGTGTGTGGTTAATCCAATATTGGTGTGTCACGTGATTCTGTCGGCCATATGGCTCCAGCCGTCCACGCCGCCTACAAAACATTTGGGATGTGACCTGCAGCGTGCCAGCTGCCGCCGCGATCCCCCGAGCGGAAACAAGACCAGACACACCAGAACTGAGGGACAACATTTAACAGTTACATTTAATTAAAAATTATATTTATTTATTAATTTCATCAAATTAATTTCTGTTGCAACACTGTTTGATGAGTTTCCTCCTTTCTCAAAAACACTAAAACGTTTTATATTTGATGTTGTCTGATAATGTTTAGGTCAGATCTATTAGTTACAGTCTTCTCTACAGTTACAAAAAACATGTTAAATTAGATAAGAGTATTTATTTTTCATCCCTAGAGTAGTAATTCAATTATTGCCACAGCACAAGGAGTCACAGTAGAATTATTCATAGCTGAGTTTACACCAGAATTACTGTATATGATATTTTATGAAGAAACACATCTCACATCAAATGCATCACATTATTTCTGATGTGTTTTTTTCACGAGGCCAACATTACTTACCGGTCTGCAGCGGTGTCATTGTAACTCTACAAAACCTACACTTCAGATACCATAACAACAACACTGTGTTTCTGTCCTCCTACTTTGAATAATACATTTTGAAAGAAAATTCTACAAAATCTTTTTTCTAATTCCACAGAAAAAGCCAACGTTTTAATCTCAACATGTTGATTAAAATCCCAAACTCTCAGACCTGCACTATGCATAGTCTGCCATCAGTGTGAGAATACGTAATATCAAATGATAAGAGCTTTCTGAATGCAGCCATCTACAGTCAACCACACACAACGAATATTGAACACAGTGACTTTGAAACATGCACAAAACATAATGGAAAATATTGTATGGGTAAGGGTTAAACAGAAACAGATGCTTATTAGATGATCTCTTTAAAAAGATGCATCATCATTATAATCATCATCATCAGCATCATCATCATCATGAGCTGGTGTGTTCTGATGGGATTACGGAGACGTCTCTGGTTGTTTTGAAGGAGCTGTTGATGTTGTCGTGCTTCATTAATTTCCTCCCTCTCAGCAGAGGGTGTGTGGGCTGCTGGACGGCATTAAACTGCGTGATGCTGCGCTAATTCCTGCTGGATTAAGAGCCGGGAGTTTAACGAAGCCTCGGACTGATGACAGAGAGAGACAGACAGGCAGACAGGCAGGCAGACAGGCAGGCAGGCAGGCAGGCAGACAGACAGACAGACAGACAGACAGACAGACAGACAGACAGGCAGGCAGGCAGGCAGGCAGGCAGGCAGGCAGGCAGACAGACAGGCAGACAGGCAGACAGACAGGCATACAGACAGACAGACAGACAGGCAGGCAGGCAGGCAGGCAGACAGGCAGACAGACAGACAGACAGACAGACAGACAGGCAGGCAGGCAGGCAGGCAGACAGACAGACAGACAGGCAGACAGACAGGCAGACAGGCATACAGACAGACAGACAGGCAGGCAGACAGACAGACAGACAGACAGACAGACAGACAGACAGACAGACAGACAGACAGACAGACAGACAGACAGATATTGATATTTGCATTTCCACACAAAAACCTCACCTTTTCAGAACTGCTTTTAATCTGTAATTCATGTTGGTGTTTTACATATTTCAGGTGTGTTGTTTTAACTGTGTTTTTATGAATTTGTATTCTGTAAAGTGTCTTTGAGTTTCAAGAAAAGCGATCTATAAATAAAACGCATTATTATTATTATTATAGTCATTATATCCACATTACTGATGCTAATTCACCAAAAGCCCCATTGTGTAAATGTTCTGTTAAAGCGCTAATAGTCATCTCTATAATATTGTTGCGATATCAATAGATGTATTTGATAAAATAATGTCTTAATGTTTGATTTTCTCCTTGTTCGCTTCCAAGCCCTAGGATGTACAAAAAGCTGTGACTGATCACACATAGATGCGTACAACTCCTAAATCAACGTATTGTTTTTATCATTAGATAAACTAAGTTGAATGATAAAGTTAGCACCCCAAATGTATGTAATATGCAGAGTTTCCATATTTACATCTTAATTTTTGCATAAATTCTCCACAAATGTTTTTCACATGTTAGTAGTTTAGCTGTTTTTGCCTTAAAACTATGTTCAAAAACTGGAGATTTTCCAGTGTTTCCTCAAAATAAAATCAAGAAAAGTAAAAAATGTGGTTGTATATTTTTTTCCCAGATTTACCTACATTGTTTTTGCCAATATCAAATATGCTAAATACACTAATGTAGTTTTGAGTAAACAAGATTGAAAGGAGATGTTTGTGAAATAGTTTGAAATGGCTCTGCAGCGTAATATTTGTATTTAAACTGCACAACAATGCATTAACAACACCAACACAACCCTATCTTCAATAATAATTGTAAAGCTCCCATGTCATGCTTTTCTGGTTATTACCCGTCCCCTTGTGTGTTATGTATCTTTTACTGCATGTAAACGGTCTGCAGAGTCACAAACCCTCAAAGTACACCCTTTAGCGACTAAAACTCTAACATAGAAAAGACCTGTCTACGCTTCCCCAGAACGCCTCGTTGGAGATTTCTCATTTTCCATTGTTTACTTCCTGGGTATAGTGACGTATTTCGGGTATAGTGACGTGCCGTTACGTCCGCGGAGCCGTTACGTTTGGACCAATCCGTGGACTTCCTCACACACACTCGGCGGGACGTTGCGAGGCTCACTGCTGCGAGGAGAGGGACACTCAGCCTGGGCACACACACAAACTCCCAGCCAGGCTGCGGGTGTGTTTCGGGCTGGGTTTCGCTGTGTCTCGCAGACGGCCACTGGGCTCACAGGGAGGGGGGGGCAGGAGCTCCAACAAGGCGTGTAGGACAGAGGGTGAATACACATACTACACAGAGATGCTGTATGAGAAACCAATGTGAGTTTGGAAAATTGCACAATGTAAATCCATTCTAGTAGACCTCAACAATGGAATTATGATCAGTAGAAATGGCCATGACATGGGAGATTTAAGGGTCGGACCTCTTGACCCAGTACTGTCCTGTGAAATCTATTTTTTATTCATTTCTTAATTAATTTTCGAGCCCACAGAGCTCTCTGAAGGTTATTCGCTGCTGGCTTAAATTCAGTGGTGTGTCACTAAACGGTCGGTTGGGTCGACCTCATGACTCCAGCCATGACCTTTGACACACTTTCATATAGGATTAACAATGTGCATGCTATACTATTGGCAAGAACAATCTACAAGAGATTGCACAGTGCAATCAGAGAGATACAGTATGTCCACGTTTTTGAGCAAGTCCACGAATCCAGTCTTTGTCAAGTCTGCCACCACCTACGCGCAGCTGCTGGCGCCACTTCGTCCGGTCCTCCGCCAGCCTCTCCCAATGTGCATGCAATTAGCATGTTAGCACGTAGCTCCGTGTTTCTGTAAGATAAAGTCTTAAATCAGACACGCAGTGTAATTTTTAATGTTCATGATCTGGTGGATTTCTGAATAATATCACAAAGCAAAACCTCTTGAGTCAAGTCCTCCAGCGGTTTCACTTTGAAGTCAGAAATGAAAAAGGAACAATACATGTTTATTCAGGATGCTTTCAGACACTTTTAAATCTCTGGTGTGAACTATTTGACATCTTTATCATGTTAATACTTTGAAGAGCCAACGCAGGACCAGCAGGATGTGGCTTTTCATTTAATTGTAATTACTCTTATAAAATCCAGACCAGTTTTTATTGATTTCTGTTGGTATTAAGTGTTTTTATTAATCACAAAGTCATGTGTTGCTCTGTCTATTATCTGTGTATATTCTAGTTTATTGTTTTGGATCCTTTGAGTGTATAAAAAGTGCTTTATAACTAAAGTTTGATTCGATTTTTTTTATCTCAAATTTGTCTTAAAAAAACATTTAAACGGGTCACAATTGAAAAAAGCACATTATGTTTTGCTGCCATTTTAACATAGTTCTGTCTTTTCAATTCCATTACTTTTTTATATATATTTTTAAGACACCAGTGCCTTGATTGACGAGACAGAGTTCAATAGGGGGGGACGGAGGGGATGACACATGGTAAACGCTCCCAGGCCGGATAATTCCCCAAACATTTCAGTCAGAAATGTAGTCCTAAAAATTTAAGTTGAGTTAAACAACATATTTTTGTTCCACACACACCTTCAGCCTGTACTCGGGGCATATTGTTTCTCTATAACCAGCCTCACTGACGAGAGGAGGTCCCCCCCAGCCCCCCCCCCCCACCCACCCCTGTTGTCGTCCTGAGGGACAGACCTCTCCTCGCTGCGCTCTAATTGGCTGCCGGGTTTCCTGTTCGACCTCAGTTTCGTGACTGACGGCAGTGACCCATTTCATCTGCATCAACCTGCTCCATTTTCCTCCAGAGCTGCATGTAGGACAGCTAATTCCTCCCTGCCACTTAGTCTCTGTTGATTTCATTATTTTTAAAGAAGGAGGGACTTTACACAGAGATAGAAACATTGGTTCAATGACTTCAGCTGACGCTTTAGCACAAGGAATCTCCTCTGCAGACCATCAAATCATGAGAATAACAATATTGCATCTTATTTAAAGAGCAGGTGGTTCCCTCTTTTAATATAGCACTTCATTTCCCTTTGCTCCTCAGAGTCCACAGTGAATCCCTTTCAGTTTAAATGTGACAGATCTCAGAAAGTTAATATTACTTTAAAAAACCTCTCAGAGTATTTAGGATTTAAAAAGCCAAACATTTAGCATTGCTCTCACTGTTGTTGGCTCTCCATGCCAACTTCTCTCTGCCAGTTCTCTGTTAAATAAATATTTTCTCAGAAATAAACCAACCCGCTCCAATTCCTCCTCCTTTCATGCAGCTGTCATGAATTGTTTGTCATTATTCTGAATACTTTTATAGCCATATTAGAGACTTTGATAGATATTCATTCCCCCAACAATCTGAAATGTACATATACATACTTTGACATTTTTATGGTTTTCAATACAAATTCTGACGATTTATTGGATGGATTATGAAGAACATGCATCCTCTTTTGATTACTTTAAATACATCTGGTGCTCTGACTCTTTCATCTAATACCCTTACGAAAAGGCTAGACACTGTACTCTCTTGTTTAACTTTAAAAGTAACGTAACTTAACATTAAATCCACCTTTTCAGTGAGTAAATTAGGAATACTGCCTCTATAGTATTCATCACAACCACATTTCTTTGCCTCATACATCTGTAGTAAAAGGATTATCAAACATTATGTTCACAACTGTCTGGATTACAATCTCACAAAGAAGGTGGGAATATGTGGATGTTAGAATTGAGGTCTGAAGTTTAATGTAGTTATACTGAAACCTTTCATCACTTTGTTTGTACAGTAGATACATGGTTCCCTGACAATATTGACATTGCCTCCATTGTGGTGGAAAGACACCAGATGTATTTTAGGCTGGATGGAAGCAGCTCAAAGAAAGACCAGAAGGAGCTGAATGCACAAAATAAAAACACAGCGTTTCTTTCACATCTTTAGAAACCATGAAGGACAATTTACATTTATCGGTTTTCTACCACAAAGCCAAATCCACTTGTCCCTGTATTTATTCACCCGTGCATTAGAAACTAGATGTACCTGCTTTTTTATTTCACTTCAGTGTTTCCCGTATAGAGGTTTTATTCATGAGCTTCATTTCAACCCGAGCCTACAGCGTCTGCATGTAAATGAGGTTGCAGTCAGTTTGAGAAAGGTCAAAGAAGGCTGCTCATTTTCAAATGACACCAAGTGGAACGAGGTTAATACGAAGACGAGGATTGAATTGAGCTCAGGACAGTCAGATTGAAGGTTGGAATCCACATAAAGAGCATTTGGATGCAGCCATTGAGCAAATCATCTCGAAAAACACCCTCTGTGGATGAATAACACATCGAGCGCTGCCTCCTGCAGGTTGGCGGCTGTGGGAGGAGATCTGGATCTTGGCCTGATAGCAGATACCCTGCTGTAGTAACAGATGGCCCGGTGCATCATGGGAGTTATGTCCACAAATATCTGTTATAGTCTTAAATAGCACAGGAAGCCATAGAGGTGAAGAGCGCAGGTTGAGCGAATCACATCAATCAATCAATCAATGTTTATTTATATAGCCCAATATCACAAATGTTACATTTGTCTCAGTGGACTTCACAGTTTGTACAGAATATCAGTATGACAATACGACACCCTCTGTCCTTAGACCCTCACATCGTACAAGGAAACACTTCCAGAGAAAACCCACAGTTTAAAGGGGAACATGGGAGAAACCTCAGGGAGAGCAACAGAGGAGGGATCCCTCTCCATGGGCGGACAGACCTGCAATAGATGCCGTGTGTAAATCGAAGAGATAATACATTTTACAGCGTAGGTAGACCAAATGTTTGGAAAGACCAAATGTTTGGAAATGCATGTGTAATAAATATAATATAAAAAATTATAAATAAAATAAGAAGATGAATCCACGAGGATGTCAGCAATCTTGTGGGAGCCATCAGGGAAGTAGTATGATGAGTCAGGCAGGACCACAGAGACAGGTTCAGCCACGACTCGAAATCCAGGACTCAGGATCCAGGACCACAGCAACAGGATCAGCCACGACTCAGGATCCCGGCGTATATGTAGACACCAAAAAGACATTTGGGGGAAGCTGGGTTAATCAGAACATGAGAGTATACAGGTACAAACAGACAGAAGGAAGAAGTAAGGTGCCCCCCGACAGTCTAAGCCTATAACAGCTAAACTAACGTGTCTACATACATGCACTCCCTTAGGAGAGGTTGAGGGAAAGGGGTAGCAAGTAAGAAGTAAGGAACAGAGGTGGTCACACACAGGTTTAACTATCAACACAAGACATAGAACGTGCACATGTTTTAAAGGCATGCGTGTCGCCCATTTATTAACAT
Organism: Notothenia rossii; assembly: GCF_949606895.1. Taxonomy (NCBI): domain Eukaryota; kingdom Metazoa; phylum Chordata; class Actinopteri; order Perciformes; family Nototheniidae; genus Notothenia; species Notothenia rossii. The sequence goes on along the minus strand of NC_136912.1, from coordinate 9,241,066 downwards.
TATTTATTGGTTCAAATGCTGTGTTGGAAGACTATTTTGTTCATTTGAAAACGTAGCCAAATTGTGAACACTGCTGATCCTGGACTTCTTTTTTGGGTGTGATTGACCGTTTTTGGTCTACTTGGTTTTAACAGGAGTTGACATGGTTCCGATCAAATGTAATCCGCAATATCATATGCCAAACATTCACAATTATTTTGGCCAACGAGAAATGCTCACTTATGGATTTCAACAATCTTGTGCACAAAATGAAGTAGAAGATTTGCTTTTGTACGAATATAGAGAGCCTTAAATATCTTTATTTCAACTCATGACCAATGGGAGTAAAAACACTGTTGTATTTATATATGTTTGTATCTATATAAATAGAGGCTCTAGAGAATCTTGGAATCCACTGATCATTTCTCTAAAGAAAAATCTTCTCAGTGTTGCGAATGCTCAAACCTTTGATGCCGAAATCTGTGCCAAAAATATGATTCCATCTTAACTTTTGTATCATGTGTCTGCTCTGTGTGTGTAGATGTTCCTCACCGTGTACCTCAGCAACAACGACCAGCACTTCAACGAGGTCCCCATCACGCCGGAGACGCTGTGCAGGGACGTGGTGGAGCTCTGCAAGGAGCCCGGGGAGGGCGAGTGCTACCTGGCCGAGATGTGGAGGGGCTCCGGTGAGTTGAAGTCCTCTAAACACTGAGAGCTAAACACCACTAGATACATGTTTGAACAGTAGCCATAAATGCACATTAACTTCCAGGTTTATGATCTTTTCTGAGATCCCAGATTAACAGTATATGTTGGGTTTTTCGAATCAGAACACATCGTTGGAGATGGGGAGCGGATGTTCGAGGTTTTGCAGAAATGCGGGCAGCAGAGGGGGGAGGTCCGTTACCTCCTGCGTCACCAAAGAGCTCCAGGACGAGAGTCAGGTATGAAAACACCTGCCTTACAAACACACAGGGTTCAACACAGTGGGATTTGAGTGTGTTTCTACATGGTAAACCGGTGAGGCTTTGTTGCTGCCTCCCCCTCTGGTTGCTCCAGGGTTATCCTCACAAATTGCGATAAACAGCCGGTGACTCCCTGTGTGTCCGATAGGTGGTATGAGGCTGGAGGACAGCGGGTAGTTCACAGAGATAAACGCTGCAGGAAAGGGGACAGGCTGAAGAGAAAACGAGGAAATTAAAAACACATGCCGTAGAAGTTTGTAATTTCGTGCCATAAAATCTTTATTTGGTAAAAGTCAGATGGACACTTTATTTGTTTGAATTGTGTGTCATGCTTTAAGGTCGTAAAAAGTCTGCTTAAACAGTAGATGTGATTTTGTAAGAAAGGTTGGTTTTCTACATGGAATAGAAAATGTTGTTCAATGGTTCAAAGACTGTCAATTGAAAAGGCAAAAAGGGAGAAGGTAACCTCTGAGTAACAGTTCAATAAGAACAGAGGAAACCAGAAGTCATTGGTTAAATAAACTGGAAAATAAGCTGAATTATTCATATTTTGTACTCTTTTAAAATAGTAAATTATTGAGCATACACACTGATATAACAGCTGATTGCAAGCATTTGAACAGTATTGTGTATGAACTTGTACATTTAAAGTGCAGCACACAGTTATACTTGTTTATTGTGGGTGAATGTCACAAAAGGAGCTTGAGGGTCGGACGGTTTCTGGTTTTATCCCACGCAGCATACGGCCCAACTCTCAATGTCGTACTACAACATCTGCATCATGTATTGCTTCAACCATGTTCAGTGAAAGAGGATTGATCTTGCGGGGGATGTGAGGTGGGGAAAGGACTTGGCAGCTTTCTCTGATCACCCCTTTAAATTATGGAGGTTGTGGTTAACGACCAGCTGTGATTGGTCGAGGTCAAACGTGTAATCCGTTATTTCTCCCGGCCAAGTCACAGCAAGACTTCCTGACTCAGCTCAGTGTAAATGTAAATACTATACGTAAACTGATGCATTTTAGTGTATAACTAGTGTTTTGTGGTCTTTATTTTAATTACATTGGTTTAAAATCATAGGTTCAGGAAATCTAAAAACAGGTTTAAAATCTAGATTCAGGGAATTTAAAAAAGAAAGGCACGTCTCAAGGTCTCGGGAAGGCTTTGGTTTATTCATGTATTTTATACCTGTGTTATTCATGTTTTCTATTTACTCTATTATCTTTGCTTTTTAGTGACTGTTTTGAAATGGCATTTTATCATGTGTTTCTGCTGCACTATTTCTTAATGACTTTTATTTGTTGCAAAGCACTTTGAATGACCTTGTGTTGAATGGTGCCATATAAATAAACTGGCCTTGCCCATGTCCTTATTTAATATACTCAAATGTTTATTTATTGAGTACTCAGTTTATTAGCAGATGCACTTCGCTCGGAATACAAACTCATGTTTTTACATAAAGTATAGGTTAAAGGTGGGGTAGGTACCTTTTTGAGAAACCGGCTCGAGATACACTTTGTCATATTCCATGGAATGCTCTTAACATCCCGATAGCAACGAATATCTTCAGTGCTTTGACAAAAAATCCATTAAAACATCTGTGGAAGCCGTAGTACTGTAAAAAGCACGACCAATCATCTGAGCCGGCCCGGCTAAAGTAACTGGATGGCCTACCTGCCTGTCAGCCTTCCATCTGTGCACAAACTCATGTCGTGCCCTCATTGGTCATGTGCACGTTCGTGTGTGTTGGATAGAGGGGCTCTGTAAGGAAGTGGCAGATTTTTTCCGGCTGTGTGTTTTCAAATTCTAGCGCACTCAAGCTGGTTTCTTTAGAAACAAAAAGCAAAGCAAATTGAATTAATAGAAATGTAAAATGGAAACAGTAGAATATTTCAATTATAAATAAAATCTGAGAACTGGTCTCTGGTTTCAGACAGAGGGTGAAAAGAGGTGCTGCAACACAGGCAGTATGAGAAACATAAAGAGCTTTTTGAACATTAAAGCATGGAGACATGTCACAGTAGAGACACAAAATACAAATGTGAAACCTGAAAATGTGCCTGATAGTCACCCTTTAAAAGTGCAGGAGTGAAGTATAGAGGAATATTTCAAACGTGCAGAAAATGTGAGAATCTACCGCCAACCAGACTGTGAAGCTAAACCAGATCACTGAACAATGAGTATAATCTCCTGCCTTCAGTATTTAAAGTAATCCAGTTTTTATGCATTTCGAGGTTGTTGCCACATGGTGCAGATCAAGAGCAGGATGTTCAATCATGTAAAAGGTTCAGTGTGTCATAAAGTAGATCTGTAATCAGCTTATGACTGAAGGGAATCCATTGTGCATGTTCTGGACTGGGATCCGGTTTTGATGTCGTTGTAAAAAAAAAATCCCTTCTAAGTTTTTTGTGAGTAGACAGTGGCTCCATCAGCTCATTTTTACCCTTGATCTCCAAAGTTGTTATCCCTAAAATACTGTAAAACCACTGGATACAAATAATACCAAAGAGTATAAAGCTGGTATTATTCTATTGCTTCTTATTTTCAATAAGTCCCATGAACAGAGACCCAAATGTTAGTGTGTCTCTCAATACTGTCTGACTTATGGCTCTTATCTACAAGCACATTAATTCCTACTGAAGAAGTAAATGATGTGGTCATTGTAGTTTTTTGTAATGCATTATATAGGGCTATCTTCAGCTGTGTATGAATCCACCTTTGCTCTCTGGAAAGTAATGTTGGGACAAAGTATACAACCCAGATTACTGAGGCTGAATTTAAACTGATTTCTAGCAAATGGTTTATTTTCACCAATGACAAGCACTTTTTTTTTTGAGCTGCAAGAAGTTTATGTCTCCAAGGACTAGGACAGGTAGATGCCTAGGACGGTGTGTGTCATCACCATAGTTCATCACCCATGATTAGGAAGATCATTAGTTTTGCAGATATTTGTTCATAAGCCAAAGCATTTCAGAAGGAAAACGTTTGATATGATGATGGTGCTAGATAAAAAGTCAGAGGATTTCCATTGAAGGGCCCTATCCTGCTAATTCTCAGGTTCATATTTGTATGTTGTGCCTTCACTGTGACATGTCAAAAATAAAGTGAACCTGATAATAAATAAGTGTGTGGGAGAGAATTTCCCTCTGGAGAACACATTGGCTTTTTAGGACCATTTAAATGCACTTAAATGCACAAAAATCTATCTAACATATTACATGGAAGGTAAAACCCCCAAAAGCCTCGGAGGGCCTCTTTAAACCTGTCTGTCAAATGATATCTGTACCAAAATGCACTGCTCTCAATCCAATCATTTATAAAAACATTTCAGTGGGCTGATCAACACTACCTATCGACCACAGCTAACTTGGCTAACATTAGCATCAACACTGTGTTTTCTTATCCAGGTGGATCCAGAGCTACAGATCAGATGATGAATAGGAACCAGGTGAAAGCCTCTGTGGAGAGATGTCTGGAGAACGGGGTGAGTCCCCTCCCTATTATTAAAGGTCTAATGAGAACCCTGGTTTTGTGCGTCTAGTTGGGAAAGGGTTAGCCTAGCTTAGCACAAATACTGAAAGCAGGGGGAAACTGCTAGCCTAGATCCATCAACAGAGGAGTGAAAACAACCTTCAAACACTTCCAAGTCTGTCAAATTGACATGCTTTACAGTTTATATGCAGTCTATTTCTAAAGTTAGTAGGCTTGTGTTTTTTTAATACATTTGAAACAGATGTGGAATAAGAATTGCTAAATGGACACATGGCGGTTTTAGCAACAGTTAGCTTTGGAGCTATTGCAGGAAGAATTGGCGCGTAACTTGCTAACTAACAAGTCAAAGGATTTACTGCACACTGCCAACAAAAAAGTGAAATAACATACAAACACACACTAGACTAGAGCCTCCATCATCTGTGCTGTTGTTTGAATTATCACAAAGTCATGTATTTGGAGGGAAGCCTGCACCTTATGCACCTTTGAAAGTTTGTTTATGTAGATTTGAAGGTGAACTCTGACGTGTGTGTGTGTGTGTGTGTGTGTGTGTGTGTGTGTGTGTGTGTGTGTGTGTGTGTGTGTGTGTGTGTGTGTGTGTGTGTGTGTGTGTGTGTGTGTGTGGCAGGTCTCAGCTCCTCGTCTGGACATGACGCTGAGCGACCTGCAGGATCTGGCAACCCGTCAGCAGCTGCAGATTAATGCCCAACAGCAGCTGCTGGCCTCCAAAGTACGAAACACCCAACACACACCGCTGCCACACTGCTAATGTTGCCATTACTGCTACTGCTAATGATAGAGTGTGCTGGAATGAGTCCTAAAACCTGGTTATGAGTTAGCATTTGATGCGCTTCTGGTGTCCTCGTCTCAAAGTTTTTTTAAACAGGTTTTTGGTTGGATGCCTGATATAAGCTCTGTGGTTAACACAAGCTTAAGAGATTTTCAGATTTGGTGTAGCACATTGAATACGTAATTAAATACTCAAAAAGATATGTCATCACTGCAGCACTTAATATCACCAAATAGACAACACCCATCAGATACTGCTGATCTCTGCAAACATAGTTTCTGCTGTTATGTTGTGGCCAAAATTAGCTCTTGACCACCTTTTGTTCTCTGTTATACTTAACACTAGTGTACACATAACGGCTTTAAAATACTTACACTGAAGTCACCATTAGATCGTCTCATAGCGTCTAATATCTTCTTTCAAAACCTTCCTCTTTTTTCGTTCAACTTTGTGAACTTTTCATGTGAAATACTAAGTACAAAATATTGAATTGACTGAAACTGAAACTATTTGAACAATTATTAAATACAAATATAACAATGCAGTACTTAGGCGTGGTCAACAGACTCTTTGTACTAATTTAGTTTTGACTGGACTCTAGTGCTTTCTCCTCCACAGGCTTCACCTTGCATGCATTGATTTGAAACCTGACTGCGTTTGCTGTGTGTTCTGGAGCAGGAGCAGCGGCTGCGTCACCTGAAGCTGACGGACCAGCGGCAGCAGCAGCAGGAAACGTCTGAACAGGATCGCCTGCAGCAGCTCAGAGAGAACGCTCTCAACCAGGAGGCCAAACTGAGGAGGGTCCGAGCCATCAGGGGCCAGGTGGAGCAGAAACGCCTCAGCAACAGCAAGCTGGGTCAGTGTGGTGGAGGAATGAGTGACTTAACAGGTTTTTAGCAACAGAAAAACACACCAAAATGTTGCTTAAAATCAGTTTTAGGGACTGGGACAATAGTACGTTCTCAAACTGCACCACTTAGAACTAACTCAACAATGCAGAGATTATTTTTTTATAATTTATTATCGATGTTTTGGGCAATACTAAGCACTCCATGAGAACTTTTTGAAAAGTAACAAATAAAATAATAAAAATCTTGATCTCTAACTGCTTTTAGCATTTCCTTCTTCCATACCTGCATTTGTTTTGCCATCCGCAAAAAACAAAACTAAGTAAATATGTTTCTTTTAAACTTTTATTGTGATTAATCAGATTAAATATTTTTGATCTATTGACAGCACTAGTTTCTATGTTAAAAGAAGTACTATTAATGGCATTTCGAATGGTGCCTTCAAAGAGGAACATAGACAGTTTCCTGTAGAATGAAGTATTCTAATGTATAAAAGATAGAAAATGCATAATAATACTGGGAGGAGGCGTGTTCACAGAGGGTGTTTATGAATTTTTTTTTTTACTTAAATCACAATTTGTGAGTAAAATGTTCTGCATCTGAACAGTAGACGTAATCAAACAGGAAATGAGACATACTTTAGCCACAGTGAAGGTTCTGGTGAGAAAGACAACTGATTTATTCTACAGAATCTGAACAACATCAAGTATATGAGTATCACTCCATAACTATATCCAGATAACTGCACCCATATCTGCTTTGAGTCCTGCATTAAAGCATGCATAATGTGGCCACAGATTCAGTCAAAATAAAAATGGGGCCCTGCAAATCAAATGGCAAGCAAACAATAATATATACGAAAAATATTCCTGGAAATAAGATAGCCTAAAAGTCCTGCTTTTATTTAATCAATACTGAAAACTATGTATCATATTGCAGTAGTAGTTATGCATACAAATAAACCCAGTCCTTTTAGAATAGAATCCTTTTTTGTCATTATGCAGGTACAATGAGATGAGTAGAGCTACTCCTTTTTTTAAGGTGCCATCAAACATACAAAATACAAACAAGAGACGTACGACATTCAGGAGAAGACAACTTACAAACAGCATTCATACTTCAATATGCAGATGTTATTCATACGTGGCTGTTCTCTCTGTGTTGTCGTAGTGGAGGAGATCGAGCAGATGACGGGGCTCTTCCAGCAGAAGCAGGTGGAGCTGATGGTCGCCGTGTCGAGGGTGGAGGAGCTGAGCGACCAGCTGGATACTCTGAGGAGCAACAGACATGAGCCTCCTCTTCCTCCTCCTCACCATCACACCACCTCCTCCGCTGCGGAGCTGGAGAGACTTTATAAAGAGCTGCAGGTGGGGCCTCGGCTAATATGGCCTCTGGTTGTGTTGGGCAGCTGCATTAACATCACTTCCATAGATCATTTGAGAGCACCTGGATGAATGTGAGACTCGCCTGGTTGAAGCATCAGAATGATAACATACGGAGCATTATGTAGACCCTCCAGAAAAACGCGGGCAAAGATCCTTGATTATGTGGGCTAAATTCCTTGATTATGCGATTAAACATGTGGGGTTTTTATGTGATTTTATGCGGTGAAACTGCGGGAAGTTGCGAAATATGCGGGAAAAAATTATCGATTTCAAAAAATATATTGGGCTGTCTTATTTATTCTCTCTCACACACAACCTGCCACTAACGTTAAACCCCTTTACTATTCAATTAAACACATTCAATGTTTATTTATTGTAAAAGCAATTGGGCTATTTTAATCTCACCCCCCCCCCCACACACACCCCACACACACACACACTTCTCCGCCTCATTCTGTTTTCATTTACTCGTTCGTTATCTGCAGCTTCAATCTTGTAGGCTACTCATTTCGTTTCTTGTAGCCCTCTAAAGGGTTTTGGAGGTTGATGCCTCGTGAACGTGAGTTGTTTGGCTTTCTTGTCCGCAGCAGCAGAAAGCATTTTCGAATGTTTGAATGAATCAAAGTGGGTCGTCACCGTCGATTTTCTCTTATGCTCCAACACACAGTTGCACGGGGTGCAGAATAGTTTCCCCCCACTTTTTGCCCGGTCTTTAGTAGAAATGTTCGTCGGTAAATGAGATGGATTAGATATTTTCATCTTGGTGTTTTCTCTATCGTGTGAGCTCCACACGTTCACTCTATACAGTGTTGTTTACATTCTGTGATGCGCGAGCTGATGACGTCACGTCAAGAAGAGTTAACTTTTTTTTCTCAACTTTGTGTGGAAAAATGCGGGGATTATGCGGCCTTTTGATAAATATGCGGCCTTTGGGAAATCTGCGCCATTTTGCTGATCGCAGAATCGCGTTTTTCTGGAGGGTCTATGGCTGACATTTTCTCAATTAAAGGACTTTGAGTAGGATTTAGTGACGTCTAGTAGTGAGGCTTCAGATTGAATTCACCTGAAAACCCCTCCAAGCATGTCGGAGAAACTACGGTGTCCTTGAGGTACATTTGTGGTGCATTCGTGCAACCAAATTCAAGCTGCAACTTCAATGTAAAAATGTTCGAGGCCCTCTTTGATGACATTGTTCGTTTGTTAGTTTTTTCGTTATGGGGGTTTCTTTTCTTTCCTTAAAATAGTCAAATTGAGTTAAAATTATATATTTAAAACAAGACTTCAGTTGTGATAAATCCTACCCTTTTCTCTTTTGTCCTACCTACACGTTTCCCTTGAAGATAGGACCTACTATGATGCTGATTTCAAAAGAAAAGCAACTTTAGGCACAAAAAACTCTCATATTACTCATTTTTTATAATTATACTCATGGTTTTGGAGTTTCATCACGCTAGTTTATGCGACAAGTAGAAGCTATCTATTTGAATTTAGCAGGAAAGCTTATCTCACTAGCTAACCTTGCAACATTAGCCTCCTCACTTTCTACCTGTTTTTCACTGAGCTCCTCTTTGACCCTCCAGATGAGGAACAAGCTGAACGCGGATCAGAGCGGCCGGCTGCAGCAGCAGAGAGACAGCCTGAACAAGAGGAACCTGGAGGTCGCAGCGATGGACCGACGGCTCGCCGAGCTCCGGCAGCGACTCTGGAAGAAGAAAGCCGCCCTGCAGCAGAAAGAGAACCTGCCGGTGAGTGCAGCGAAAAACTGGACTTTCTGAAGAGATTCTGTTGATGCTGAGGAACTTAAAATGAGCGGGAAATCAGGATAAGCCTCATTTGCTAAATCAGCTAACTTCCATGTAACTAAGTAACCAATGTGTTAAGATAACTGTCCACATGGTCTCTGAAAATATTGAAACAGTTCTGTCACAATTATCCAGAAAAAGCCCAAAGTAAGCAATTAAAAAAGTTTTAATCAACCAACCAAACCAAAAATATTATTAAGAATTAAAAAAATGTCTATCTGAACCCACCGAAATAGATGACATTTTACATTTTCTCAATCAAATAATCATTTATTTGACTCATCATTTAAAAAAAAAAGTTGTATTTTTAATGTAACTAAAGCTGTCATTTTAATGTAGTGGAGTAAAAAATACAACATTTCTCTCTGAAATGCAGTCAAATAAAAGTAGGTGGAGTGAAAAAAATAATAATTTCAGTTAATTGCAATACTTTTAAATGTGTGCTTAAGTCCACTTTTTGAACTCTACTTTGGTTGCAGCATCAATTTGTAAAGGCCTTTTTTCATCGCTGCACTTATTATACTTAACGACGACCAAAATGTCTGCAGCTCTCAAATATTTCTGTTTCCTGCAGGTGCCTTCAGACGGAGGGGCCCCTCAGCACGCTGTGGGCTCCAGAGTGGCGGCGGTGGGGCCGTACATCCAGTCCTCCGGCTCCCTTGGGCCTCCGGTGCCGGCCCGGCACGAGGTTCTGGTGAAGCCGGCTTACCCGGACGGCACTGCCACATTACCCATGCCCGACTCGTCTCTGAAGCCGCCTCCCAGACCCCTCAAACCCGCCTCAGGTACAGCAGTTACAAAAGACAGAAAAAGAGGATATTCATTTTATTTAAAGGTCCCCTATTATACTGTTTTTCATCAATATATTACAGGTCTCAGATATATACAAACATTTCTCTGAAGTGTTTGGCTCCAAACACCAAACAGATCATTGCAGCATTACCCATAATCCCCTCTGTTTCAGCCCTGTTTCCAAAGTGCTGATTCTCTGTCTGTTACTTTAGATGAAAATAAGGAGCCCCTCCCCACGCCCCTCTGAGATATTTGGTTACAAAGAACACAATGGTGCTCTAGGAGGATGATAGGGTGGGGGGGTGGGTCGGGGGGGGGGGGTTACCTTGGTTGGTGATTGGCTAATGGTTACACAAGCTAAAACATCGTTATGACATCATAAAGCGGCCAAAATCTGATCAGCTCATTTTCAGACAGGTTTTTATAGAAATGGATCAGGACAAAAAGAGAGAGAATCTTTTTTCCTGTGTTGATGTAGAAGAGACATGAAGAAGAGGGGACACATGTTGATGTAGAAGAGACATGAAGAAGAGGGGACACATGTTGGTTTAGAAGAGACACGAAGAAGAGGGGACACATGTTGATGTAGAAGAGACATGAAGAAGAGGGGACACATGTTGATGTAGAAGAGACATGAAGAAGAGGGGACACATGTTGATTTAGAAGAGACATGAAGAAGAGGGGACACATGTTGATTTAGAAGAGACACGAAGAAGAGGGGACACATGTTGATGTAGAAGAGACATGAAGAAGAGGGGACACATGTTGATGTAGAAGAGACATGAAAAAGGGGATTTTGCTAAATAGGTGACCTTTAAATCTGAATTTCCGTGCAAATGAAAGCATATTTTTGACACAGGTTTATCAAGAGTGTATTAGATACAAGTTTCTCTTCCTTTTCTAGGTTTCGGCTCATCAAAAGTAAACAAACTCTCAGACTGGAGCGGCTCTCTGTCTGAGTCCAGTGGAGGCTACAGCTCCTCCACGCTGCCTCGCATGTCCAGCCTCAGCTGCCACCACTCAGGTCAGTGCCTTAGTACACATCGAGGTACTAGTACTCTACTCGAGTATACTTCTTTATACTACTTCTCTAATCTCAAAGGGAAAATGTGTACTTCTTAATTGTTACTTTTCAATTATACATTATATATATTCTTCATGGCCTTCCTGTCCAGTGAAAAACGTGTCTCTCCAGAATTGAATTTTTGTGATGAACTAAAGGATGAAAATAATGCTACTTTTTGAGCTAAATAAAGTATTTGAAAACCCTCTTGGATCAACTGTTAAATGTATCGTCACAAAGCTGAAAACAGGGCTGCTTTTCTTAGAAACTCCTAAGAAGTTGACTTTTTAGAGATACCTGGTTCTCACAGTACTTTTACTTCAGTAGAGGATTTCAACAGCGTGTTTAGAAATGTGAAACTGTGTAAAACGTTGGTGATGATGATGATGATGATGATGATGATGATGACCTTTTTATCCCTCTTGTAGCAGGTAAGATTCTCACAGATCAGAGGAGCCTCTCAGGGTCTGACATCCCGCCCCCTGTCCCCTCACGGACCAATCACATCACTGAGAACTTGCTCAGGGACAATCAGGTACCATCTGACTTACATTTATTAGTTTTACAAACTTTATGATTATTTATTATTTGAGAAGGAAAAATAAAATAAGAATTACCAGAATGATTGTGTTGAAATATATTAAACCAGAAACTCTCGAGTACTGACTATAATCATGGGTTCGACTGTTCTTTATTTTGGAGACTTTTTCTAAATAAAAGCTCATTTAATTTCGGATCAACCTCTCATTACATTTGGAAATCAGATCTCTGATCAGCAGAATTCCCCTGAATAATATAATACCCTAAAATAGGCAGTTTTAAATTATTATTTTTTGCTAATACAATTAACACGTGAGTACAATTTTGAAATTCATGATGTCATTTTGTAGGGTAAGGCCTTTCTACTTTTACTTTTGTATGTTTCCCACTACTTCATCGAAATAAGTTATGTCATTATTGATTTCGGTTTATTTCAATAAGAAATATAAGATTTTTTTCGGGTTTTCTCCTCCAGGCTTCTGGTAAAGCTCTTTCCAAGATGGCGGCCCCTCCTCCAATTCCCATTAAGCCCAAACCGTTCTCCACGTCGGGCCCCCCCACCTTCTCGAAGCCCCCGTACAGCACGGGGACGTTCCCCGGTAAGGTGCGGGGGGGCCACCTCTCCAGCCACAGCAACACTCTGCCGCTACCCAATAAGCATGAGGTCGCCGCCGTGCGACCCTACACCCCCGACCCCTCTGAGGCCCCCGCCCCACCGCTTCAGAAACCTCAGACTCTGGCGGCCTCGTATATCTACTCCATGTACACAACGCAGGGGAAGGGATACCAGCCGGGGGGGGGGACGCTGCCCAGGACCAAGCCCAGAGGTGAGGAAACAACAGAAAATTACTGTTTTGTTATTACTTTGACTTTAAGGTAATGCAGTGGCACCTAATCTGGTTGGGTTTATACTTGTAGATAGGAAATGTACCTGCAGGGTTCCTGCTTTGGAGTTGGTTTCTGAATGGTTGAATGCACTTGTTGTAAGTTGGGGGAAAATACATTTAAACTTAAACAATTAAACTATTTTTAATTAGGTTGAAGTGTTTTCTTTGTTGTCCTTGACTGGTCAGTTAAGAACTAGTGGTAGAGTCTAGAGCCCTTTAAATTGTGGCACCTTAGGTTTCAATGTAGTCATTACCTAAATATAGAGAAATCCTTATTATAAAGTTCACCATTTTGTTCTGGTTTCCACATGTCCCGTTCTTGAAATGACTTTATATTAGGGACTCTTTGAGGGAATGTCCACCTCGATACAAGGAGGAAGAGATTACATTTGGTGGATGTCTAATGGGATCCAGTGATGATAAGTTGGACTAAAGTGAATGTACACTTTGGTTATTCTATTTTAAGATCTTTTCTGCATTTTCTAGGCATTTATTCGTATAATTATGTTTCCTTAAGATTGAGTGTCAGTTATACAGTTAGAGCTACTACAACTCCCTCAAAGATTATTATTAACTCTTGATTATTTTCTCCCAACTTACAAGAACTATAAAAACTCGAAGAAGATTTACAGTTAACAAAATAAAAGCAGGAAGTCTTCATATTGGAGTAACTGTAAGCAGACGATGTGTTTGGTTGATAAATGACTTGCTCAAAATACTTTCTGTTTCTTCACTAATACTTCCTGTTGTGTGTCCCCCCCTCACAGTGTATGGAAAACCTGTGCTCCCAGCGAACGGGGCGCAGCAGTTTGCCCCCTCAGACATCATGAACTCTGGGTTGTGTTTCCCTGACGGCGGCGAGACCGACATCAGTTACGAAGTCGTCGTTGCAGACGTTGGAGTTGGAGACCGAGCCAATCCGCGACCTCTGAGCCCGACCAAGCTCCTCCCCTTCCTGTCCAACCCCCACAGGAACCCCAGCGGCCTGCACCACGCGCCCCGACCCCTGAAGAAACGCAGCTCCATCACAGAGCCCGAGGGCCCGGCCGGTCCCAACATCCAGAAGCTGCTCTACCAGAAAACCACTCTGGCCGCTATGGAAACCATCCCCATGGAGACAGTGGGTCCAGGAGGGCTGTTAGTTCAGCCTCACGAAGACGGCGTTGAATTTATGTACAAATTTGACGACAAAAACCAGGTGGAAAGCCCGGAAGAAAGCCTAACTCCGCCTCCTTTACCTCCTCGCTCACCAATCACGCCGCCAGAGGACAGAGAGGAGGAAGAGGAGGTGTGTCGATCTTCATCCGTCCACAAGGAGTTCCCACCATACCCTCCTCCACCTTACCCCACCTGTGTGGAGGCGGATCAGGGGGAGGACGTTACAAATATGAAGCCGCCGGAGGTCACGGGTCAGGTGCCGTCGCCCCCGGTGAGATGCTCATTTGTTTGTATAATATAATACACCCAGTTCAAAGTCAAAGCCAACTTTATTGTCAATCTTTCAGTTTTTGTACAGAGAGATACAAAGATATATATAAAAAATATGTATATACCCCTATATATATCAACACACACATTTAGACATAAAGACATAAACGAACACTTGATTAGCCTTAAAGTTCTAAAGTTGCACTAAAAGCCAAATCCAGAGTTATTTCCCCCTCTTGTTGCAGCTGATTGGAGGAGAGGCTTACGGAAACGAAAGTGCGCATGCTCTATGTGCCCAGTGATGAATGAATGGAAACTGTTGGATGATCTTGGGATATTTTCTTGAGTCAGGCCTTTTTGACGTCATGCGATCCTCGTCTCCAACGCTGCTCTTTTAATTTATCAACTGTTGCTTCACCAGGGTGTCCGTGGGTTCTTTAAAAAAGTATTAAAAGTTGATAGCCTTAATTTTCGCTTAATTGATTTATTAAAAAGTATTAAACGGCATTTTCCAAGGTATTACATTTCGTAGCTTGTTTTCAATAAGTATATAAATGGTCCAAAGAGGTTGTATTCTACAGTGTGCCTGAATGTAATCATTGCGTAGGTGTGTAGTGTGATTCTGTGTAGTTTATTTATGGCATCCCGTTGGATGTGACCTCATCTGAACAGGACATCGCGCGCTCACTGCTTGATAGCGCGCAAAGGTCCGTTTACGCCGTTTGTTAAAAATCGTTATGGGGAAATGCAAGTTTGCGTCCAAATGGTTGGAAGATAAGGAGGAAGGACAATCAATACTGTATATAGTCAATGTGAGGTAAAGTGTGTCGCCAAGGTAACCGGTTAAAACTCCAAGTGGCGATGAGGTCTTAAAATATATGGAAAGGGTCTTAAAGAAGGTCTTAAAAGGTATTACATTTGACTTCAGGATTCCTGCATATACCCTGTTCATAGTGACATCACTATGTAACATTTGCACTTCTATTGGCTAGTGCTCATTGTACGTGTACGCTAAGGGGCGGGACATCTCTTGTTGACCAATCACAACAGAAAAAAGGGTTGCTGCAGCACAGGCAGTATGAGAAAAATAGAGATATTTTTGAACATTAAAGCGTGGAGACATGTCACAGTGGAGACACAGAACACAAATCAAACCTGAAAATAAGCTTATTATGTCCTCTCTAAAACACTTTACTTGTCCTCCCTCTCTCAGGGTAAGAGGACGATCCTCCGTAAACCCGGCTCGGAGCGGATCGATCACAGCATGCGGGTGAAGTTCAACCCTCTGGCTCTGCTGCTGGACGCGTCTCTGGAGGGCGAGTACGACCTGGTGCAGAGGGTCATCTACGACGTGAGTCCCACTGCCGTCTGGGTCTTTTTTGTGATTTAACATAATTTATTTTGTACTTGAGGTTAGATTGAGTATAACAGCGAATGATCTCCATGCAGTACATACAGAGGTGGGATGTAGTGGAGTGCAAATACTCTGTTACTGTACTTAAGTACATGTTTCTGGTATCAGTACTTTACTCCACTACTTATTTTTCTGACCACTTTTTACTTTTACTTCTTACATGTTGAACCCAAACACCTGTACTTTCTACTTCTCACATTTTCCAAACAGGCTGGTTCCTTTAGTTTGAATGTGTGTTTGGTGGCGTGATCATTATTATTTAGAGTCATTGCGTGCCTATTGATTTGAACACGATCCGTGTATCCATCATTTCCTGGTCTTCTCTAAAGAAGAGGGACCAATGAAAACGTTGTCATGTTGCCGTTGGTCACCATGGAAACATTCATTAGCTAACAATGACATTATTGTTCTATTAATATAAAGGGAGGTCAGGTACTCTTTAAAACAGCTGCTAGTTATGGGTACTTTTTACTTAAGTACATTTCAAAGCCTCTTTACTTCTACTTGAGTAAAGAAGTTTAGTCAGTACTTCTACTTTTACCAGAGTATTTTAAACACGAGTATCTGAACTTCTACTTGAGTAAATGATGTGTTTACTTTTGCCATCTCTGAGTACATACAGTACATCTGTAATAATTGACATCATGGCAGTTAAACATGTTGGTTTTTGGTGGATGATGCTGTATTTAAATGTGTTTTTTCTGGTACAATTGAATGTGACTTTTAAAATCTTCATTTTAAAATCATTTGTATTTTCTGTTTTAGTGTAACAGATTAGACGATGTGACTGCTGGGAATGTTTGGAAAAAGTTGTGCTTTAAATAATTTCTAAATCTATTGAATATTGCGCTGAAAAGAATGACTCCAATACTCCCCTGTGGCTCCTGCAGGTGGAGGACCCCAGCATGCCGAACGATGAGGGAATCACCGCGCTGCACAACGCCGTCTGTGCCGGACACACGGAGATCGTCAAGTTTCTGGTTCAGTTTGGAGTCAACGCCAACGCTGCCGACAGCGACGGGTGGTGAGTGTTATCAGAAACAAAATCACTGTCTAGTCATCTTCAGTCAAATCAGAAGGTGTTGACTTTAGTCCTGTTGAAAAAGGAAATATATTAGACTTAGAAGTTATTATTCGTTCATAGCAGCTGACATCTGACCATTTGAGTGGTCATTAATCCGCTGCTACTTTTTTGATGAAGGTAGCATTATAGAAATATTTGGTTCCTAATGTTCATCATCCTCAAAGCTCGGAAATGCTCCTTCACACTGGAAAAAATGCTTCAACAACAAGTAGAACAATTATGAATGCAAGGAGTTTCCACTTGTAATAAGTAAAACAGTGAAAGTGAAAATCCGCTCGCTAAGATTTCCTGATATTAGTTGCAATACTTCGATAAATGAGATCTTGAAATTAGCTAGAAAAACTAATTTTGAACTATATTTTTAACAGAATCAGGAAATGCTGTGTTACAAAATAAGCCAGAAATCTCCTCCTAGAGCACCATTGTGTTCTTTGTAACCAAATCTCTCTCAGAGGGGCGTGGGGAGGGGCTCCTTATTTTCATCTAAAGTAACAGACAGAGAATCAGCACTTTTGAAACAGGGCTGAAACAGAGGGGATTATGTGTAATGCTGCAATGATCTGTTTTGTGTTTCAGCCAATCAGAGACAGGCTCTGTATATATCTGAGACCTATAATATATTGATGAAAAAAACAGTATAATAGGAGACAATTTAAGTTGTTTCCCATACTCCTCCCCCTCCCCTCTCAGGACCCCCCTCCACTGCGCCGCCTCCTGTAACAACGTGCAGGTCTGTAAGTTCCTGGTGGAGTCGGGCACGGCGGTGTTCGCCACCACGTACAGCGACATGCAGACGGCTGCCGACAAATGTGAGGAGATGGAGGACGGATACGCCCAGTGCTCGCAGTTCCTCTACGGTGAGAAAATAATTCACTGCAGGATAGCTAGAATGGTTGAATGCTAACATGCTAACATGCTAACAGCTAATAGAATCGGACAGAGCTGCAGAAAAGTGGATTCTAGCTACAGTAATTGAATATATATGATTCTGAAATGGGCAATTCTGCAGCGAGATTACTTTCACTTTTGGTACTTCAAGTATATTTTGATGCCAGTACTTTTTGCTTTCACTTAAGTAAGATTTTGACTTTCACTTGTAATAGAGTATTTTTACTATTCTGTATCACTACTTGTATTTGTATGTTTACTCGTCGTCCCCAGGGTCTGACCCAAATTTGCTGATACAGCTTTTAGTTTTCATGCTCCGCAGATTTGGAACAAACTTCCTTTCTTTTAAATCAAGGCTGAAAACCTCGTTCTTTAATGCAGCTTTTCCAGAGGTCCTTTAACTATGTATATGTTTTATCATTGCGCTTCAGCACTTCTTGCAGCATTATGTGTATTAACAATGTCTATTTTGAACTAATTTCTCTTTTATGGATTGTCTTTTTGTTCAACTAATGTTGTTCTTACAGTAATTATGATGTGTTATTGCTGTTTTGTAAAGCACTTTGAATTGTGTCTGAAACGTGCTTTTTTTCTCATACTGATATTCTGAACAATCTGTGCTGTTGCATTAGCTGTAAAGTGTCTCTACTGTAGGCTATTTTTATTATATGTACAGCACTTTGGCTCAACCAAAAATCGTTTATAAATGTGCTATATAAATAAAACTTGATTTTATATAAATAAACTAACCTTAACCTTAACCGCTGCTTCCAGGTGGTTTCAGGGGTCTTACTCCACCAAACTGTTGATACTACTCTCTGACAGAAAGCAAACACTTATAAACACGTTGTAATTGATTTAGTTGAGATGATTCATGTAGCAGCCAAAATCATATAGGAATGAAACAGATAACACCACCGCTGAGGCACCAGTTAGCGAATCTTACGCAGGTTAATGATCCAAGTCCAGACAAGAATCTCTGTTTGTGCATTTATTATGACATTACATTACATGTTGGACCCTTTTATCCAAAGCAACTTACATACTCAATACTGTGGGCAATCCCCACAGGAGAAATTTGTGGTGAAGTGTCTCAGGGACACAACGACATGCAGTGGGGTTTGAACCAGTGACCCCCTGATCCCAACACCAACGCACTAACCCACTGCACCACACGCCCTCTATTATATGATCCAATATCATTAATAAAGAACAATCATCAGGTTTCCTATGTTTCTTTCCTTTAACCGTTCCTATGCCTTTCTTTCTTATGGCTTGAATCACCCTGCTCTGTTCACACCTTCTCCTGTCTCCAATATATACACAATTACACCAGGTGCTCTAATCACCCAGTGCCCAAAACGGCCTTCAAGGTAAAAGCAGAGAAACAACTTTAATACTAACAATAGCTAAGAAAACATTTACTATAAACAGCAAGAAAATACATATTTAAGTATTAAATAATATAAAGAGATATATACGATACCAGTCACCTCTGTGGAAACATCGGTTTAACTGCCTTTTTTCATTTATATTTGAGTGTTGTATGTCTTTTAAAAATGGACCTAGAGTCTCTTCAATAAAGCTGCTGCTGATGATGATGATGATGATGATGATGATGATGATATAGCTCCAACAGTTCATTCCCCTCCTCTGTGTTCGTATCCCTCGCAGGCGTCCAGGAGAAGATGGGCGTGATGAACCGCGGCGTGGTCTACGCTCTGTGGGACTACGAGGCGCAGAGCGAGGACGAGCTGGGCTTCAGCGAGGGCGACTGCATGACGGTGCTGCGGCGGGACGAGGAGGTGGAGACCGACTGGTGGTGGGCCAGATGTGGAGACCATGAGGGGTACATCCCCCGAAACATGCTGGGGGTGAGGAACTGCACTGAGATCATCTGCTAATAGATTAGATTACCTTATTGTCATTACATAATGCGAGCAGAGTGTAATGAAATGAAGAGGGTCTAACCAGAGTCCAAACAGTCAGTTATATACACGTCTATCAGCAGTCTGTACACAATAAATGCACTATACAAGTAAAGGTATATAGATGTCAAATGTATAAATACAAATAAATACACTGAGGCGTATATACAGCAGTAATGTTTAAAGATCAACTCGCTTCAGCATGTCTAATAGAAGACATATATATAGAATTTAGACATGAAGCAGTTTATGCAAATGATTTTAAGCTGAAGCTATTAGGAGATTATATTTTCAGATTGTAACCCTTCCGCGAAATGTCTACATTTAATTCGTTTTCATAGAATAATAAAAAAAGGCAAAAGTTAAAAACATAAACGAGCAGAAAAGCCGAAACATGCTGGGGGTGAGGAGCTGCACTGAGATCATCTCCTAATACAAGACTTATATATAGAGAATATAGACAAAGGCAGTTTATGCAAATGATTTTAAGCTGAAGCCATTAGGAGATTATATTTATAGATTGTGTAAGCCTTCCGCGAAATGTATAGATTTAATTCCTTTTCATAGAATAGTAACAATGGTGGAGCAAAGAGAATAGACATGCAGAAGACTGTGGGTCTTTATGGTGGAATACGAGTCAAAATGACTGTCACTTTCACTTTAAAGGTCCCATGTCATGCTTTTCTGGTTATTACCCGTCCCCTTGTGTGTTATGTAGCTTTTTCTGCATGTAAACGGTCTGCAGAGTCAGAGAACGCCTCGTTGGGGAATTCTCTTTTTCCATTGTTTTCTTCCTGGGTATAGTGAAGTGCCCATACCCAAATGGACCCATTGGTCCAAATGGACCAATCCGTGGAGCCGTTAAGTTACGTCCGTGGAGCCGTTAGGTTAAGTCCGCGGATTGGTCCAAATGGACGAATCCGCTGGCTTCCTCACACACACTCAATCTTTTCTCCTCCCTGAGACGGCGGGACACGGCGAGGCTGTGAGTCGGTGTATGGGCACACACACCAACTCCCAGCCAGGCTGCGGGTGTGTGTGTGTGTGTTCGGGCTGGTTTCGGGCTGGGTCTCGCTGTCTCGCAGACGGCCACTGGGCTCACAGGGAAGGGGGGGGCAGGAGCTCCAACAAGCCGGTTAGGACAGAGAGTGAATACACATACTATACAGAGATGCTGTAAGAGAAACCAATGTGACTTTGGAACATTGCACAATATACATTTATTTTAGTAGACCTCAACAATGGAATTATGATCAGTAGAAATGGCCATGACATGGGACCTTTAAAAGGTACTGTAATCTGTCATTATTTCCTATGATGTTTCCTGGAAATATCTATATATTTAGCACTAATAATAGGGGGGTAAAAACATTGGGCACCAACAATGTTTAAGTCTAAAAACCCACTTGTGCAGATTCGATCAGGTTCATTTTTTGACATATTTGATGACCGTCATGTCTGTGAAAACTATCAATTACAATTCCACAGTTGCATAATATAGGATATAATAGGATTTATTAATTTTCTAAATCAGTCATTTTCATTTGTATACAATGTTTATGTGCATGTCAATGGTCTGCAAAGGCTAACATCCCAACATTTTCCTCCACAGGGACTTTTCTCCCACACAAATAAAGGGCTTTATGAGCATTAAGGCATGGAGACATGTCACAGTAGAGACACACAATATAATATGAACCTGGAAATGAGTTTCATCGGGCCCCTTTAAAAGAAAATGGATAATGATTTTCGTCTCCGTCCATTCATCTCTACAGGAGATTGAAATTGACCTACTTTCCTTGTTCAATCGAGTTTCAAATCAGCTCTGAGAATCCTGTTACTCAACAGTCTTATTTCAGTGTTTCCATGTTATCTTAATGGTTATTTAATGGGAACTCTTTTCCCTTTTATTTCCCAGCTGTATCTGAGGATCAAGCCGCGGCAGAGGAGCCTCGCCTAACGCACGGCCGACAAATCTTCAGAAGAACCAAAACGTTGTGAGAAGGGGTTTCAAAACCTCTGGACTCAAGGTGGTTGGTGTAAAAAAAAGAAAAAGAGGGACAGATGTTTCCTGAACTGCCATTTAAACCTGTTTGGTTTTTCAACTTCAGCACAAAGAATGTCACGATGAACTGCCGAAGACACAGAAGATACAACAAAAGCTTCCTGTGGTGATAATGAACAGATTTAGACTTTGACAAATGCATCAAATTCATTTTGTTTTCTGTCTCAAAGCCTCAAAATGTGAAGATGTTTTCAGGTTCATCTTGTACATCCTTATTTCTTATCTAAGGTTTCATTTTATTTTTATTAAATAGCAACAGTCGACATGGAGAGAATGGGAGGAGCAACAATTGTCCCAAAGCTAGAATTCAAATACAGGAAGTGGCACTTAAACCAAAAGTCCACCATTTATTTATTTTTCGAATTTTTTGAAGTATTTCAAATTACGATCCCTTAAAGCATCTACTAGTTTGAACAAATGAAGCAAATATTTAAATTATGACACACATTTAAGAGGTGTTGTTTGTATTGTATGTAGCCCCAAAGCCCCCCCAAAATGCTATATAGATGTGTGTGGACAGGACAATCACTTGTGAACGACATCATAATTTGAGGAGGCAAAAAACCTGTAGTTACAAAATAGAAACTTGTTCGAACACAAAAGTAAATAGTGTGAACATGGAAGCTACTAGTGCTAATCGGGTAATACAGAATTTAAATAACCCTTTGTTTCTTTGGGGCTCTGTCGTACAAATAATGATTATCTTGGTCATGTGTTTTTCAGTTTTTATTGTTTGCACATTTGCAAATTCAATCAAATCCATCTTACACAATTACATGGGTTTAATGTTAGTTTTTATGTTTACGTTCCCCGATCACATCATGTTCTTTGTGTTAAAGAAAAGCACTTGTTTTAAAAGACAATAACATTGTTTTATTGTCTTTTAAATTGTATTTATATTGGTGTGTTTTTTTTACAACAGTTTGTCCCTAACAACTTAAGCCAGAAACATATTTTGTGCTTTCATTTATTTGATCAATTCTGATCCCATATCAATCTTTTTTGTTAGAACCGAGGACTTTTCTACAAACGCCTGAAATGTGGAAGCTCTGTGTTTTCTTTTGGATCATTACATTTTCCAAAATAAAAGCCTGATCTGCTCAAATCACGTCCAAAAATAATAGTAAATCAGAGGATGCACGTTTTAATGTTTGATTCAGCCAGGCTAGCAGTTTCCACCTGCTTCCTGTCTTTGTGCTAAGCTAAGCTAAACACACGTTGGACCTTTCTCTGCTCTGGAAACACAGATATGAAACTGATATCTTCATGTCTGGGAAATACAAAGATGACTTTTTTAAATAAAATGATATTTACAACTTCTCAATGTGTCTTTGTTAACCCAATAAATATACATAATTTAAAGAGGTACTTTTATGCTTGTTGGCGTGTTCCCTTTCCTATGGTGTGTTATAGGTTTTAGTGCATGTAAAGGGTCTGCAAAGGCATGTCCCCCCCTTTGCCTGAAACACCTCCATTGGACTCCTCTGTTTACTTCCCTAACATAGTGACATCAATATGTAACACTTGTGCTACTATTGGTTAGCGCTCCAACACATTGTGATGAGGGTTGAGGGGCGGGACATCTCTAAGCAGTTGACCAATCACAGCAGACTGGGCTTTGGTTTCAGACAGAGGGTGAAAAGAGGTGTTGCAGCACAGGCAGTATGAGAAAAAATAAAGAGCTTTTTGAACATTAAAGCATGGAGACATGTCCCAGTAGAGACACTACATACTGATATACACCTGAACATCAGCAGGAGAGGACTCTTTAAAGAAGAGACACTACATACTGATATACACCTGAACATCAGCAGGAGAGGACTCTTTAAAGTAGACACTACATACTGATATACACCTGAACATCAGCAGGAGAGGACTCTTTAAAGTAGAGACACTACATACTGATATACACCTGAACATCAGCAGGAGAGGACTCTTTAAAGTAGACACTACATACTGATATACACCTGAACATCAGCAGGAGAGGACTCTTTAAAGTAGACACTACATACTGATATACACCTGAAATTCAGCAGGAGAGGACTCTTTAAAGTAGAGACACTAAATACTGATATACACCTGAAATTCAGCAGGAGAGGACTCTTTAAAGTAGAGACACTACATACTGATATACATCTGAACATCAGCAGGAGAGGACTCTTTAAAGTAGACACTACATACTGATATACACCTGAACATCAGCAGGAGAGGACTCTTTAAAGTAGAGACACTACATACTGATATAAACCTGAACATCAGCAGGAGAGGACTCTTTAAAGTAGAGACACTACATACTGATATATACCTGAACATCATCAGGAGAGGACTCTTTAAAGTAGAGACACTACATACTGATATACACCTGAACATCAGCAGGAGAGGACTCTTTAAAGTAGAGACACTACATACACCTGAACATCAGCAGGAGAGGACTCTTTAAAGAAATATCAGAAGGAATATGTTTCAGTCATGTTGTTTCAATGGTTTATTTATTAGTTTGAGGGATTGTCATGAAAAACAAACTGATAAATCCACTCCTTCATGTTGAAATGTCCAGCGTCCTCGTCTTCATCGTTCTGCAGAATCAGCAGATCGACACCGCCGGCAACACACATGCAGAACCAGAATACAAAGTGCAAAGTCAACAGTATTTTGACAGTAAGCAGTTTCAAATGCTACCCAGGATCCATGGAAAGTACATTCGATATTTAGTTTTACAATTGCACAGAACCTCAGAAAAATAAAATAAAATCCACACTGTATATATTGTTTTGTACTTTAAATGAAAATATTTGAGTTTATTCTGCCAGTCAGAGAGCATGCAGGTTATAAGTCGCTGCAATAAGCTGCCTGGTACATCAAACCCTACTAAAACATCAACGGATAGACGGAACAAACCGGAAACCAAGATGCAAATTTTTCCGTGTCAGCCATTTCTAAATACAGATACTGAACAACGGTTCAAAAAGCAACTTGAGTTTAAGAGCTGAACGGACGGCAGGAATCTGTACAAAGTGAAAATAAGGCTGTAAAGTAGAAAACCAACGCTTTCCCCCCAAGAACATTTCTCAGCTGCATTGTTTCATTCCCCATAAATAGCTAACGGATGCTAAAGACCTCCTACGACATTTCATCAATAAGTCAACCTCCCAAAATGGTGATTATTGTGGAAAAAAGACTGGTTTCTAAGAGCCTATAAATGATCCAGATGAACGGACAGAAAGGGTTCATCAAAATTATTAAAAGTGAATAAATTGCAAAAGAA
This sequence comes from Notothenia rossii, assembly GCF_949606895.1. Lineage (NCBI taxonomy): Eukaryota > Metazoa > Chordata > Actinopteri > Perciformes > Nototheniidae > Notothenia > Notothenia rossii. The sequence continues at coordinate 9,216,449 of NC_136912.1, read as the reverse complement.
TAAATGAAATTAGCTAGTAGGGTCTCTTTTAGATTGCAGTATAAAATCCTGTCGAATCTCATCTGTCTAAACTCTTCTGGTTTGTTCGGAGCACTGCAGGTGTCAGGAGTCATTTTGATTCAAAGGTCCCATGTCATGGCCATTTCTACTGATCATAATTCCATTGTTGAGGTCTACTAAAATAGATTTATACTGTGCAATTTTCCAAACTCACATTGGTTTCTCATACTCTCTGTATAGTATGTGTATTCACTCTCTGTCCTAAACGGCTTGTTGGAGCTCCTTCCCCCCCTCCCTGTGAGCCCAGTGTGCTCTGATTGGTCGGGACGTTGCGAGGCTCGCTGCTCAGTGAGCTGGGTTACTGGTGTAGTTTCCGGGTCGGCGATACAGCGGGACAGCGCGAAAACTCACCCTGAGCACACACAAACACTCACAGCTGAAGTAAAAACAATAAGTGTGGCTTGATAATGAGTAAGAAAAAGGTTTATAAACGCTGTGAGAATGGGTCTACGGAGAGCATTTCTCCGCGATCCTAACTCGTCTATTGCCAACCAGGGAGCTCTATGCAAGTCAATGGGACTCCCTGTTAGGTGAACATGTACGCTCACGGTCCCCCCACTGCGTTTGGTAGTGACGCCAAGGGATCCTGATGTGTGAGGCGCTCCACGGATTGGTCCGTTTACTAGCATAAAACCCTTCATAACACACAAGGGGACGGGGTAATAACCAGAAAAGCATGACATGGGACCTTTAATTTGTGCACACAAAATAGTCTTTTATGCTCTCAAATTAAAAATGTTCGCTGAAAGTGCCATAATGTAGCATAGCAGAATTCAAGTGTCATCATGAAATGCAGAGAGGTGAAGAGCTATAGCTTTAAAGTCAACTGCTTACTTAAGAGATGTATTTGTCGGCATTGTGTTGTCTTTTGCAGCAGCTTGTACTTGTGCAGAGCAGTTCATTAAATGAAAATAAAATCGGAAGTGTACCTACTTGTCTCTCTGCAAAATCAAAGCAAAACTCAAGTCCTGAGACAATTAGTTGAATAATAATTGACAAAGAACTTGATGATCTAACCGTAAATCAGTCTCTGGTTTAAGATGTGCTGCTTTTCTCCATTTTAGATCATTTTAAACTGAATATTTGGGTGTTTTATTTTTTTAAAACAAGATTTTTCTTTACTATTTCTGAAGTTCTTTGGCCTAATGAATGTATTGATGACATTAGAAAGTATTTAGCAGATTAATTAAACTAAAAGGTAAAGTAAATAACAGTAGCTTCTAACACCTCTGTATTAAAATCCACCTTTAAAGGTGGGGTAGGTCATTTTGAGAAACCGGCTCGAGATACACTTTTTGTTATATTCCATGGAATGCTCTTAACATCCCGATAGCAATGAATATCTGAAATGCTTTGACAATAAATCCATTGACAAAAATGTCATCTGTGGAAGCCGTAGTACTGTAAAAAGCACGACCAATCATCTGAGCCGGCCCGGCTAAAATAACTGGATGGCCTACCTGCCTGTCAGCCTTCCATCTGTGCACAAACTTATCTCCTGCCCTCATTGGTCATGTGCGCGTTCGTGTGTTGGAGGAGGGGCTCTGTAAGGAAGTGGCAGATTTTTTCCGGCTGTGTATTTTCAAATTCTAGCGCACTCGAGCTGGTTTCTCCAAAATTACCTACCCTACCTTTAATGTATTGATGACGTTAGAAAGTATTTAGCAGATTAATGAAACTAAAAGTAAGGTAAATACCAGTAGCTTCAAACACCTCAGTATTAAAATCCACCTTTATGTGCATTTCATATTCCTACATTTACTTGGTGCTGGTCATAATATATAATATCCACACAAACTGTCAGAAAATGACCCCTGACCCCATCTCGCTCTGCGGATTACAGTGTTTTGTAGTTTATGGGCTGTAACATGCAAAGCCATCATTATGATCCTAAAGGTTTGATGGGACGACACCTCAGAAAAAAAAATCCAACTCCGAATGGAAATAATCCCCCTCTTCAGATTTCAAATAAAGTCTTAGGGTACATTTCTGAGTTCAGCACAGATCCAGAGTCACATCTTCTTCTTCATCCCTCCTCAAACACCCCCTCCCATAATAAATAATCCTTCAGTCTTCTAATGACAGCCGCACGAGAAAAAGAGCGTCCTAAATCAAAACCGTGGCACAACATCAGATTAAGCGTCCGGGTTTAAACCCACTGAGGTCAGGCAGCTTTAACTCAAGGCACGAGCGCCTGCTGTGAAGAAGAAGGAGATGATGATGATGATGATGATGGCTGACTCTTTGACAGAAGTGTAGATCCAGGAGGGGGGGATTAATACATGTGGCGGGGGGAGTGAAGCCGCTCATCTTCAATGTCGTCTGAGCGGTCAGAGTTCTCACGTAGCTCAACATCTGTCAGATGGGGGGGTTTAATGCTCCTGCTGGTTCTGGTCGTGGTTCTGGTTCTGGTCGTGGTTCTGGGAAGGGGGCAGCAGGCGGGTCACGTGACCAATGCCCTTGGTGACCCCCTCCCTGAAGAGGAGCTTAGCGCCCAGTCGCAGGTACTCGGGATGTTTGATGAAGCAGAAACGAACCACGGCTCTCTCTCCGGTTCGCAGCTCGTCCTGCAGAGAGAGAGAGAGAGAGAGAGAGAGAGAGAGAGAGAGAGAGAGAGAGAGAGAGAAGGAGAGAGAGAGAGAGACACAAAGTTACATAAAACAGCAGGCTCGAGGAGCGGACAGTGTCAGGTGGATTACTGGTGTCGTTTCCTGGTTGCTGCTTGGAGACAGCGAGACACCGCGGAACTCAGCTTGAGCACATACACACACTCACAGCCTGAGCTTCGAGTGTGTGTGTGTGTGTGTGTGTGTGTGTGTGTGTGTGTGTGTGTGTGTGCGTGTGTGTGTGTGTGTGTGTGTGTGCGTGCGTGCGTGCGTGCGTGCGTGCGTGCATGTGTGTGTGTGTGTGTGTGTGTGTGTGTGTGTGTGTGTGTGTGTGTGTGTGTGTGTGTGTGTGTGTGTGTGTGTGTATACGGAGCTCCGCGCAGCACCGCGGCTGAGAAAAGATAAGGCTGAGTGAGCGTGTGTGTCTGTGTATGAGGAGCTCCGCAGATTGGTTAATTTGGACCAATTAGTCCATTTGGACTACGTTACGTCAATAGGCCCCGGAAGGAAAAATGGGAAAAGAGAAATCCCCAACGAGGCGTTCTGGGGCAGCATAGACAGGTCTTTTCTGTGTTTCTGTGCTACAGGGTGTACGTTGAGGGTTTGTGACTCTGCAGACCGTACACACACAAGGGGACGGGTAATAACCAGAAAAGCATGACATGGAACCTTTAAGTAAAAAGTACCCATAACTAGCAGCTGTTTTAAAGAGTACCTGACCTCCCTTTATATGAATAGAACAATAATGTCATTGTTAGCTAATGAATGTTTCCATGCTGAACAACGGCAACATGACAACGTTTTCATTGGTCCCTCTTCTTTAGAGAAGACCAGGAAATGATGGATACACAGATCGTGTTCAAATCAATAGGCACGCAATGACTCTAAGTAATAATGATCACGCCACCAAACACACATTCAAACTAAAGGAACCAGCCTGTTTGGGAAATGTGAGAAGTAGAAAGTACAGGTATTTGTGTTCAACATGTAAGAAGTCAAAGTAAAAAGTCGTCAGAAAAACAAGTAGTGGAGTAAAGTACTGATACCAGAAAAATGTACTTAAGTACAGTAACTAAGTATTTATACTCCACTACTTCCCACCTCTGTAAAGCAGACCTAGTGGGAGAGACTATACAACCAGCACAGCCCCTAGGCCTAGTAGACCCCCCCTCGCCTACACACACCACAACACAGACTATATCACCCCTTGCTGCTAAATACCAATCAACTATGTGCAATATGTGCTATATGTGCAATATATATATATATATATATGCCGTTAATAACTGTGTAATTTATAAATGGCTGCTAATCCTTAGAACCGTTACAAGGTGTGTTTTTTTGTTGCATTTTGTATCTTGTAAATTGTGTAACTTGCTGCATTTAAATACCATCATACTATGTGCTATATGTGCAATATATACATATGCCATTAATAACTGTGTAATATATACCTGGCTGCTAAATCCTAATAACTGTTACAGGATTTGTATTTTTTAAAGTATTTTTCTTTTACTTTTCTTTTTTATATTATATTTTTTATTATATCATAACTTAGTACTTTTGTCTTAACATAGGTAGCATTAAGCTGTCTGTGGCTCTCTCCTGCTGTAACGATGCAAATTTCCCGTGTGAGACTAATAAAGGTACTCTGATTCTGATTCTGAGATCACATGGTCTGTGTCGGGTCGGTAAAACTCAATTTCACTAAGGGCCTCACAAGGAGATTGTAATCACATTAACAGCTGGTGATATAGTATATAAATAGGCTTTTATTGAATTGGAAAAACAAAAATAAATGATCTCTGATTATATTGATGCTTATCCAATAAAGAGTGACGCAAGAATGAGTCCTAAATCACGGATAATGAGTTTGTTGACAGTTAAATGCTAAATTGGCCTAGAATAATACGGCATCACTGCACCACGCTATATATCTCATACATTTTGGTCCAAAAAATGCCCATAAAAAAGTTCCTTAACCATACTAGCCTCATAATTACATTTGAACAATTAGGCTAAGATAAAGTCAATAGTTGTGGGTATTGGCTTTTTTTTTTAAGTCAAAGATCTTTGAGGCCGGGCTTCTGACATGCAATCGTCTGCATCTACACAATTCCAAATATGGGATCTATAAAGTACCTCTTATGTTATCTTGCCTATTTCAGCCACAAATGTAGACTGGCCTATTTCCTGACATCTCTTTTGTGATGAAACATTAACAAAATTGTCTTTCAGGCCAAAATGTATTGATCCAAAATGTAATATTCTGGATCAATATTTGCTTGGATGCCACATTTGTCCCCTGGGCCCTTTACTTTGACACATGGTCTCTATAAATGACCTCCAGACCGACCTTCCCATGAAGGCACTCCACTGTGGCCGTCTGCCGGACGTTGCCCACGTGCACGGTGACCTGCGACCCCCGGCGAAACGTCTTAGCGTGGAAGAGCAGGACGATGGCGGCTTCAAACTGACAGCAGATGGTCGGGTTCATCTTGGGACTGACCATCACCATGCCCTGCAACAGCCAATCACACGTCAGTGTCAAAACACACTGTCAGGGCTGCACCCAATACTGAGAGAGCTCCATTCATCACCAAGACATTTGAATATAAATCAACATATTTATGCAGCGCAGATTCTTTTATTTTTACATGTCTATTCATTGTGTTTAAATTCAGATAAAGATACCTTTCCACTAGTACTGTTAGATTTGTACATTGTTGTTTCTGGGTGATAACAAAGTGACACGTTTAAATTAAAGGTTTTATTTCTTTAATATATTTATATTTTGTGGCAAGAACAAAACTGAAGGTCTTAGATCAGTCAGTAGCAGAGCTGTGAAGTCATTACATACACAAATAACCCCAGAAAGCTGAAATAAATACACGAGTGATGTTACTCAGCTGTGCTCTGAGCTTAAGATGTGCAATATTTGCCGTGTCAAAGAGCTTATAGTATGTGAGATGGAAACGCTACAATGTAAACATTGTAATGCTATTTTTAGCAGACTAAGCTAACGTAATCACAGTTCACATTTACTTTCAAAACCTTTTTAGTTAAAGCAACACAGAGCCCAGACAATTCTTTACACAACGGATTAAAGAGAGAAAAGCTTTGAAGACAAGTCATTCATTCTTTAAAACAACAAGTTTAGAGTGAACAATTCTTTCGGACTCAAACTTTTCTTGGACTTGTTTTAAACTGATGAAACTGGGCTCTTACGTCCTAAAGTGTCATCTGGCTAAAAGACGTAGATCCGGACAAAAACAACACAATCTGTGGTCTTTATTTTAAGATAAAATCATGCTTCGGTCACGTGACCTCTGACCTTGCTTTGAAGACAAGCCATTCATTATTTAAAACCAATTAATTGAAAGAGATAAATGTTTGTAGGATTTAAAGTTTCTTGGACTTTGGTTGGTGGTGGTCAGGAAGAAGGAACTCAATCTGTGCTCTCATGCACTGTAAAGTCTTACGGTCCCGTGACCTCTGACCTTGCGCAGCAGCGAGCGGTCGAAGCTCCCCAGAGCCAGCGTGGCGGCCTGCCCGGCCCTCAGCACCCTGCAGGCGGAGCGGTTCCTCTGGATGCTGCCCACCTTCAGGCGCAGGAAGCGGCCCTCGTCTGTCGGACCGACCACCAGCCGCTCGCCCTCCCTGCACACACCGCTGAACACACACATCAGGGTTATTACTGAAACACACACATCAGGGTTATTACTGAAACACACACATCAGGGTTATTACTGAAACACACACATCATGGTTACTACTGAAACACACACATCAGGGTTATTACTGAAACACACACATCAGGGTTATTACTGAAACACACACATCAGGGTTACTACTGAAACACACACATCAGGGTTATTACTGAAACACACACATCAGGGTTATTACTGAAACACACACATCAGGGTTATTACTGAAACACACACATCAGGGTTACTACTGAAACACACACATCAGGGTTATTACTGAAACACACACATCAGGGTTATTACTGAAACACACACATCAGGGTTATTATTGAAACACACACATCAGGGTTATTACTGAAACACACACATCAGGGTTATTACTGAAACACACACATCAGGGTTATTACTGAAACACACACATCAGGGTTATTACTGAAACACACACATCAGGGTTATTACTGAAACACACACATCAGGGTTATTACTGTTTATCTGCACAGTCCGCACACACAGCGTAACTTTACGGAGAAATATTTAAACCTCATATGATCTGTGTTTTGTTGTTACCTGTACAGAGTTCCTCCCACTACTGTCCCAACATCAGGAACTGAGTAGATCTCATCCACCTGCAAACATACACACACACACAAACGATCACACACTCACGTTTTATATTCAAGGACTATTCCAAAGAACCACGGATTCAGTAGGGTAGCCTCAAAAGGCTGTTTATGGGTTCAAATGTGGTTGCCACACAGTGAGTTACAGTGTGTGTGTGTGTGTGTGTGTGTGTGTGTGTGTGTGTGTGTGTGTGTGTGTGTGTGTGTGTGTGTGTGTGTGTGTGTGTGTGTGTGTGTGTGTGTGTGTGTGTGTGTGTGTGTGTGTGTGTGTGTGTGTGTGTGTGTGTGTGTGTGTGTGTGTGTGTGTGTGTGTGTGTGTGTGTGTGTGTGTACCTGGAACTCAGTGAGCTGCTGCATCAGCTCCTCCTGCTCCTTGCTGTTGCTCAGTGGAGGGAGGATGTTCAGGAAAACCTTCAGCAGCTCCAGACTCTCTCCGGACACACTGGACAGGGTGAAGATTGGCGTGATGCTGCACACACACACACACACACACACACACACACACACACACACACACACACACACACACACACACACACGCGCACACACACACACCTGCTGTCACTACATCACCAGGTGACGTTGGTGCTCTGGCTCTGCTGGACCCTATATACACATGTTTTTAAACCTAGGTGACTAATACCGACAGACAGCGACTGCATTTGTATTTATGTGAACAAAATAGAAGCTGTTGTATTTGGAGTCTTAGAAGTGCTTGTACCCACTATGCCAATTTAGTGAATTATGCAGTACTTACTGCAGTATTTGCAATACATGTACCAACCATTCAGACTGCAGTATTTGAAGTATTAATAGCAGTTTCAACAGTCTTTGTACCCACCTTGCAATGTAAGTGAACGGCTGAGGTAATCATATTAGTAGTGTTGTAACTTGCATGCAGATTGAGTGACTTAAGCAGTATTAGTAGTACTTGTACTCACCACTCAGACTGGGTGAAATGCTGCAGTAGTAGTAGTAGTTGTATTATTAGTAGTATTAGCAGTACTTCTACTCACCACTCAGACTGGATGAACTGCTGCAGTAGTAGTAGTAGTTGTATTATTAGTAGTATTAGTAGTATTTGTACTCACCACTCAGATTGGGTGAACTGCTGCAGTAGTAGTAGTATTAGTAGTATTAGTAGTATTTGTACTCACCACTCAGACTGGGTGAACTGCTGCGCGGCGGTCACAGCATCATCAGCCCCAGACACCATCAGAGGGATCTTGTTGCAGCCCGGCTGCTTCAGGAGGCGCTCCAGCTGTCGGACCGTTCTCTCCACGGTGCCGCGGGAGCACAGGTCCACTTTACTGACCACGATGAAGATGGGAACTTTCAGCGCCATGGCGAGGCCCAGGTGCTCCCGGGTGGTGCCGGCTGGACGGAGGAGAGCGGGAACACTGTGAGCATGCTGGCATCAGAATAAAGGACTTCATTACCCAGAAACCAGCTGGCAGCTACCAGGAGAGAATCTCACGCAAACAGCGGTTTTATGTGTCTAGTTATTTTATTTTTTTGTATTACTTATTGTTTATTTGTATGCTTGTATTCTATTTGAAATCAGCAACTCATAGTTTGATATGAGGGAAAGTCTTAATGCATCTAAAAATGCATTTAGGTTCTTCTAAATTATAGACTATTAAGACACAAGGGTTACTGGGTTTCTGCAATGTTCAGTTTTGTTCATTTAAATGTAAGACTTTTAAGGTCTTTTTCATTCCTGTTTCAAGAACATATTGGCAAAGTGCAAAGTATGTTTGAAAACCACTAGGAATTATATGAATTATTTAACATTATATCCCATTTCATCAGTACTTTCCAGCAGGAGTTTCATGATATATCTAATGAATTGAATGCAGCCTGGATCACGTGGCATGAAATGGTTTGTTTAACACATTTTAAAATGTTTCCTGATTCCTCCTAAAATCTTAATTTATATATTAAAACTTGTACGATCTTTCTTTCCTTTCTTTGGCATATTTAATAATTAACTGAGTTCTAATAATAAACCTGCTCTCGCTCAGAATAATCTCATTTAAACACAGATCACTTCTGACCTCTAGTGGTGACTTCTGACCTCTAGTGGTGATTTCTCCTCCAGCATGATGGATATATGGTATTGAATGTTTAGGGACAATTTGGGATAAAAGCTAAAGGCACTTCTTACATACTGATATTATTATTATATATTGAAAGTAATCACCAGTTTTCCTTTGTGAGGTGTGTATGGAAGACAGGGGGAGATGTTTCTGTGCACATTGTATTAAATTGATCATTTCATTTGTCATTACATTAAGATTTTTAATGCATTTTTGTTCTCAGCAACTTATTTTTGGACAGCGCGTCAGACAAAGGAAACCAGGCCCGCCCTCGGCCTCTTAGCAACGTTTGTTTGTTTTCCTGAAGTTGCTGCAAAAATGTAAACTTTCGTATTAAAGTGCAATACTAGTGTGCATGTAAACATAGTCAATGTCTACTCTATACTAACACACCATGGCAGAAGATGTCATATCTCCGACCCCGAGAGGTACCCAGGACGTCTTTAAAATCACACAGGTATGAATGTTGTGATTTCAAGTTTCAAGTTTAAAGGCTTTTATTGTCATGTGTACATAGCTACAGTGTAGTTATGTCGATGAAAATCTTAGGTCACTTATGGATATATAATACCTTGCTTTATATCTTGTTATTGTTCATTTGTAAATTCAACATGTATATTTTCTACTTTCTTGTTTATTTCTAGTCTTTCAATTTGTATTGTACAGCGCCATGTCTTTTATGCTGCTGCAACTCAAACATTTCCCAAATTGGGATCAATAAAGTAATTTCTTATCTTATCTTATCCTCCAACAGTGCAACACAATAAAAGGGTGTAAATAATTCAAATAAAAAAAAATTGAAGAAAATATAAATTAATAAATAAATAAAATAAAATTGAAAGAAATTGAAGAAAATTGAAGAAAATGGAAAAAAATAGAATAGAGTTTCTCTGCTTCCTGAGTGTAATGTGTGTGTGTGCAGCTCACTGTTGTGATTTTGTTTCTTCCTGTGTGTAATGTGTGTGTGTGTGCGGCTCACCGATGCCGGTGTTGGCGCTCACCACCAGCATGGCGAAGTCGGGGCAGTAGCTGGTGAGGCCGAAGATGGTCGTCTTCAGATACTTGTGGTGCCCGGCCAGGTCGATGAAGGTGATCATCTTAGAGGAGCTCTCACAGATCTGCTCCGCTGTCCGAGACTCGCTGTAGTTCACAACCTGCAACACAACACAGGTCATCAGACTCTTTCAAATAACTCTCCAACATTAGAACAGCTTCCAGTGTCATAATCACATATTTATCAGATTGGAGATCCCCAGGTTTAATATTTTAAAAGTATGTATTAAACCTGGGGGCAATCCATGTGTAGCTTGGCAAAGGAAGCATTCAGTGTATACAATTATGTTTCATATTGATATTTTGTTTTTGTTAAAGTTTGAACACTAAACACTTAACAATCTGTGTAAATTAAATGTATTTTACTTGATTTCATACAAATTGAACTAGGTTACTGTTTGAATCTTATGAAGAAAAAAACATGTTAGAAATGAAATCATTAATTTAAACAAACTGCATCTTGATTTTGGTTTTTGTGTTTCCTGTTTGTAAACTTTTTGTCTAGTCTTGTTTCACTTCCTGTCGTTTTCCCGCCCTTAATGATTGTCTGATTCTTTCCACCTTTGTGTGTCTTGTAAATGTGATTGGTCTGTGTGTATATGCCTGTCTTTCCCAGCGATCTCCTTTAGATTGTCGTCACCTTGGTGTGTTTCTGCTCGTCAGTTTCTTCACGGTTTATGTTTTGCCACTTTGCCTTTTTATTACCTTAGCTTAGCCTGTTACCTTAGCTTAGCCTGTTACCTTAGCTTAGCCTGTTACCTTAGCTTAGCCTGTGTTACCTTAGCTTAGCCTGTTACCTTAGCTTAGCCTGTGTTACCTTAGCTTAGCCTGTTACCTTAGCTTAGCCTGTGTTACCTTAGCTTAGCCTGTGTTACCTTAGCTTAGCCTGTGTTACCTTAGCTTAGCCTGTGTTACCTTAGCTTAGCCTGTTACCTTAGCTTAGCCTGTGTTACCTTAGCTTAGCCTGTTACCTTAGCTTAGCCTGTGTTACCTTAGCTTAGCCTGTGTTACCTTAGCTTAGCCTGTGTTACCTTAGCTTAGCCTGTGTTACCTTAGCTTAGCCTGTGTTACCTTAGCTTAGCCTGTTACCTTAGCTTAGCCTGTTACCTTAGCTTAGCCTGTTACCTTAGCTTAGCCTGTGTTACCTTAGCTTAATCTGTTACCTTAGCTTAGCCTGTGTTACCTTAGCTTAGCCTGTTACCTTAGCTTAGACTGTTACCTTAGCTTAGCCTGTGTTACCTTAGCTTAGCCTGTTACCTTAGCTTAGCCTGTTACCTTAGCTTAGCCTCTGTTACCTTAGCTTAGCCTCTGTTACCTTAGCTTAGCCTGTGTTACCTTAGCTTAGACTGTTACCTTAGCTTAGCCTGTGTTACCTTAGCTTAGCCTGTTACCTTAGCTTAGCCTGTTACCTTAGCTTAGCCTCTGTTACCTTAGCTTAGCCTGTTACCTTAGCTTAGCCTCTGTTACCTTAGCTTAGCCTGTTACCTTAGCTTAGCCTGTTACCTTAGCTTAGCCTGTTACCTTAGCCTAGCCTGTTACCTTAGCTTAGCCTGTTACCTTAGCTTAGCCTGTGTTACCTTAGCTTAGCCTGTTACCTTAGCTTAGCCTGTGTTACCGTAGCTTAGCCTGTTACCTTAGCTTAGCCTGTTACCTTAGCTTAGCCTGTTACCTTAGCTTAGCCTGTTACCTTAGCTTAGCCTGTTACCTTAGCTTAGCCTGTTACCTTAACTTAGCCTGTTACCTTAGCTTAGCCTGTGTTACCTTAGCTTAGCCTGTTACCTTAGCTTAGCCTGTTACCTTAGCTTAGCCTGTGTTACCTTAGCTTAGTCTGTTACCTTAGCTTAGCCTGTTACCTTAACTTAGCCTGTTACCTTAGCTTAGCCTGTGTTACCTTAGCTTAGTCTGTTACCTTAGCCTAGCCTGTTACCTTAGCTTAGCCTGTTACCTTAACTTAGCCTGTTACCTTAGCTTAGCCTGTTACCTTAGTCGTGGGTTGACCAGTTTTTTGTACCAGCTTTTTAATGTTAATAAAGCTATTAAGAACTGCCTCCATTTTGCTCTGCGTGTGGGTCTACAGAACATATAGCTATATAGATAGATATGTATATTCAAATTACAATGCAACAATAGTAAACTTTATTGATCCCATGTTGAAATGTCACAATCTACCTGGCAGTGTGTAAAAAAAGCATCTCCTTTACCAGCATTATCAATAAGTGGATTCACTTGAGCTATTTAAGTAACTTTGATGATCATGCTTTGGACATTTTACTTAAGTGAAAACACAAAGTGTGGATTTTATTGAAATGTATTGTGTCTGGTGTTTTTAGATATTCTGTACTTTGATATCAACCCTTAAACTGTCTCTGCCCGTGGTGTAAAGGAACCTGATTGTCCTTCAAAGTATAAGACCTTAGTTTTAGTCATTTTCTGGGGGCGAAACTCCCCCCCCCCCCCCCCCTCTCCATCAGTGTCTCTCTCACCTCTCCTTTGCTGTTGAAGCCGAGGATCTCGAAGCTGATGCTGGAGGTGCGTCCGGTCTGGATCTCGTGCAGATGTCTGAAGAGGTTGAGCCGCGCTCGTCCTCGCCCGTTGTCCAGCTCGCCCTGCGTCAGGACGCCCAGCAGCGTCGACTTCCCCGAGTCCACGTTCCCCAGAACCGCCACCCGCAGGTCCAGGAACTGCCCCAGTCCAAAACAACATGACGCAGGAGAGGGGTCACAGTCTACTCTCTACTACAAGCCTGTTTAAAAAGAAGGCCTGCTGCTGCCTGCAGGTGAGGTACATTTCAGGGGAGGTTAGGGATGGGTGACATGGAGAGAATCAAATATCACACTGACACTAATCTATACACACAACATCTACTGCAAGTCTGTCCGTCCTGGGAGAGGGAGCCTCCTCGGTTGCCTCTCATTGCCCTCTAATTTGATAGATTTATTGGTCATTAATATCAATACTGCAACAATCATAGGTTTGACTGGTGTTTTCCAAAAATAATTACTCAATGAAATGTTGATTGAAAAATCATTAGTTATGTGGACATAATGACTAAGCGGTAAAAAGGCTAATATAGAAGCGCTAAAGCTGTCTGTATTAATACAGCATTTAAAACCAGGTAAATAAAACGCTTATGCTATATTACGATATTAGAAATCTGAGATGATATCTAGTCTCATATCACAGTATTGACATGATATTGCTCCGCCCTAGGTGAGGTTTTTTCATGTTGTCGTCCTTTTGAATGTTTTAGGGCCTTTTCAAAACAGTGTTTAGACTAAGTAAGACTCAGTGTGGACAATACAGCCGCATCATCACACTTTTGAGGAAGTGGTACGGTTACAAAAGTAATCTAGAGCAGGTTGTTAGTGGCATGAACGTCATCCAACCTTGACCTGACAAAATGATAAGCAGAATTTAGGCTAAACAGCTCCGGTTACCAGGTGTACTTGCATGAAGTAGAGGATTGCAATAATTATTTGCGAGGTGATCGCAAATAATGTGAGGTCTGACCTGAAATGGCTTCTTGATATTTGAGCAGATAGGAGCTTCTTCTGGCGTTTTTATTTTGTGTACGTTCTTGCTTTGACCCATACACATCCAACCAATGAGAGGAGAGAACGTTGTCACCTGGCTTTCAGTTCAACTCATCCCAATTTGGAACGGAGTAAACGCACTAAAGGTTTAAAAGCCTTTTTAAGCTCATACAAAACCTGGAGGACGGACTCACCTGCTGATCATCGGGAACTTTTCGGACCAGGACTTCTGCGATTTTACGAATATTTCTGTCCAAGTCGTAGTCCACCTCTCTCTCTCGGAGGAGAGTAATGTCCGCACCGACTCTGATGAGACCCAGAAAGAAAAACAGATCAGACCTCTTACAAAACACCATTTTCCAAAGTAGATCATCAGTTTTGAGGATATTTTATTACTTAGCTGTTTGAATTTATTTTAGTGCACAAATGAAAATCTGACCTGAAAACTGCATGAAGTAAATCACAGTAAATATATCAGTGGCTCCTTTTATTTAACTGATAGGAAGGAAATAAATCCCGCCTAAGAAATTCAAAGCTATCTGTATCAATACAACAAAAATGAAATGCACAAAAAAGAGTTTGATAGAAAAGGGATATTCTATTTCCCACATTACCAAATGACTCCATCTTACAAAATAAGACTCGTTAATCGTCTGATTATTTTCTTACAAACCAGCCAAAAGTGCATTTTTTTTAACACACACTTCCCAAAAACTGGCACTCTAAGGAGCGTAGATTAAGCTAGGGATCACATCTCAAGAAATCTTCGAGAGCAGGTGCCGTTCATCAGACTGAAACAAGAAATTAACGACAATTGTGTCTATTGTACTACTGAGTGAAACACTAACAGACCGCACAAGAAAAAAAGTAAGAAAAACTTTAGGATAAAAACCGCAAATGTTCTTTTATATGAGACTTTCGTCTTTTCTTATTTTTGGAGTTCACAAAAATCTTTTAAACTTGTACATTTTAGAGATACCTTTCCACCCAGAGGCGCTGATACAGACTCTGAAATCATGTGACCTACTTCTCTGCCAATCCTCTTGAGGGAGAAATCAACGATACTTTTGTCTACTAATAGGAGAGTTTGGTGAATTGAACTGGACACACTAACTAACAGACTCTGAAATCACGTGACCTACTTCTCTGCCATCCTCTTGAGGGTCTTCAGCGAGGCCCTCATGTCGGACTCGCTCAGGCCCACCAGCAGCCCGTTGTCCTCCACTCCGATCTGATACACCGCCTCGCCGCGGCCCTCCTGCAGACGCCACTTCAGCTGCGTGGCCAGGTGCTCGAACCGGTACTGGGTGGGGTTCACCAGCTTCAACTACACAGAGATGGCAAAAGTACACACATCCTTTACTAAAGCAGAAGTACAGATACTCGTGTTTAAAAATACTCTGGTAAAAGCAGAAGTACTGACTAAACTTCTTTACTTAAGTGAAAGTAAAGAAGTATGGGCTTTGAAATGTACTTCAGTAAAAAGTACCCATAACTAGCAGCTGTTTTAAAGAGTACCTGACCTCCCTTTATATTAACAGAACAATAATGTCATTGTTAGCTAATGAATGTTTCCATGGTGACCAACGGCAACATGACAACGTTTTCATTGGTCCCTCTTCTTTAGAGAAGACCAGGAAATGATGGATACACGGATCGTGTTCAAATCAATAGGCACGCAATGACTCTAAATAATAATGATCACGCCACCAAACACACATTCAAACTAAAGTAAATATCCACCGAGCACGAACCAACTTAAATTCTAACCACTTTATATTTTAATGTAAGATAACAGTACCTTTAGGAGCTTCCCTGTAAGTAAGAGCCTGACTGATAAAACATGTGGGGCTGCAACAGAAATGTATTAATAGATTTGTCTATAAAACATCAGAAATATTTTTGTATTACTGAGAGTGACATCTACACATTTCTTGTGAGTTTGACCACCTCATTTATTTTTAGCCTGTAAAATCAAAAAATGTATGACCAAATTAAGACCCTTTTTTTATTCTGTGTTTAACCTAAAAGACAAAAAGGAAATAAGTAGCAGATTTAATCCCTGAAATATTGATGTGGGCCTCAAATATTCAGTTTAACACTCTAAAATACAAATATTACAAATCTATCAAGCATGAAATATGTTATTTAAAAAAGGCATATATATGTTGTGTGTGTGTGTATATATAAATGCAACTGCAATAAATAGTATAATAACTATTATTATTATTATTTCATATGATTATTATCATAAAATATCAAGTACTTTAGTGTTTAATGGAACCAATATCATAGTGAGATTTGCTGGTATTAAGATTGAAGGTAATGTGAAGTCTGTCCTGAGGGTGACACTAAAGGAAAAATCATAAGATCAATAACATTTTAATATATTGAGATCTTGGTCCAGACAAACGTGTGCAGCAGACAGACTGTCATACAGCTGTAGCAGAATAAAACTGTTAAGGCTCTGTAACAGCGTCATGTTGATCATGTTTTCCTCCTAACTTCAGCACAGTGTTAAGATAAGAGAGACCGTAAACAGAGAGGACCGAGGTACAAAGTCTGTTGTGGTTTTTATGGAACATTTTTATGGCAAGAAACAAGAGTCATAGCTTAACGAGCTTAAACCAAATTAAAGTGGTAACGGTCAAATATAATGGAATATAAATAAAGGAAGAATTGTTTAAAGTTAAATTCAGTCAGTAGTGTTTCCTGCATGTTTTAGTAACACATATAATTAAATGTAATACCTGTGTTATGCTCATACTGTCCTCCTGTATGAAAGACATTGAAAAGCCAGTATTGATTTTAAGAATTGTTTGTTTATTGACATTTATTATATCCCATTTTTGTCAGTAATTCCCAGAAGAGCTGCACCCCAAATCTGTCCCGACTCCCGACAAATCATCTCTCTCAGCATTCAGAGAGGAATTACAGAAGTAGATATACATTTCAGCGTGTTCTACAGTTCATAGTTGAAGTGCAAAGCCTGCAATAGACTGAATCAGAGCAGTAAATAAAGAGTTAGTTACCTTGTACTCAATGTTTCCTTCTTCAGCCTGGAAATAGTGGAGAGAAAGAAGACGTATGAGGACAACAGACAAATGTTTAAAGGACTCAACTTAAAATGTAAACGGCAAAAAAGTATATGCTCCCTTAATTGAGCGTACTGTCTGACAAATAGTTCTGCAATCAATAATCATGATCAAGTAATTTTGTATATATGATTCTGAAATGGCACATTACACACAATAAGTACTTTTACTGTTGGTACTTTTAGTATATTTTGATACTGCTGTAATTTTGATGCCAGTAGTTTTACTTAAAGTTAGATTTTGAATGCACTTTTACTCAAGTAAAGCATCTGCATACTTCTTACATCCCATCAGTAGTTGGCTTGAGAGTATTGAGATTGATGAAGTCTTGTGCAATAAACATGCAATGTGCAACACAAACACTTATTTGCAATTTGACTGGTGCTATAATTACTTTATGTAAAAAATACATATTTTCATAATTGTCCCAAACTTTTTTTTTTTATGAAAGTCGCAATACTTTAATATGCAATGTGTCACTTAGTTGTACTTAAATGTATGCTACCATGGTTGTGTACTTACTTGTCTTTATTTTATTACTTATGTGTGCTTTTCCTTATTATTGCATGCCTTTTTCTACCTGCTATGCCACTTTTGCTGTAACACTGTACATGTCCCTGCTGTGGGACAAATAAATGAATTCTGATTCTGGTTCCTTAAGTAGAAGTATCAGAGTGTAGGAATACTCTGTTACAAGTAAAAGTACTGCACTCAAAATGTACTAAAGTAAAAGTATGAAAGTATTTACATCAAAATATACTTAAAGTACCAAAGGTTCTCATTGTGCAGATTAGTCCATTTCAGAATAATACATATGATTTGTTTTATAATTATTGATCATTAAAGTGTTCTCAAAGCTGGTAAAGGTGCAGCTAGTTTGCATGACTTTGTATACTGCAGGGTAGCTTGTGAATTTACTCCAGGTGAAACTAAAGTCTGATTTAAGAGTTGGTTATATTTCACATCATTAATCCAGATCTGCAAAGTAACTAAAGGTAGGCTATTAGATAAATGTAGTGCAGTAGAAGTACAAAGTAGCATAACATGGAAATACTCAAGTAAAGTACAAGTATATCAACATGTTTCTTAAGTACAGTACTTGAGTAAATCTACTTGGTTACTTCCCACCTCTGTGTATCAGTAGTTAGCTTTAAACTAGCAGGGTTTACTGCAGCACTATTAGCTTTGTTGCTACTTTAGCAGGCTTGATGTCCCGGATGTTAGCTACCTCCGGTGGGAAATACGGTGGTGGTGTTTTATTGTTCCTGATGTTCTTTTTATTCCGTCTTTTCCTGCCTCGTTTTCCTCTTTTCGTTCTCGGCTTTTTCGACGTTTTCTTCCCGGTATTCCCGGAGCCCTGTCCGTGTCTGGTGTGTCCGGGCGACACTGCACCATTCCCGGATAAATCCACCATCATGGAGCTCAGGATGCCACCGAGAGCAGTGTGAACTCACGGTGATAATATAACCTGTAGTAAGAATAATAAATCTCCTCTTTCTGTCATTGCATCTATGAAAACACACGGCCTGCCTGCTTGATAAAGCTGCAGCGGAGGATGCTCTCTCCTCAGCATCACAACAAGACACCAGGAAGAGCCGATATGAAGCCGATTTCTGTGAATGGACTTAGTGGCCAAACGGTGGTACTACAACTTCATTGACGTAATTTTGAAATTGAGAAAGTGCAGCACTGACTTGCATTGGGAAAGAGTAGTCTGTAAATCAGCATATAATAATTTTTTAACTCGATAAACTACCCAGCACGAACACTTTTACAGCCCTTATTCAAATTATTAGGGTCTCAACGTTTTTAAATGGGCTAAAAGTTGAACCCAGAGTTATTTTATCTCCCTTCATTTGACTGAGCCAAGAGCAGGAGATCGGAGGCGGGGCTTAAGGGAAACTCCACTGCGCATGCTCTGTGGGCCCGTTGATCCGGGTACTTTCTGAATCTACGGTCGCTTCCTTTTGGGCTTCATGCGCCACTGAGCCACTCTCATAGAAATGAACCGGTCACCGCCTACAACGCGTATCCAGCTTCTTTACTTTTCCTCTTTATTTAAGCACTTACAGCCCCAGGAAAAGCGCTATATAAATAACATGTGTTGTTATTATTTATTCAAGAACATATATGGTCATAATATCTTGTTTTTCAATGTAAATACTGCTATATTCTGCTATATGTTACTATATTTTTAATACATGTTTTAACGATATTAAAGTTTTCTATCTGTGTTTTACATTTTGGTTTTACTTGTATTTATGCACCAAAACACCAAGTCAAATTCCTCGTATCTGCGTATGTGATCACATCTGATTCTCATGTGGTTTTCAGGGATGCAGTTTGTTCACGATTTGTACTTTTTGGAGGTAATGTCAAATTATTTTACGTGTACAATGTGGAGAATGTTGCTGTGATTACGTCAGATTCAATGGCATTACATTACATTTCCCTTCAAGTAGTTTTGAAGTATAATATTTGGACACCCTGTGAAACATAGCTCTAAAAAAGCGACTACAGCTCTTACTATGAGCTCAGAAATATTTGATGTGGGGTTAGCAACCAAACAGAAATGAGTTGTAGAGACTGGACCGAAAACACACACCAACTATTGTCTGAAATTCATCAGAAAACCTGACATCAGTTTAAACCAGTGTGGATGTCTGACATGGAATTTAATCTTTTACTTCAATAAAAAATGACTCGACTAGACACTACTTTAACTGGACCATGTACTTTATTTAATCAACGTGAATGCAAACAAGCAAGAGGCAATACACAGTTAAAAGACTGAGGTAAGAAAATGAATAGGTAATACATCAAAACTCAATAACCAAATGATTGAATAACTATAACAATGTTGACAATCAATCATTAACCGAATGGTAAATATATCTTTAAATCCACAGCTGTAAAAGAAGTAGGATATTAATCAGAGTTTATGGATCATTTATTGTCATTCTGCAACACAGTGTTAACAAAACACAGTTGTTATCCATTCATTCTCACAAATTACAAAACAAAGCAAAAAATAAGTGCATTCCTGTACATTTTCAGAAATAATTGATAAATCTTGAGTTGAAATTATGAATCCATTAAATGTCAATACAAGTTTCAAAAAGTGACTGATAAAAGTTTTATGTCAGTACAATGTAATTTATATTTGGGAAGCTGGAACCTGCAATCCATGGTATTAGTGACTGCTCTGTCAGTATTCTAGTACCTTAGACGTCGAAGAAGTACTCAGATCTTGTACTTTAGTAAAAGTACCAGAGTATGTAATACTCTGTCACAATTAAAAGTCCTGTGTTCAAAATCTTACTCAAGTAAAATTAAAGATTTTGTGAAGGTGTACAACCATGCAAAAATGCACTCACAAAAATGTAACTGTTTGTAGAGAGATCAAAATGAAGGTATATTTCAAAAAAGGGTTCCAGATCAAATGTACCAGAAGTAATATGGTAGGAATTGGAAAATAAACTGTTGCCCCCCCATTTTATTTCTCAGGTACCATCTAGTCGGTGTTCTTAGTTAAAGAAACTCATTTGAATGGTCAGTCATCCAATGCAGCCCCTTCACAGTTTTCAATTTTTTTTAAATAAAAATGCTTTGTCCACATCAACGTCTATATAGATTAACTGGCATTGACAGTCAAATAATGTATAACTCAAATAAGTAAGATCTTAAAGGCAAACTGAAATATGCAGAACAATTGCATCCCTAGTCCAGCAATAAATCGATGTTAATTATCACCACATTGTCCGGCATGATAAAAAAACTATGATCAAATACGCTCTTCAAGAAGCCTTAAAATTATAACGACTCAAACAAAAGCAACTTTTTTTAAAAGTAACTTTTTTTTTTTTTGTTCACCAAATATTAAGGAAAAATATGTAAGTTTAGAGCACAAATGATAAATCAAATTCAGATAACATTTCAACTGAATATTTAATTTTATTTCGATTAATGACTTCTAAATCTTGTCATTTAAGAATGAATAAGCAATTTATTTTTATTTTTATATAATACATTGGCATACCCGTATTGACCACTATGCCTATTTTAGTATGAACATTTTGTCTGGCATGTTTATGTGTAAATATATATATACACTGTATGTTATCATATTGTTGTCAATGCTTTATTTGCATTGCTCAACATGCTGATCTCAAAGATCAGGCGGTTTGATTGACAGTAGGTCTGACGATGATCAGGGGGGCAGCATTATTGCCTCCATCATTATTACAGGGACTTAATATTGGGTAGATTTTCCCGTTGAAGCAGCAGCCAGTAAAGGAGTATATCAGAGCTGCAGTATCTACGTCATAGAAGGAGACCAGACCCTTCTCATAATCCACAAACACCCCCACCTTCTGAGGCTGAGACTTCAGAGAGAGACTGAATGACGGAGAATCAAGAGCTCTGTACTCATTTCCATTTCTCAAACATATAGTCCAGTAACCGTCCTGAGGCCTCATGTTGAACTCTCCCTTCCTGTTGATCGACTCTCTGGCCACTCCTAAATTCCATTTAGGCTTCCCTTGAACATGAACCTCGCAGTAAAATCTGCCTGAAGAGAAACTCTGCCCTCCCAAAACAAAATTATAATGAGAAAATCTCTGTAGGTTGTCTGGGAGATTGTTCTTTACATCACCATGACTCACTTGTTTCCTATCAGGAGACAGGATGAGTTCAGGGTGTGCTGTATAAGGATCAAGAGTCACATCCACTGCGTACTTCTGGACCCTCTTCAGCTCAGCCTCACCGAGCAGCTTCTTCATCTCTTTATCAAGGGTCTCCTCCAGCTGGATCAAGGCCCCCTCCACAGTTTTCTCATAAGAAGGTACATGGACGTTGATCTTTGTCCAGTCCTTTGTGGGTGGAACAGCTTTCAGTAACGGAAACCTACGGAGAACATAGAGGTGGTCTTCTGAGCGTGTGACCTGCCCCACGTCAGTGTTTCTCTTCTTCAGATCTGATATTTCCTGTTCCAGCTCTTTGATGAAGCCTTCAGCCTGTTTCTGTGTTGCTGTCATCTTCTCTCCTATTGTTTTGTATAGCTCCTTCAGGCCTCTCTCAAGAAACTTGTTCAGAGAAGTGAAGACCTGAACACCTTCTGATAGCTCCATGTGTGCATTTTCTTTACTTCGCTTTACTGAGTGTCTGATCGCCTCAATCTTTACTCGTCTCTGCTGAATCAACACCTGAATTTTAGCTTCTGTCTTCGCCAGCTCAACTTTCTTGTCTTCATATTCCTTTTTCAGAGGAACAAACTCATGCATCTTGTGGTCTAAAGCAGAGCAGTGCAGACAGACAAATGTCTGGTCGGTCTTACAGAACAGCTCCAGCGGTTTATCATGCGTCGGACACATCCTGTCTTCCAGGTTCTCCACAGGGTCGATCAGCTGATGTCTTTTCAGACCTGAAACATTGAAATGAGGCTCCAGGTGAGTCTCACAGTAGGAGGCCAGACACACCAGGCAGGACTTCAGGGCCTTCAGTTTGGTTCCAGTGCAAAAGTCACAGGAAACGTTTACTGGTGTGAACGATTGTTGCTGTGACCGTCTGCGGTTGGCTTTCTGTTGAGCCGACTGTCTGAACTCACCAACCATCTCAGAGAGTAAAGTGTTGACCCTCAACAAAGGTCTTTTTTTAAAACCCTCATTACACAAGGGACATCTGTTATTATTATTATTCCAGGCTGCAGTGATGCAGGTTTTGCAGAAGTTGTGTCCACATGGTGTGCTGACTGGATCCCTTAACAAATCCCTACAGATGGCGCACTGAAACTGCTCTTCGGATAGCAGACAGCTGACGGAAGACATGTCTGAGAACAAAAGTCAAAGTATTATTAAAGAAGACATATTATTCAAATTTAACTATTTATAATTGTATTTAGTGTCTCTACTACTGTGACATGTCTTCATGCTTTAATGTTCAAAGAGCTCTTTATTTTTCTCATACTGCCTGTGCTGCAGCACCTCTTTTCACCCTTTGTCTGAAACCAGAGCCCAGCCTGCTCTGATTGGTTAGCTAGCTGGCTCTGTTGTGATTGGTCAACCGCTTAGAGATGTCCCGCCCCTTAGCCTATCACGTACAATGTGTTGGAGCTCTAGCCAATAGAGATGCGAATGTTACATGTGATGTCACTATGTTCAGGAATCAAACACATAAATCCAATGGAGGCGTTTCAGGCTATGGGGGAGTGTGTGGGAGAGAAACTCCCTCTGGAGGGAACTAGCAGACCATTTACATGCACACAAACCTAGGCCTATATGACACACTACAGGAAAGGAAAAAACCCAAAACCATATTAGGGCCTCATTTAAATATTTTGTTACACACATATTTCCAGTCAAAGTCAAATCTGTATAACGAATAAAGTATGATTACTGCATTAAAAATAACTTTGTAGGTAATTTTAACTCAACTGAAAAGTTACTTCAACTGATGTAACTTCCTGTTTGTTTATAGCTGTACGTTTTCTGTTAATCCTGGTTGTTTAAACTCAGTAAATAGTAGCAGCTGTACTCACCAGTATTTGAGTAAAGTGCTGAGAAAGAACTGACAAATTCAGTTTAATCTTCCTTCAGACAGAAAATCCAGAGACGTGTCTCCACTGCAGCTCTGACAAACGATAGGTTTCATTTATGGAAAGTGACGTTACAGCTCTCCTCCCTCCAGTGTTGCTCCTCCTCTTAGAGCAGCTCTGTGTTTCCCCTTCAGGGTTACACAGGATTAAAGTTACAGACATCTGGGCACAAGATAGGTTTAACATTTAGAAATACTTTTAACATATTTTCTTAAAGCCACTAGGACGGTTGTCTCAAAAAAAAATATATCTTAGATTTAGAAAAAAACAGCAGTGCTCTTCAGGTCAGTGCAAAGTCGAGCTCACTGTTTTCCCTGCAATGTTTAGCCGTTTTGTCTCATTCTTATGTTTGCCTTTTTCTGTAGTTGTTGCTCAATCATACCAGGAAGTAGTCTTGTGTGCAGTCTGTGAAAGCCTTTAACAAACTCTTCTCTCTATGTGTGATGTAAGGCTGATATCTAGTGGCAAAGCAAGGTAAACACATCCACACTGAGAACACCTCTGTGGCATAGAGACCAGAGGCCTTTACTACGAAGCCGGTTCAACCTAACCTGGATATGTTTGAGTTAGCCGGTTGGCCTAATCCAAAACATACGCGCTCTCGCTAAACGGTACTACGACGCGGGTTATCAAGTGGATCGCTCAAGCCAGCAGTGTCATATCTAGTGCGCGTTCACATGAAAGGGGGGATATTTGGAGCATTCGACCAATTACAAACATGGACAAGCGTACTGACAGCGCAGCGTCATACTTCCTGAATGAAAAGTCAACTAATATTAGACATATGAAGAAGTTAAACTTTAAACATCCATGACTTAAACACTGTATCCAGGATAAAAGCCACATAGTTGCACATGCAAGGTGAATACAGCTGGTAAAAGAAAAAGTGTTTGAATGCGTACATTAACAGATTTATGATATCACTGCCCCGTCTAAGACACGAGTGGATCTGACTTTAATTAAATTTCACTCGAGTGTTTCGTCAACTTAATGTGTTGCTTAAAATAATACTTCTGCATACAGTATGTGACACTGTGAGTGTTGCACGGTCAGATACGGCTCAGCTGACTCAGATAAGGAAATATATGATACACTATGATGTGATATGCCGCGGACTGTACTTAATGTTACTCTGATCCGGTTACTTGTGTTGTGGCAGATATTTAATTAAGCTTTCTTAACGCTAATGTTATAATAGTCAGATTGCTCTGAAGATGGGAGGTGATATTCTATTCATTTCACGTCGGTGATTTTTGCCGGACGTCTTTCCTGCAACGGCAGCTTTTCTGTATTTCCTTTCTCCTGTAATATGACTTGATCGCTTTAAACTCCGCACACTGAGCTCTGATTGGTCAGCAGGTAGTGCTTTCACTGAGTTGAGCTCTTAGCCTGCAACCTAACCTGCTCCGGAGCAGGTTAGCCGCTCAGCATAAGTTACCATGATCTAGCCTGCTAAAAAGAGAACCAGCTTCGTAGGACCGGAAACCCCGAGTTTTTCCTGAAGTTAGCCGGCTAAGCGAAAATCCTGCTTCGTTGTATACACAAGTTATTGAGCCGTTTCCGCTCTACATCCTGAACTCCTCCCTTCGATGCAATGCACTTCCGTTTTGGCGGACTGGGTTTGTTTTGCTAGCTAGCTCCGTTATGCCGACAAAGCACTGATATCGCAGAGACAAAGAGGATATAACAATTACAACATGAAGAAAAGTGGTTCGGGAACTACGTGTGCGGTAGTTGGTTGCAATCACTCGAGAAAGCACCTGAACGAGTGGTTAGATAGAGAGTGCTACGACCACAAACCAGCACCCAGCACCCAGCCATGTTGTTCATTAAATACAGATAAACACAACAAATACTGCATGCATTGTATTTTTTTTCATAGTGATGTAATTGTGTGGGCTGCTTTTATATTTTAATTTTTAATACCTGTTAGGATTAAACATGTGATCTTTCTTGTTGAAGCCATTTCTTTAGTTTCCTCTCAACAATTAATTAATTCAGTGTTATTTATGTACAGTATGAGCTTAATATGAATGATGAACTGTGTTAAAAGAAATTGTAGCACTCTAAGGAACATATGAAATGCAATAATGCAATAACAGTGCAATAATGAAATTAAATTACATCAAACTTTATTTTCACTCAAACAGTACAGGCACATATGATATATTGCACAGCATAAAGAGATCATGTAAATTGTGCATTATGTAAACAACAGACAACTGTTGGCTCCTGTGGGCATGACCTAAATAAGGCAGTT
Source organism: Notothenia rossii (assembly GCF_949606895.1). Classification (NCBI taxonomy): domain Eukaryota; kingdom Metazoa; phylum Chordata; class Actinopteri; order Perciformes; family Nototheniidae; genus Notothenia; species Notothenia rossii. The sequence goes on along the minus strand of NC_136912.1, from coordinate 9,190,824 downwards.
TATTTTGGTTTTAAAATGCTGAGATATTTACTGCAGAACTGTAACCTTCCCTCAACAAAATCGTCAACAATTTTCGGGAGCATGTGGGCAAAGTAGAATGTGCGCAGCCTTATGATATGCCTTCAGACTGTCCATTGCTTTTCCATCTATTGCCATGGATTGAACGAAGTAGGAGCAAATTTTGCTGTACGTTATGCTGGGCCACGTCGTCATGTTATCCTCCCAGTTTTGCACTGAATTCGGGTGGGGGAGAGTAACGCCATCTCCAGTCAAAGAAGTAGAATCGTGTTCCCAAGCTAGCATCACTGTTAGCATCGAAATCGCTGTGTTTACACCAGTGCCCGTCTGACTGTTTACACCGGTTTACACCGACAGACGCTGTGCAAAAGACTTCCGGCGGAAATGAAGTGCATTTGTGTAGGGTTATGGCGCTACCCGTGGTTTGGCGCGTAAACTTCTCTATAGGCCCCAGGAGTTCATTTTCAAAGTAAAACACTTCCACAAATGATTTATTTGTAATTCACCAGAGTAGATTTTAATGATCAGAAAGTCTGTTTTTATTTCAATTCATAGCATCTGTTATAGTCACTAACACAACAGCATGAAAGAGGTTTAAAAACATATATCATGGACGTTAGGAAACAATTAAAAATCAATGTTATCTGATACGTGTTATTCAAGCAAAGACTGACAATCATCCATAATGCTTCATATAAAACATTTTATTAAAAAAAGACAAAAATCGATACAAACTAGAAACATAGTATAAAGGATCTTATTCATGAAAATGTATATTGTTTGAATTAGTAGCTCTTTCTCATTTTCAGTTGAGTATAATATTCTCCCTCATATACTCTATACTTATCTGTATTGTTGTTGTGAAGGCACGTGGTTGTTTACCAATACCAACACTGTTCATGGTTTTGTGACAAGGCTTGCATGTTATCAAAGTTTTTCTATAAAAGTTCAATAAAGACATGGTTTATATTAACATCCAAAGAGATTAACAGACTAGTTCCCAGAGCTAAGTAACATTCATACCAATAAGATCTAACTAAAATAACTGCATATCAGTGCAGCCCCAGTCCAGTGATTCACAAAGTAAACAATTCATAATTATCACTACATTGTTGAGCAAAACAGAAATCACTCCAATAAGTCTTACAACTAAAAACAAATGCACAGTTTTAACAGTAAGACAAAACCTAACGTTTGATGAGACACAGTTAAAATAGAAAGCTCATAAAACAAATGATAAATAACTTTAATCATTTTTTTCAGTAAAAAAAGAACTGGTTTTCATCCAGTTATTAGTCATAAAACATCAGAAATATAAAAATAAAAACTCCCATTATCCTGTCAGGAGATGGGTTTAAGCAGAAAAATGCTCAGCAGGATATTAGAGATGGCAGTGGGAAAGCCATATAGAAAAGTAGCGTCATGCTATTATGAGGCTGAATATGTTACAAAAGTTATCACTCAATGCTGTGACAAAAAAGTTCAGCTTTACATTCAAAAGTTTGGATTTAAAAGAGCTAAAGTTTATAAAGATCAGACGGTCAGAGTTTAGAGACGGCCTCCCCTGCAGCAGTGAGTAGAGACATGGACTTTATATTGCAATCAGCCTCGATAACAAGCTTCCTAATCACTCGCTCTCATCTCGCCAGATACGTCACCAGCTGAGATAAAAGATGTAGAGAAAACCTCAAAATGATCATGGATGACTCTTTATTCACCTCCGACTTATAACTTGCTTTTCACCACAAGCTCTAAGTGTGTATGTGTGTGTTATGGGGCAAGTTTAACAGGAATATAGCCATCTTCTCCACCGGCTCTACACTGTTAAAAAAGATCCTAATTTTACAGGAAATAAGTTTAATTTTTGTTTGTAATTATCATGTTTTTTTAAATCACTTGCAAAATCCTGTAAAATTACAGATATTAACTATAAATTAACAACCCAAAACATTATTTTAAGTATTTTGACAATTACAACAAACGTTACACGAGGCCTTTGGCGCAGTGGGTTCTGCGTGTGTGTTTGGATCAGGGGGTCACAAATTGCTCCTGTGGGGATTGTCCACAGTATTGAGTATGTAAGTCGCTTTGGATAAAAGCGTCTAACAAGTAACATGTAACAACAAACAACATTTTTTTCATTTAAAAAAAAAAGTACATTTACTATATAATACTAGAGTATTTTTGCACATTCAGAAAATACATGCAGATGTACGTAAAACAAAAATGATTACCTGTAATTAAATATGTAACACGTAATATAAAAGTAAAACATCTACAGTTGACAATATCATTTGAAAAAATAAAAAACATAGAAAGTGGAGAAATCTCTACAGGGAGGACCAAGGTTTAAAACACACACTGTTATTTACTCAACAATAAGTCACAGTTATCCTTGTTTTATTTATGAGTTATGTTTCTGTGGGTTTTTTCCATCGGTCAGTATACAGTAATAAGCCTTATAGTCACTCTTACATGCAGTATAATGTATGGTTTTAAATGACCTTTAAATAAAAAATTAAATAAGCAATTTCCCAATTTACAATAATACCCTATAAAAGGTCTGATGTCAGAGTGGGCTGGGCTTGGATTCGGATTCTGGCGGACAGCCAGAGCTACGGCACTTGAAATAGAATTCAGCCATAACACGGCAGACAAGTCAGGCATGTTTGGAATGAGTCCACAACACTCCTGATTGGTTAATATAAACGTCACATTTGAAACATCGACGTCAGTTTGAGCGGGTCTCCTGTGGAGCTACAGCTGTCTGTATGTCTGCTCCAGGAGTTTATGGATTAATATCAGGATCGTTTTACATCTACACATTAAATATGAGCATCTGGATGTCAACAGAGAACAGAAGACTTGAGATCTGGTGAGTCCTACAACTGTAATGGAGTTAAACATGTATTTAGATAATCCTTAGTTTGTGAATGTTTTATTTTTTATTTAAGGTTACGTTTCTTCTTCTAGTTCAGTGAGTTTTGGTCGTACAGTGATGAGACTCAGCTTTCATATGATATGTCGTTTGTGTAGATAGCATGAAGTAGAAATGATCGCTTTTGCCAGTCATGTGCTAAAGTAGCGTTAGCTCCGTTAGCCCGTTTTCGCTAAGTGCTGATTTAGAGCTTGGTGTTAGACTTGTGTTTCATTTAGGTAAAAATTGTTGATATTGTCAGTTAGCTGAGTTCCTTCCCGTTAAGTGGGTTTGCATCATTAATAGGTTGTTAAATGTTAAGAAGCCCTGAGATGCTGTTTCTTGCAAGATGTTGCGTCTGCCCCCACTGATGCGGGAAACCGGGTTTAGCAGGTTAACAAGGTGGCTGCTAACGTTAGTTTACAGATTATTGCAGTGCTGCCCCCACCCTCTCATCTCCAATACGTGAGAATTACACATAAACATCAGTGTTTCCCCATGGATGGGGTCATAGCAGCGGTGCTAAGGCACGCGGGCTAGCTAGCTCTGCTCTATTACAAGCTAACATGACTAGCTAATGTCAAAGTGTATGAACTAAAATAGTTTTTGTATTACTACATCATACATGCTTGGTCCAAATCACTGCTAAAATAATTATTTTTGAAAAAAATTATTATTATAGTATGTTTTTTTTGTTGCATTTGTATCACACTTGTCATAAACTATTTTAGTTCATCAATTAAGAACGAGAAAATGAAAATAATGATTTGTGGTAATCAAAAACAAGGTATTTAATTAATACTCTGAATATTAAAGACTAAATAAATAGATTTGAAAATATATAGTAAAGAAACACTCAGCCATGCATGAAATAACATAGGAAAAGAATACGGGTGATGTTTGACCCATGTTGTACCTAAGAAGTGTAGTGATACAAACATGATTTATATTCAAAACGTAAGAAAGGAACAATTTGAATTGGTGTTGATCAAAAATAGGTTAATTGAGGAATACCTGGAATCCTGAATGATTCAAGTAATTTATTGCAAATATTTACAATTAAAACTAATTCGGGTCACTTTTGACTCATGTTGGTTGTATGATGTGTAACAAAGGGTTACCGTGATGGCTTTGTGTGCAAAGCTACTGACGCCAGCCGGTGTCCCTCTCATCAGTCTCTCCAGGCAGCATCCAGCTATTCTTCTTCCATCTTGCAGATGAAAAGACTTTGATATGTGAGTAATAACTAACTTGTGTATAACATAATATTGAATGTGGTTTAGTAAAGTATTTAAAAATACCCCACATTGTACAAGTACAGGACAATCAGACCTTGTTCAACAAAGATCATCAGACAATTGTTTTATCTTTTTAAGGTACAGCCGCAGCAGAGAGTCTGAGTTTGAAGAAAACACTAACATTTTATTTAGTTTTGTTTAATCATCAATATTTACTGGTCTTGAATTTCCTCACTGGGTTACAAAATGCTCAAATGTTATTGTACAGGGACATTATGCAGATTTCATCAACTGAAGATGAAAATATAGATTCAGCGATATATACTAAGAATCAATAATCAGGTACTAATTTATTCTTGCAAGAAGGAGCAGAGTTAAATCACATACAAAGGATATGGTTTAACTCACACACATGGGGTATGTTGCTCAACGGAGCAGGAAAAAACATCAGGCTTATATAGTCCAAAACACAGAGATAACAACAAAGTCGTAAATCGAGGTGGCGCTAATATCATCAGCAGGTGACGGGGACATCTGCGACGTGTTCTGGAAAGAGTCACGTACTTCCTTCACGCCACTGTTGCTCTTTGCTCCATGAGGTACTTAGGAGACAACAAGTATGTGTCCTCTCATAAATATCAACAACCTGAAATGCCCTGCCTCCTCCTATCACAAGAAGAGGCAGCTGCAAGGTCATACACAGTGCAGAGTCACACAGTATCAGTGCATTAAAACAACTCATCATTGTATTTTCTCCAACATATCCCTCCTGTTTATACTTCGTATAACATAGAATTTGGAAAATACAAATTATTATAAAGATTAAAAATTCATATACAAAAGTACCCAAAGCTGTAGCTAGGCGCTGCTAATGAAACCTCAAGTGTTCAATTTGTTACTTTTGCTTTTTTATTAAGAATTGATCAAGCATATCTTCCTCTTCGAAATCCCAGTTATACTTCGCTAACATGCAGTGCCTGGGAGGGTGCGTTTGATTGTTCCCACCCTTACCACATTTATGGACTAGGTCATGTTAGACAAGCAATCCAGTGGTTAGTTTTAGGGTAAGCTCCATTTTTTTTTTTTGTCTTTAATGTATTCACTTTAAGAGAAAAGGATTTCAGAAACAAGTCTCAAGTTTGGCTCGAGGTAACATTAACAAAAGCTAACTCTTGTCAGACTATGTTCCCCCCTTTGAAGTGTGTGTGTGTGTGTGTGTGTGTGTGTGTGTGTGTGTGTGTGTGTGTGTGTGTGTGTGTGTGTGTGTGTGTGTGTGTGTGTGTGTGTGTGTGTGTGTGTGTGTGTGTGTGTGTGTGTGTGTGTGTGTGTGTGTGTGTGTGTGTGTGTGTGTGTGTGTGTGTGTGTGTGTGTGTGTGTGTGTGTGTGTGTGTGTGTGTGTGTGTGTGTGTGTGTGTGTGTGTGTGTGTGTGTGTGTGTGTGTGTGTGTGTGTGTGTGTGTGTGTGTGTGTGTGTGTGTGTGTGTGTGTGTGTGTGTGTGTGTACAAGATTTGGGGATCTATTGGCAGCTGCTGATAATAACATCCATCATTATGGTTTACTAATTGTTATCTTTTTGTCCTCTAGGTTGCACTGCTACCATAGCGCAGAATGGACAGAGAAAACATGATTGGGCCTCAAGTTTTTTGCAGCGAATATATTGTCCTACAAACTTGGGATAGGAGGGTGAGTGAACAAGTTATCCATTGGTTGGAACCTACATCCCCATTGTTAGACACACTAAATCCTGCAAACTGCTCCTTCAAATTGACAACATGAACATATGTTGCCATTTTGTAATTTCAGTTGAGAATGTTTCAAAATAATCTTAAAAAAATAAACTTTTTGTTTCTACTGTTTGTAAGTATGATGTTTAAATATGAAATGCTGTATTGATTAGGTGTACTATAATTCTACACATATTTGTTTATTTGAAGTTTTCAGAGTAATTGTTTCCTACAGTACATTTTGTGCTGTCATTTTGTTGAATGTGTTTGATTGGAAAATGTTAGAAAAAAGTTGTAAAATAACAGTATACAATAAATAAATAAAAGTAGAACTTTAGGTTCTGTATTTATTTTAGTGTTTGATCATACAAATGTAAAAAAAAAAAAATGTAATTACAGTTTTTCTCATCAGAACTTTATTTAAGGTATTTTATTGTAACATTTTAAGACAATGGATTTTGAAAAGAGAGGAAACTTCTGTAACATTACAGTTACATTACATTACATTACATTACATTACATTGCATTACATTACATTGCATTTAGCTGACGGTGTTTCCCTGTAAAATCTTTAAGGACAATTCCTGTTTATTAATTACTTTTGCACTTTATTTCAGTTAAAGTATTTTACTTTAATTCTATGGTTTGTGTTTGGCAGCTGCTGCTACCAGTCATTTGACTGTTTTTTTCCGATTTTTTTTACACTGTACTCGCTTCCATCCGTATACTATCTCCTCCTCCATTGTACTCCTCAGCTCATCCTCGGTAAGGGAAATGTTGCCTTCGCTGTTGTCTGCACACACACAATGAAGACATGTTTAAAAGCCTGAGATGAAATCCATTTATGAGCGAGTGAAGTGGATGAATATGACCACTTACCTTGAAAAGTGTACAGAGGCCACTGGCCATCAGGAGTTTCTACGTCATCAAACTCTAAGATATTCTGAGGCTGTTGAGCTGCTGCACCCCTGGAAATGTACAAGAACAACAATCAAGTAATTGTATTCGGTATATCTAAACATTGACATTTTTTTTTTTTTTCAATATCTTTGATTTGCTTTCCTGCTTGGAGTTAGATGAAAAGACTGGTACCGCTCTCCAATATCTGTTAAGTAAATATAAAGCTACATCCAGCAGCTGGGCTAGCTTAGCTTAGCATAAAGATCGGAAACATGGGGGAACAGCAGGGTCATTACCAGTGCTCTATGTTATTTATATAAAATGGTAAGAGTTATCATTCTCAATTCAAAATGCAAATGAATGAAGTGAGATGTATGTTTTCAATGCAGTTTGAATGGCAAATATCAGTTTAGCCACTGTAGCGACAGCAGCGTCTAAGGGAAGAACTTGTCCTGCATGCATATTTTGATTGTGTTTTAAGAACTATGACATCAGTTACTAGAACATGTTATTAGAACGTGTTAGATTGTAACATTTTCTTCAGATCCTCACTGAGGGCAAAATGCTGAGGAAAAGTGTTATTATTTTTGGAAATGTGAACACTCATTAAGAAAGTTTCTCTCCTGTGTAGCATAAATTATGAAAAAACAGGAGGCACACGTTTTTTAAAGCTAGGAGACTTGCTGAAGGGAGATTTTGTACAGCTCTATGATAGAAGTGAGGTGAGGTACTGATGATGGGCGACAAGGCCTGGTTTGCAATTATAATGAATACCAAATATGTAGGAGGTCAAGGCTTTACGTGGACCACTTAAGTTCTCCCACACCAAACTGGGAAAACCATTTCTTTATGGACCTGGCTTTGTCATACAGGGGAAAAGGAAAGGGTGTTCCCAAATTAGGAGCACACTTTTGTCCAAAAAATACATCACTGTTTTCTGTATTTCCGCCTTTGCAGACCATTTACATGCAAAAAAACCTATATGACACACTAAAGGAAAGAGACAACCCCCAAAAACCTAATAGCCCCCCCCCCCCTTTAAAGTAAATCCAAAAGCTTCAAACTAACTAACTGACCACTAAAGAAAGTATTTAAATGTTTGCTTAAAGACGAAAAACCCAAACAAAATAAGGGCAAATTAAAACTAATGAATTATGATACAACAACAATCTATGCTGCCCCAAACAATATCATCTGATCACAGTAGACAACATGCAGTGGATGATAGTGATGTTGTCACCATTGGTCCTGCTCCTTTTGCAGCTCTTTAGCGATGTCGTCAATCTTTGACTGCAGCTCCTTCTTGCTCTGCTTCAGGCGAAGGTCATAGAAACCTTCTGCAGGAGGCGGCTACACACAGACACACACAGACACACACACACACACACACACACACACACACACACACACACACACACACACACAGTTATTATCCAAGCATCATGTAAACAGCAACCTTTATAAATGATCACCACCAGATGTCACTCCTTTCTGTTTCAATTTCTCTTCGTACCCGAGCAACATAATTATTATTTTACAAGGAAACACACATCGTTACAGACAACGAAATCAAGGAGAAAGGCCATTAGTAACCATATAACATCCCCTGAGAACACCACTGAATAGAGAGGCGAAGTACCTCCCCTTCTGGTGGAGCTCCATGGGACCTTATTTTGGAAAAATTATGTATTGAAGTCAATAGCAAAAGCAAGATTATCCTTCTATCCCGTTTGAATTGTGCCACGAATTACACATAGGATGTTTGTCAATTTAAAAGATAATTCAGTCAACATCTTTTTTTTTTTAACGTCACGTTGGCACATTTCACCTCTTTCTTTCAGAATGAAGTGAAAAGTATTAAAAGAGGTGAAAATCACTACAAGTCAGGCCATGTTGAGAACTGTACATGCACAAAAGGGGAGTTAGTCGGGTCCGTAAGAGCCAGCATGCGGGACCGGCTTTACAAGGTTTCGGTGAGTAACACGAGTGTAATGTATAACGTTAATGACATCATTTACGTGACTTTGATTTGTGGTCTTTCTAGTTGCGTATTTTTCATAGTCTTATATTTCAACAGTTTTACGAGAAACTGTGACTTTTTTGACTTGGAAATTATTTTTTAAGATTGATAAACATCATGTGTAATTCGTGGCACAATTCAAACGGGATCGAAAGATAATCTTTCTCTCCCCATTGACTTCAATACATAATTTTTCCGAAATAAGGTCCCATGAAGTAGAAGGGCGGGAATTCCTCTCTATATTAAATGTGAGATTTTTTTTGTATTGACTGATGCAACAAGTAAAACTGTTTTTCCTGTGATGCCATACCAATGTACAATTAAGTAAGAGCAAGAATCCTAATTATTCCACACAATCAAACTGATTTAAATTCCCTAAGATTTTGAGACAGGAGTGACACAGCACTATTAACTTTTGAACCGGTAAAAAAACGTGGTTGGGTTTAAACTTAGTGGTAGACTCCTGCTGGACTTTGAGCTGAGATATTGTTAAAATGAGGCTCATAAACAAGGGTTGTTGTAAAAATCCTGGATTATTTTCTCCAAATATTATGACTAAAGAAATGGGCTTTTATTGCTTTACCTCCATAGAGACAAAGGTCAATAATTAGTGAGATAAAAGATTTGAACAAGATTTTTACAAGGTTGTTTGTTCGAATAATTCAAACTAGAAATCACACTTTTTCTGAAAGGAAATGTTGCTATTTTTTAAACAGTCCAGTGAACTCTCCCTTCCTGTTGATCGACTCTCTGAGCACTCCTAAATTCCATTTAGGCTTCCCTTGAACATGAACCTCGGAGTAAAATCTGCCTGAAGAGAAACTCTGCCCTCCCAAAACAAAATTATAATGAGAAAATCTCTGTAGGTTGTCTGGGAGATTGTTCTTTACATCACCATGACTCACTTGTTTCCTATCAGGAGACAGGATGAGTTCAGGGTGTGCTGTATCAGGATCAAGAGTCACATCCACTGCGTACCTCTGGACCCTCTTCAGCTCAGCCTCACCGAGCAGCTTTTTCATCTCTTTATCAAGGGTCTCCTCCAGCTGGATCAAGGCCCCCTCCACAGTTTTCTGATATGAAGGTACATGGACGTTGATCTTTGTCCAGTCCTTTGTGGGTGGAACAGCTTTCAGTAACGGAAAGCTACGGAGAACATGGAGGTGGTCTTCTGAGCGTGTGACCTGCCCCACGTCAGTGTTTCTCTTCTTCAGATCTGATATTTCCTGTTCCAGCTCTTTGATGAGGCCTTCAGCCTGTTTCTTTGTAGCTGTCACCTTCTCTCCTATTGTTTTATAGAGCTCATGCAGGCCTCTCTCAAGAAACTTGTTCAGAGAAGTGAAGACCTGAACACTTTCTGATAGCTCCATGTGCGCATTTTCTGTACTTTGCTTTACTGAGTGTCTGATCGCCTCAATCTTTACTCGTCTCTTCTGAATCAACACCTGAATTTTAGCTTCTGTCTTCAACAGCTCAACCTTCTTGTCTTCACATTCATATTTCAGAGGAACAAACTCATGCATCTTGTGGTCTAAAGCAGAGCAGTGCAGACAGACAAATGTCTGGTCGGTCTTACAGAACAGCTCCAGAGGTTTATCGTGCTCCGGACACATCCTGTCTTCCAGGTTCTCCACAGGGTCGATCAGCTGATGTCTTTTCAGACCTGACACATTTAAATGAGGCTCCAGGTGAGTCTCACAGTAGGAGGCCAGACACACCAGGCAGGACTTCAGGGCCTTCAGTTTGGTTCCAGTGCAAAAGTCACAGGAAACGTTTACTGGTGTGACCGATTGTTGCTGTGACCGTTTGCGGTTGGCTTTCTGTTGAGCCGACTGTCTGAACTCACCAACCATCTCAGAGAACAAAGTGTTGACCCTCAACAAAGGTATTTTTTGAAAACCTTCATTACACAAGGGACATCTGTAATTAATTTTCCAGTGTTCAGTGATGCAGGTTTTGCAGAAGTTGTGTCCACATGGTGTGCTGACTGGATCCCTGAACAAATCCAGACAGATGGAGCACTGGAACTGCTCTTCGGTTAGCAGGCAGCTGACAGAAGACATGTCTGAGAAAGTCAAAGTATTATTTAAGAAGACATATTATGCAAATGTTATAATAGTTTTATAATTGTATTTCATGCCTCTACTTTGACATGTTTACATGTTTTAATGTTCAAAAAGCTCTTTATTTTTCTCATACTGCCCTGTCTGAAACCAGAGCCCAGTCTGCTCTGATTGGTTAGGTGGCCGGCTCTGTTGTGATTGGTCAACTGCTTAGAGATGTAATAGAGGCAATAGAGGTGCGAGTCTTACATTGTGATGTCACTATGTTCAGGAATTAAACAAATAAGTCCAATGGAGGAGTTACAGGCAGGGGGGGAGGGGGGGGGGGGTAGTGTGTGGCCCACAGCAACACATTCTCACTCCCAACTCCTCCTACAGTGACGTTATGTCAGGATCCCTTGGCGACGTAACTATCAAATGCAGTGGGGTGCCCTATAGCGTCGATTTTCACCTATCGGAGTCCCATTTGTTGGGGAAATATTTTCCATGGCCCATAACTTTGAACCAGTTTATCAGTTCATACCAGAGTTCAAATCCTGCCTGGAACACCACTACTAGTGTGCCCTTGAGTAAGGCACTTAGCCCTCGGTTACTCCAGGGAGAATGTCCCTGTAATTGGTCACTGTAAGTCGCTTTGGAATAAGGCGTCTGCGAAATGCCTGAATTGTAAATTGTAAATGATATTTTTGGGAGAATGAACCCCACGGATCCTCAACTCTGGTGTGTTTCACTCATTAACGACGCAACAAAGAGCAACAAGATCATTGTCTACAGTAGCCATGAACTCGCATATATTATCTTATTTGAGGGGGGGGGGGGGGGGGGGGGGGTGGATGCATGGACCACCCGAATAGGTTAAGGGGCATTTGGCTTTTCTTGCCGGGGGGGGGGGGGGGGTGCGGTGCGTTGCCCCCACAAATATAATCAAATTCTGTGGGAAACACTGATATCCCCTCTCACCTTTTTTATTTACTTTAGCCATAGAACCACTAGCCACAAGTATACGGCGGCATCCCGGAATATCACCTGTCTCCATTAAAGGGCAGAATCATCAATTGGCATTATATGCGGATGACATTTTGCTATATGTGTCAAAACCACAGGAATCTATGCCCTTAATTATGGAGCTGTTTAACCATTTTGGCTCCTTCTCTGGGTTTCAAATAAACTGGGATAAGAGTGATTTAATGCCAGTGTACTTGAACCAGAACAGCTCCACACTGAAATATGTGCCCTTTAAGATAGCCGAGGACAGGTTCACTTACCTGGGGGTGACAGTCACCAGAAAACCCGAACGGTTACTTGAGGAGAACTGGAAACTGAAAATAACCCAGTTTAAGCAGAACATAGACTTCTGGAAAACTCTCCCTCTGTCACTGGTTGAGAGAGTAAACGCAGTTAAGATGGTGGTTCTCCCACGTTTTACATATCTCTTCCAGTCAATCCCATCATGTATACCGCAAAGCTATTTTAAGAAATTAGACTCTATTCTAACCGCCTTCATCTGGCAATATAAAGCGGTGCGTATCGGCAAGAAACACCTTTGTAAAGCTAAATAGGAGGGAGGGTTTGCTCTACCAAACGTTAGATGTTATTAGTGGGCAGCACATTTAAACATTCTGGCTTTCTGGAGAAGTGGTACCCTCACTGAGGGCACTGAGGAGGACACTCCAGCCTGGCTTTCTATGGAGCGGGCGGCCTGTCTCGGAACTTATCTCCCATCCCTTCTGAATAGCCCAGTTAAGACTAATAAATTACTATATGCAGGGAACTTTCTGTTACACAATTCTCTTAAAATATGGAAACAAATTAAAACATACTTGAAAGCAACAACTATGTACATAGACAGCCCAATCTGTGGCAACCACGCCTTTCAACCGGCCAGCGTGGATTCCGCGTTTGCTCGCTGGAAGGAGAAGGGAGTGGAGTGCTTGAAGAATTTGTACCAGGGGGGCCACTTGATGTCCTTCCAACAATTTTTCGATATCTACAGATCCGGAGCTTTATGAGGTCTCATATACAGTAGCTACATTTGCAGATATACCACAGCATCGGGCACTTGAAGAGATAATTCATGTTAGACCAGGATGTTTGTGAAGTACCTCTCTGAAGGGTCCCAATGTGTTCACTTTGAGGGGCTGTCTTCTGAGTGGTTAAACATTGCTAATGGTTTTCCACAAGGTTCTGTTTTTGGTCCACTTTTATTCTCCATAAATATCAACAGTTTAGGTGAAAATGTGAATGAAGCTACTTTACATTTTTATGCGGACGATACCATTATGTACTGTGCAGGTCCCTCCATTCAGGAGGCTGTTGTTCAATTACAGGCTGTTTTTAACATTATTCAGACTCAGCTCACTGAGCTTAAGCTTCTTTTAAATGTTGATAAAACCAAGGTAATGCTATTTTCAACAAAAAAAAAGAGTCTGTTTTAGATATTGTTACTATGCAAGGACAAGTACTTGAAGTGGTTACCTGTTATAAATACCTTGGTATCTGGCTTGATGATTATCTTACTTTTAAACTTCAGGTCAATAACCTGCTTAAAAAACTGAGGGTTAGGCTAGGTTTCTTTTTCAGAAACAAGTCCTGTTTCTTGCTTGAGGCCAGGAAAAGGCTAGTCACTGTGACCTTTTTACCTGTGCTGGACTATGGTGATTGGTTGTATATGAATGCACCTGCCTATTGTCTGAACAAGTGAGATGCTGCCTTTCACGGCACACTGAGATTTGTCAGATTGTAAAGCACTTACTCATCACTGTACACTGTATACCAAGGCAGGTTTGCCATCACTTACTGTAAAGAGGCTCAGTCATTGGTACATGTTTATTTATAAAGCTTTGTTGGGTAAACTCCCGTATTATATCTGCTCTCTGATAACACAGAGAGTTGCAAGCAGCTATTGTCTGAGATCACATGATGTAGTATTGTTAGATGTGCCAAGAGCAAGGACTGTCTTACTGTAGGTAAGACAGCTTTTATGTGCGCAGCTCCACTTGCTTGGAACAATCTTCAGCAAGAATTGAAACTGAGCAATCTCCTTCCTCTGCATGTTTTTAAAGCTAGGCTAAATGAAATGCTCATTGATACTATGGGCACTTGTAAATGTCTATAACTATGTAAATGTATCCTGTAAATATAATGTATGATGTCCTTTATTGTTTTATGTTTCATCTGGAACCTATATGCTGCAGGTCTCCCTTGAAAAAGAGATCTATTATCTCAAGGGACCAATCTGATTAAATAAAGGTTTGAAATGAAATGAAAAGAGGAGCAGTGTCAACCCTATACCAGACACTTCTTAGTCAGGAAGTAGTCAGCACAGAAAAGTATAGAACTGTGTGGATGACATAATTGGGTATGCCGATCACTGAGGAATGTTGGGAAACATGTTTTAGGAATATTCACCGGTGCTCAGTAAATGTTAGATTAAATCTGATACAATTTAAAGTTGTACATGGGTTGCACTACTCAAAAGTTAAAGTAAACAATATGTATTCCAGCATATCAGCATTATGTAACAAATGTAAAAATCTACCTGGCATCCTTACAGACCAATTCTGGACATGCTCCAACCTCCACTCATTCTGGACTTCTGTATTTGATTTTTATTCAAAAGCATTTGACAAGCAATTGAAGCCTGTTCCCCTTGTGGCCATTCTGGGGTTCACGAGTGACACTGATCTGAACTATCGCAGTGACAAATGGCCGGTGTTTTTGGGTACTGTTTTGGCTAAAAAACTTATTTTGAGGTTATGGAAGTCTGATGCTGTGCCTTCGTTCGAGATGTGGCTGAGGGAGTTGGGTGAGATCCTCTACCTGGAGAAACTTAGATTCAAGAATGCAGGAAGGGGGAGAGTGTTTGATAAGGCCTGGGCTCCAGTGATGAGACACTTAAGAGGTCTGGGTGAGGATGAAGGTGTGGGGTGAATGATCAATAATGTTAATCCTGTAACTTTTATCTTGTTTTTTTTCTTCAATTTGTTATGAACATTTTTTCTCTGTCCTGATGTGCTCTCTTGGACTGCCCTCTTGTTTCTAGCATGAATATTGCATTTCTTGTTATCTCGCCCATGGATGTGTTTTAAAACCGCCAACTGCCTAATTGTACTAGTATGTTCTGAATCCTCTGTTTTGTTGTTACTGAAAATGGAAAATATGATAGCTTTGTTATACCAATGCGGTTGGTGCAATACATTTCTGCTATAAAAATATTCTTTAAAAAATTAATGCATTTCTAAAAGCCACCATGCATTTATTTTCCCGTTTATATCCTTCATATCTTGTTTCAAATAAAATATATAAACTCAAAAAAAAAAAAAAAAAAAAGACAGTGGTTATGAAAATGGATTCAACCCACACTATGATCTTCATATACACAGTTAATCATTAACTCATTTAGACCGATGACAATCATATTAGATTCATATTAACCCCAGAACTGCAGACAATATAGCTAGGACTCAAAAAGTCTGTTCAAAAAGGCAGAATTCCAGGTAAGAAAATCATATATGGCATTTGCCATTACACATATTTAATTTAAATGTATGTTAACACTAGAACCGCCAACAGCGTCAGCACCTACATAGATATCATTTTCAGATCATTTAATTTGTTCCTCTTCATAATTTCCTTATAAACTAAGTAGGACGATTTAAAACTCAGTTAATTGGGTTAATTTAGAAATTGCTTCAGTTTATCATCATAACAGATCAAAAAGTTCAGATTCATTTTACAATAAATCAAAGAATGATGCACTTCTACAAACAAAAACAACATAATTAAAACATTTAAACAAACTACTAAAAGTAGATTAACTACATTATTCAAAAGTGTACAGTAACTTCTGATAATAACACAGGGGAAATAAACAAGGCATCTCTTTAACTCTCTCTCTCTCCTGACAGCCCGTCAGTATCAGGGTTAGTCAAAATGAATCCCTTGGCGGTTCTAATTTACAGTTTTATCTTCTCTTTGCTTAATCGATTTGAAACCAAGTCTAACGTAGCTTAAACTTAACGTTAGCTTTCTAGCTAACACAACACATTCACTTACCTTTCTCTGTGTTTTTTTTTTGTAGTGACGAATTAATTGGATGTTGTGGTGGTCCTGTCACTGATCTTTATGCTGCAGACCCTGCATACCGCTGTTCTTTTCTTAGAAGCGTAATCGACAACATAACCCTTGAATCCAAACTTGACTATTTTTTTAGTAACGCTAGCCGCTGCCATGGTAACTGACACTCCTGCCTACTTGTGGGTTGCCAGGGTTGCGCGCATAGTGCTATAATCACCCAATCACGTTTTTCGAAAAAACGAAATGTAATATCTCAATACAAAAACAAACGCAAATATTTAATTTAAAAAAGTCAAGTCCTTTCAAATCGTCTGTCTCAAGCTTAAGTCAAGTCTCAAGAAATGAATACCAAGTCAAAGTCAAGTCAAGTCTTTTATCAATGTTAGTCAAGCAAGTCTCAAGTAAAAAAATATGTGACTCGAGTCTGACTCGAGTCAAGTCATGTGACTCGAGTCCCCACCTCTGGTTCATACTGTCCTGACTGAGCACACGCACCTGTAGCCTTGGCTGCTGTTTGCAGACTTTGCAGACCGTTTAAATGCAGAAAAAGCTACATAACACACAAGGGGACGGGTAATAACCGGAAAAGCATGACATGGGACCTTTACATTTTTTTTTAATAAATGATTATGGGAAGTGCCCTTTTTCTCACTTGAGCTCCTGCCCCCCAAATTGTCTGTGCACGTCCCTGTGTGGCTTGGTATTGAGTAAGAAAAAGGTTGATAAACGCTGTGAGAATTGGTCTGCGGAGAGCATTTATCCCAATCCCAACTCTTCAATTAACAACGTTCAGGGAGCTCTATGCAAGTCAATGGGACTCTCTGGTAGTTGAACATCTACGCTATAGGGCCCCCCACTGCGTTTGATAGTGACGCCAAGGGATCCTGACATAACGTCACTATAGTACGAGTTGGGAGTGAGAATGTGTTGCCCACACAGTGTGGGAGAGAAACTCCCTTTGGAGGGAACACAGGGACTTTAACCTTAGCAGACCATTTACATGCACACAAACCTAGGCCTATATGACACACTACAGGAAAGGAAAAAACCCAAAACCATATTAGGGCCTCATTTAAATATTTTGTTACACACATATTTCAAGTCAAAGTCAAATCTGTATAACGAATAAAGTATGATTACTGCATTAAAAATAACTTTGTAGGTATTTTTAACTCAACTGAAAAGTTACTTCAACTGATGTAACTTCCTGTTTGTTTATAGCTGTACGTTTTGTGTTAATCCTGGTTGTTTAAACTCAGTAAATAGTAGCAGCTGTACTCACCAGTATTTGAGTAAAGTGCTGAGAAAGAACTGACAAACTCAGTTTAATCTTCCTTCAGACAGAAAATCCAGAGATGTGTCTCCACTGCAGCTCTGACAAGCGATAGGTTTCATTTATGGAAAGTGACGTTACAGCTCTCCTCCCTCCAGTGTTGCTCCTCCTCTTAGAGCAGCTCTGTGTTTCCCCTTCAGGGTTACACAGGATTAAAGTTACAGACATCTGGGCACAAGATAGGTTTAACATTTAGAAATACTTTTAACATATTTTCTTAAAGCCACTAGGACGGTTGTCTCAAAAAAAAAAATCTTAGATTCAGAAAAGACCAACAGTGTTCTTCAGCTCAGTGCAAAGTCAAGCTCCATGTTTAGCCGTTTTGTGTCATTCTTATGTTGGTCTTTTTCTGTGGTTGTTACTCAATCATACCAGGAAGTAGTCTTGTGTGCAGTCTGTAAACGCCTTTAACAAACTCTTATCTCGACACTCTAAAACGTTTTAAGCTGTAAACATTAATTTATAAGTTGTGTTGACGTAATAATGCTGGTAATTAGAATGACTAACAAAGCACTTATATACTAATAAAGGACTGGCTTATCTAAAGCCAGTTGAGTAGCACTTAAAATGTTTTGGCTCTATGAAACCTGATGTACTTATATGATTCTGTTTTCTTCAAGTTTGTGTCTTGTTGGTCGAACGCACTTATTGTAAGTCACTTTGGATAAAAGTGTCAGCTAAATGCAATGTAATGTAATAATGTAATGTAATTACATCAACTTAATATTGTGTGTATTCTAAACTCGGATTTCTGTGTTAATTGACTTAAAACTAAATTCAAGTTGTAGTAAGTAATGCAATTGGCTTGATAACTTAATTGTTTTACACCTTGAGTTAAGGATTTCAAGTCCACTCCCACTTAACATTCCTGTCCGACAGTTAAGACAGAAATAGAAATACTATACAAAGAACATTTTTAAGGTGAGTGTCATCTTTTGTCATTCAAATACAGTAGATACTCTTGTAGTTGCGCTGTAGGCAAATTGCTGTTTGACCAAAATTAGCAGCCTTTGAACTGTGAATAGTTCTGTGAGAGGGTACAAAGTACAGTCTAAAAACGAATTCAGGCGACCTTTCACCTCCACTTAATTAAATGCATGTTTGCAAGATAAAAATGTGAGTTAATTGATTTAGATAAACATTTTAAGTTGCAAACATTAATTTATAAGTTGTGTTGACGTAATAATGTTGGTAATTACATCAATTTAATATTGTGTGTAATTTGAACTCTGATTTCTGCGTTAATTGACTTAAAAGAAAATTCAAGTAGTAGTAAGTAATGCAATTGGCTTAATAGCTTAATTGTTCTACATCTTGAGTTAAGGATTTCAAGTCCACTCCCACTTAACATGCCTGGACAAGTTCCGACAGTTAAGACAAATAGAAATACTATACAAAGGACATTTTAAGGTGAGTGTCATCTTTTGTCCTTCAGATAGCCTTGTAGTTGCACTGTATAGGCAAATTGCTGTTTGACCAAAATTAGCAGCCTTTGAACTGTGAATAGTTCTGTGAGAGGGTACAAAGTACAAGTAGTGGAGGCTGCTGTGAGTGTAAAAATACTTTGGTTACTATTGTGATATAACTCTTTATTAAAAATGATTCTCTGTGAAGCAGATCAAGGACATGCTTGTTGAGGTAGGATCGTTATTTAGAGTTGTCATTGAAATGCAAGTTGTTGGCAGTCACCCGTTCAGAATATATTCATTTAGGTTATTTCTCTTTTTTCCCTTTTTCAAAAATAGCACAATACAATTGAAGTATGCAGAGAACTATAGCCATCCGCTGCCTTGTCGTGTACCTTGGAGAAAAGGAAGAGGACCTTTTCAAGGAGTTTAGCGACGTAATTAAAAATCTTGAAATAAAATAAAATCCATGGACAAGTGCAAAAGCACTGCTCTCTGTCAGTTACATTTTGAAGCATATTGCACTTTTGGCCACACCCCAATCAATAATATCTTAGCAACGTTCAGCATGGATGTTGACAGCAATGGCATGGGAAAAGGATTGTGTAAAATTAGCTTCTGCTCTTCACTTAACCAGTTCAAATATTGTATGGAACCTGCAAAAAGATAAGAAGGTACACTAAAACTTGCACGGTTGTGATTAAAAAAAATCTGTCCACATGCATTTAAACACTAGGCAAAGTACTCAAAAGCACCTCTGTGTGTCTTCAGGACCACATTGCCATGATGACACACACATGCAGACTCAATAGGTGAAAACAAGACCAGCGTTGCTTTAGCAGCTGGTGATAATGGCTCTGAATGAGCTAAGAGTGACAGTTTAAAAAGTATGCAATTACCTAATTTATTATCTCTTATGCGCTAACCTATTATTTAATGTTCTTAAAAAAGACATGAATATCGCCTTCATCAGTGACCGGTCCACCCCAGGATCTGACTATACGATGGCAACCATCGTGGTCGAGGGAAACAAATGAATGATTGTATTACATTACATTACATTGCATTTAGCTGACGCTTTTATCCAAAGTAACTTACAATAAGTGCGTTCGACCAAGAAGATACAAACTTGAAGAAAACAGAATCATATAAGTACATCAGGTTTCATAGAGCCAAAACATTTCAAGTGCTACTCAACTGGCTTTAGATAAGCCAGTCCTTTATTAGTATATAAGTGCTTTGTTAGTAATTCTATCGCTCGAAGTGGAGTCGAAAAAGATGAGTTTTCAGTTTGCGCCGGAAGATGTGTAAGCTTTCTGCTGTCCAGGGGCCTCATGTATAACGTCGTGCGTAGGATTGACGTGGGAAGGTTGCTTACGTAGTAGAAATCCGAAAAATAGGTCCATACATTTTCCGCCACTTTCTGATTCACCAAACATTTTGTACCGGCGAGGAAAGTGCGTATGCCACTTCCTACGCCGGTTTCCCTTTATAAATCACAACCGACTCGAAATGCGGTGCAGCTTTTGCGGGCTTCACGTAACGCCCATATTTGCCTATAAATAGTCAAAGAAACGCCCTTTCATTCATTCATTTTGACTGACTGCATGGAGAAGATCGCAGGAAATGACGACAGAACAGCTAAAAAAGACATCTCACACCGTGTCAGATTTTGGTTATTTTGGGCAGGTGGAGATAAATCATATTGTTTGGTGGATGCAGTTTGAACCAGAGTAGCAGCATGGAGGTCGGATCGTCACCAAAATAAATAAATAAGTGGTCCGAAAAAGGTTAATGTCAAAAAAAAAACACATAGCCTTCCTCAGGCAGTGTGTTTGTACCCGGGACAGGAGACCCCCCCTTGATGAGAAACTGTAAGAACTGATCGGGGAATCCCTCCGGAGTGGAGTCATGACGACTGGATCTGAATTATGTTTTTGTATTTGGTGATTTGTGTCCCAGCTGTCGATCAGCTGTGCGCAGCGTCTCCACTGCAGCCTGTGCATCTCAACCCCCCCCCCACCCCCCCTCCGTAGCAACTCTATATCCACCAGTTAAAGGAAATACAACTAATGTGTTGTGTTATATTAGCTGTACAATTTACCACATATGGTGCTCTTAGTTTCCATACCTCCTGTGTTTTACGAGCGACTTATCAAGTCTTGGCAAACGGCATAAAACACGATTAAACATGTATTAAACATATATAAAACCATGCTCGTATCTACAACCTATAGAAATGCAAAACGGCGTCAGTTTAAACGTAATTCTGTCCTCCTGCTTACCGCGTCATTTATGAGAAAAAATTTCATAACATTAACACAACATATTCGAGGTGGTTTTAAATAACATATCCGTATTTATTTATTTCTCCAAGTTATGTTTTTGTGTGCACTGAGGAATCTCAAACAGGCATTTGTTAAATCATTTTAAGATTGGCTTTAATCAATGTTTGAAAATGAATTCTTTATATATGATAAATGAGAGGTAACATTTTATTTATGGTATTATTTCCACATATTTCTCTCCATTCTTCCTTCTGCCAACGGTGTCGCAGTTTCTCGTCTCTCCTGTTTTTGTGCTTGCTTAGTGCGTACGCATGGGTTAGAGTTTGCGTGGAGGACCGCACGTTTTCCCGTCAAGTTAGTATCTTATAAATCGCAAACATTGCGTAGAAACTGCCGTACGCCATTTTTTGAGCGTATATCCCTTTATAAATGAGGCCCCTGGTGTCAATGGGGAGCTCATTCCACCATTTTGGAGCCAGGATAGCAAACCCACGTGTTTTTGCTGATGGGAACTTGGGTCCCCCTCGCAGTGCGGGTGCAGCGAGCTGTTTGGCCGATACAGAGCGGAGTGCACGTGCTGGGGTGTACGGTTTAATCATGTCCTGGATGTAGGAAGGGACAGATCCATTCACTGGTACGCAAGTACCAGTGAAGTGGATTCTAGCAGTTACTGGAAGCCAGTGAAGGGAGCGGAGGAGCGGCGTGGTGTGGGAGAATTTAGGAAGACCAGATGAGCCGCTGCATTCTGGATGAGCTGCAGAGGTCGGATGGCACATGCAGGTAGACCAGCCAGGAGGGAGTTGCAGTAGTCTAGGCGTGAGATGACGAGAGCCTGGACCAGAACCTGCGTCGCTTTCTGGGTCAGCTGGGGACGTATCCTCCTGATGTTGTAAAGAGTGTATCTACAGCAGCGGGTTGTAGCAGCGATGTTTGCAGTGAAGGACAGTTTGTTATCCAGGATCACACCCAGATTCCTTGCAGTCTGAGTCGGGGAAACAATAGAGGTGCCGATGTTGATTGTTAGGTCAAGAGTGGGACAATCTTTTCCCGGAAAGGAAAAGCAGTTCAGTCTTGTCAAGGTTGAGCTTGAGGTGATGAGCAGACATCCACTGAGAGATGTCAGCTAGACCAGCAGAGGTGCGTGCGACGACCTGGGTCTCTGAGCGGGGAAAGGACAGAATTAATTGTGTCGTCAGCGTAGCAGTGGTTTGAAAAACCATGCGGGGTAATGACTGATCCGAGTGAGTTTGTGTGCAAGGAGAAGAGGAGGGGACCGAATGAGCAAGCATTCTGCGTTAAATTTGTTCATACTGTTTGAAATAATGACTGTCTGCAGTGTAAACATCTTTGTTACATCTTTTGTAAAATTGATGTGTGTGATCTGCAGATTGGTGGCCATTGAGAGTTTGTTACTGTAGTTTTACAACAACTTTACAGATTTCACATATTTGGCACTGGTTTTAAATATGCAAATGCCTCTAACTTCGATGTGATGGCAGCATTTATTTGCTGTGTCCCCATTTCCCATGGTAATATGGCTAATGTGTTTATTTATTATTTGTGGGGCAATTTCAATTTGTGTTATTTCTCTTTTTTTCTCAAAATGTAAATGAAGCTCAGCGCAAGTTGTTTCAGGAAGACTGGTATACATTCACTCCGCAGCTATAATCAGCTCATCACAGGCGTTCTCTTTAACCTATTACATTTCACCTCATTCTCAGCAGCCAATCACCGCGTTGCAGCCAAACTTTAAAATGGTTCTCCTCTCTCCTGCAGTCAGCTGATTTCAGGTTTTCATGCTGCTGCCCACCTCCTCCCCATCCACCTCCTTTCATCATATCCAGTGCCAGGAGAGCTAATCCAAAGACCTCATCACACCTCCTCTTCATCCCATCTCCTCATCAAATCCAGATCTTCAGCATCATCAACAGTGTCTAGACCCGGGGGGGTGGGGGGTTCCCTATATGCTCACCGCTGCATTTCCCCCTTTAGATATAAGATTTCAGGATCGGGGTCTAATCGCCAAAGACTTAACAGTTATCATATGACATGTGTCAATAAATGTTCAAACTAACTGAATTCCCTCCTGATTGAAACGTCATGTGTTGAAATAAACAACTGCAGTTAAAAAAGAAAAAGTGAATTGCCTAACATTTTTGTTGTGGAATTAATTAATTTCTTTCTTTAAAGGCAAAAACATGAAAAAGCTAAAAAAAACAAAACGATTGAATACAATATATTTGGAGCAACTTAATTTATAAATGGTTGTCAACTTAAAAACTTGTGTTCACAATGATGGTAATTAAGTACATACAACTTAAAATTCCTTTTAAATCATGTGGTAAAACTAGTTGGAACAACTTGATCTTTGGAGTAATCAACTTAAAAACGTGTGTTTATGCTACCAATTATTAAGTAAGTGGTAATTAAAAACACCTCTGATTGTAGAGGAAAAGCCTTCTCCCCTAACTCAAATAAGTTTGTTGGTTTAACACAATTTCCTTCGAAGTTTTCATAACTCAATAAAAATTGATGCAAACTGTTGCGTTGATTTTCTTTGTTGAGCCAAAGCATTTGTTTTTAGAGTGTATGTGTGATGTAATGCTGATATCTAGTGGCCAAAGGTAAACACATCCACACTGAGAACACTTCTGTGGCATAGAGACCAGGAGTTCAGTTTCAAAGTAAAACACTTCCACAAATGATTTATTTGTACTTCATCAGAGATTTAATGATCACAAAGTCTGTTTTTATTTCAATTCATAGCATTGGTTATAGTCACCAACACAACAGCACGAAAGAGGTTGATGACTTGAGGTCACTTCTTAAAATATATCATGGATGTTAGGAAACCATTAAAAATCAATGTTATCTGGTACATATGTAATTCAAGCAAAGACTGAACAATTATCCATAATGCTTCAAAATAAAAATATACAGAACAATTGCATCCCCAGTCCAGCAATACATTGATGTTAATTATCACTACATTGTCCTGCATAATAAAAAACACTGCTCAAATACGGTTTCTCTTCAAGAAGCCTTAAAATTATAAAAAGTCAAACAAAAGCACCTTTTTTAAAAGTAACCTTTTTTTTGGTTAATTTTCTAACCAAATATGAAGGAAAAGTATTTAAGTTTAGAACACATTGGTATACTAGCATTGACCACTATGCCTATTTTAGTATGAACATTTTGTCTGGCATGTTTATGTGTATATACACTGTATGTACAAATATTGTTGGCAATGCTTTATTTGCATTGCTCAACATGCTGATCTCAAAGATCAGGCCGTTTGATTGACAGTAGGTCTGACGATGATCAGAGGGGCAGCATTATTGCCTCCATCATTATTACAGGGACTTAATATTGGGTAGAGTTTCTCAGTGAAGGAGCAGCTAGTAAAAGAGTAGATAAGAGCTGCAGCATCTACGTCATAAAAGGAGACCAGACTCTCCTCATAATCCACAAACACCCCCACCTTCTGAGGCCGAGACTTCAGAGAGAGACTGAATGACGGAGAATCAAGAGCTTTGTACTCATTTCCATTTCTCAAACATAAAGTCCAGTAACCGTCCTGAGGCCTCATGTTGAACTCTCCTTTCCTGTTGATCGACTCTCTGGCCACTCCTATATTCCATTTAGGCTTCCCTTGAACATGAACCTCGTAGTAAAATCTGCCTGAAGAGAAACTCTGCCCTCCCAAAACAAAATTATAATGAGAAAATCTCTGTAGGTTGTCTGGGAGATTCTTCTTTACATCACCATGACTCACTTGTTTCCTATCAGGAGACAGGATGAGTTCAGGGTGTGCTGTATAAGGATCAAGAGTCACATCCACTGCGTACTTCTGGACCCTCTTCAGCTCAGCCTCACCGAGCAGCTTCTTCATCTCTTTATCAAGGGTCTCCTCCAGCTGGATCAAGGCCCCCTCCACAGTTTTCTCATAAGAAGGTACATGGACGTTGATCTTTGTCCAGTCGTTTGTGGGTGGAACAGCTTTCAGTAACGGAAAGCTACGGAGAACATGGAGGTGGTCTTCTGAGCGTGTGACCTGCCCCAAGTCAGTGTTTCTCTTCTTCAGATCTGATATTTCCTGTTCCAGCTCTTTGATGAGGCCTTCAGCCTGTTTCTGTGTTGCTGTCATCTTCTCTCCTATTGTTTTGTAGAGCTCATGCAGGCCTCTCTCAAGAAACTTGTTCAGAGAAGTGAAGACCTGAACACCTTCTGATAGCTCCATGTGCGCATTTTCTGTACTTTGCTTTACTGAGTGTCTGATCGCCTCAATCTTTACTCGTCTCTTCTGGATCAACTCCTGAATTTTAGCTTCTGTCTTCAACAGCTCATCTTTCTTTTCTTCATATTCATTTTCCAGAAGAACAAACTCATGCTTCTTGTTGTCTAAAGCAGAGCAGAGCAGACAGAAAAATCTCTGGTCGGTCTTACAGAACAGCTCCAGAGGTTTATCGTGCTCCGGACACATCCTGTCTTCCAGGTTCTCCACAGGGTCGATCAGCTGATGTTTTCTCAGACCTGAAACATTTAAATGAGGCTCCAGGTGAGTCTCACAGAAGGAGGCCAGACACACCAGGCAGGACTTCAGGGCCTTCAGTTTGGTTCCAGTGCAAAAGTCACAGGAAACGTTTACTGGTGTGACCGATTGTTGCTGTGACCGTTTGCGGTTGGCTTTCTCTTGAGCCGACTTTCTGAACTCACCAACCATCTCAGAGAACAACGTGTTGACCCTCAACAAAGGTCTTTTTTGAAAACCCTCATTACACAAGGGACATCTGTTATTAATTTTCCAGTGTTCAGTGATGCAGGTTTTGCAGAAGTTGTGTCCACATGGTGTGCTGACTGGATCCCTGAACAAATCCAGACAGATGGAGCACTGGAACTGCTCTTCGGTTAGCAGGCAGCTGACAGAAGACATGTCTGAGAAAGTCAAAGTATTATTAAAGAAGACATATTATTCAAATGTTATAATAGTTTTATAATTGTATTTCATGCCTCTACTTTGACATGTTTACATGTTTCAATGTTCAAAAAGCTCTTTATTTTTCTCATAATGCCCTCTGTCTGAAACCAGAGCCCAGTCTGCTCTGATTGGTTAGGTGGCCGGCTCTGTTGTGATTGGTCAACTGCTTAGAGATGTAATAGAGGCAATAGAGGTGCAAATCTTACATTGGGATGTCACTATGTGCAGGAATTAAACAAATAATTCCAATTGACGTTATGTCAGGATCCCTTGGCGACGTAACTATCAAATGCAGTGGGGTGCCCTATAGCGTCGATTTTCACCTATCGGAGTCCCATTTGTTGGGGAAATATTTTTCCAAGACCCATAACTTTGACCCAGTTTATCAGTTCAAACTGTCCTGACTGAGCACAGGCACCTGTAGCTTTGGCTGCTGTGCTCTCAGTGGTCTGTCTCCCTGTTCCTGCCTGTTGGCGTCATCTGATAGAGGTGTTATGATTCTATCTTTTTATGCAGGATGTTGATTATTCTCTCAGAACTAGCTAAATACACGGGTCTTGGGGTAGAGTTCTTCAAAATTGACGTGGCAACTCTCCCGTGCAGTCAGAACCTCTGGCTCTAGGACTTGTTTTGTGAATTCTCCGGCCGAAGCTACTAAATAAACCATCAGTGTTTGACATCAAATCTCCAGCTCTCCCCGTGTCTCCTTTTGAGTCGGTAACTCCTCCTGCATTGCTACACAGAAGTTTCCCCCACACCATTGACTTGCATAGAAATGCTCTCCGCAGACCCATTCTCACAGCGTTTATCAACCTTTTTCTTACTCAATATCAAGCCACACTTATTGTTTTTACGTCAGTTAGGCTCAGAATACTGAAATCTGGGTTGTTTAAAAAAAAAAAAATTCTTCTAATTTTGTATTATTTTCTAAACCGCACACTGTTAATTACTCAACAATAAGACACAATTATCCTTGTGTTTATTTATATGTTTGATTGTATAATGTCGGCATTTTGGAGTCTGTCATGACTCATGACCGAGGGTCGGAGCAGCTTATAGTAGTTTCTTTAGAGAATTTTTCACACGGAAGTAAGTATTCTCTCCACTTTGCTTGACAAACCCACAAACCCCATGATTAGTCCTCAAGCTCTGTGATTGGATGTTGGAGTGGCAGTGCGCCAAGGTTAAGCCGAGCGTCAAACAGCTCTTTGAAATGGAATGAAACCCAGCCACGGCACACTATCCAAAACAGCATTTGAGCGAGTCTATATATATACCCACATGATAGCTAAAGTCAGAATAGCTTTATTTAACAGCTGGTCTTATGTCTGTGACCCCTCCTGTTGTTAATTGATAAGCCTGAAACATGCACTTGTCAAGGTTCAGACGCAAGTTTTGCAAATATGGCAGTAGCCATCAATCATCTTAAGATAAGATATAATTTATTGATCCCAAGTTGGAAATGTTTTCGTTACATCAGCATGTGTAACAGTTGTAAATATGCAGTGGTGTATATTTGTAAATCATTTAGTATAATCACACAAATTCTTTGTTTTATATTTAATAATTCTGTGTTCTTCAATTATTGAATGTTCAATGTTCAACAAGGTCGGAGACGAAAAACGTGGGTCGCATGTTCCTCAACAGTGCATTACAAGACATCTATCAATATGTGTGTATACCTCCACCATCAAACTGTTCTATTCTGCAAATGTCTTATACTATCTACATACATCTTATAAGAGTATAATGAATATGTATAATATCAGTTAACATAAGCGCTTCAACATAGTTAACGTCGCAGGAAAGTTGATTGTCAAGTCCCAAAACAAATTCTGCAATATACTAAACCTTAAGCACTTTGTCAGGCTTAATATTTATCTGTTGATACCCCCAATGCTTTTTTCTTATTTAAAAGAAGACCTTAACCTAAAGTATTCTTTAATGTTTGAATAAAGCCTAATTAGTTTGTCTGTTTTGCACATCTTCCTATTCATTTCTTTGGACATCCGGCACTAAACAGTTTTATTGTAGAGTTCACTTACAGTATATTCTTGATATTTTCTAATCTATATTTCTATCATGGACCTTCTACTTTCCCCCTAATTTGTATGTACTCTTCATTTGTTATGTTTTCATCTAATATAACATATTCCACACAAAAATGCAATAATGTGCTTTAACCACTAGGCGTGCGGGTTAAAAAACTGTCAAGTTTACAGTGTTAACACAATCAAATATACTGCTGTTTCCAGTTTAGTTTATGATGGATGTATTTTGTTATCCACACATATATTGTTCTGATATTTGTAACACCAAACCGACAGAAAAGATGGTCTTAACATGACCCAGTGGTCTAGTTAATACAAAATATATTATCAAATATAATATTAAAATGAACTCTTATTTTGAAAATACAGCTTCCTGGGTTCGAATGAGCTGCTCCGACCCTTCTGACTGACTCCAAAAGTCTGACACATATAAAAATCAAACAAATAAATAAGCACAAGGATAATTGTGTCTTATTGTTGAGTAAATCGCAGTGTGTGGTTTAGAAAATAGTGCAAAATTAGAAGGAAAAAACGATGAAACAATACAGATTTCAGTATTCTGAGCCCCTACTCTCCCCCTAACTGACGGCAACAAAAGTCCTACATTATTCAATTAAAATAAAGAAGTAAAAACAATAAGTGTGGCTGGCTTGATATTGAGTAAGAAAAAGGTTGATAAACGCTGTGAGAATTGGTCTGCGGAGAGCATTTCTCCCGATCCCAACTCTTCAATTACCAACGTTCAGGGAGCTCTATGCAAGTCAATGGGACTGCCTGGTAGTTGAAAATCTACGCTATAGGGCCCCCCACTGCGTTTGATAGTGACGCCAAGGGATCCTGACATAACGTCACTATAGTACGAGTTGGGAGTGAGAATGTGTTGCCCACACAGTGTGGGAGAGAAACTCCCTTTGGAGGGAACACAGGGACTTTAACCTTAGCAGACCATTTACATGCACACAAACCTAGGCCTATATGACACACTACAGGAAAGGAAAAACCCAAAACCATATTAGGGCCTCATTTAAATATTTTGTTACACACATATTTCAAGTCAAAGTCAAATCTGTATAACGAATAAAGTATGATTACTGCATTAAAAATGACTTTGTAGGTATTTTTAACTCAACTGAAAAGTTACTTCAACTGATGTAACTTCCTGTTTGTTTATAGCTGTACGTTTTGTGTTTATCCTGGTTGTTTAAACTCAGTAAATAGTAGCAGATGTACTCACCAGTATTTGAGTAAAGTGCTGAGAAAGAACTGACAAACTCAGTTTAATCTTCCTTCAGACGGAAAATCCAGAGACGTGTCTCCACTGCAGCTCTGACAAACGATAGGTTTCATTTATGGAAAGTGACGTTACAGCTCTCCTCCCTCCAGTGTTGCTCCTCCTCTTAGAGCAGCTCTGTGTTTCTCCTTCCGGGTTAGACAGGATTAAAGTTACAGACATCTGGGCACAAGATAGGTTTAACATTTAGAAATACTTTTAACATATTTTCTTAAAGCCACTAGGACGGTTGTCTCAAAAAAAAAAATCTTAGATTCAGAAAAGACCAACAGTGTTCTTCAGCTCAGTGCAAAGTCAAGCTCCATGTTTAGCCGTTTCGTGTCCTTCTTATGTTTGTTCTTTTTCTGTGGTTGTTGCTCAATCATACCAGGAAGTAGTCTTGTGTGCAGTCTGTGAAAGCCTTTAACAAACTCTTCTCTCTATGTGTGATGTAATGCTGATATCTAGTGGCCAAAGGAAAACACATCCACACTGAGAACACCTCTTTGGCATAGAGAGGAGTTCAGTTTCAAAGTTAAACACTTCCACAATTGAGTTATTTGTAATTCACCAGCGTAGATTTTAATATTCACAAAGTCTGTTTTTATTTCAATTCATAGCATCTGTTATAGTCACTAACACAACAGCATGAAAGAGGTTTAAAAACATATATCATGGACGTTAGGAAAGCATTAAAAATCTATGTTATCTGATACGTATGTTATTCAAGCAAAGACTGGACAATCATCCATAATGCTTCATATAAAAATTTTTATTAAAAAAAGACAAAAATAGATACAAACTAGAAACATAGTATAAAGGATCTTATTCATGAAAACGTATATTGTTTGAATTAGTAGCTCTGTCATTTTCAGTTGAGTATGATATTCTCCCTCATATACTCAATACTTATCTCTATTGTTGTTGTGAAGGCACGTGGTTGTTTACCAATACCAACACTGTTCATGGTTTTGTGACAAGGCTTGCATGGTATCAAAGTTTTTCTATAAAAGTTGAATAAAGACATGGTTTATATTAACATCCAAAGAGATTAACAGACTAGTTCCCAGAGCTAAGTAACATTCATACCAATAACTAAGATCTAACTAAAATAACTGCATATCAGTGCATCCCCAGTCCAGTGATTCACAAAGTAAACAATTCGTAATTATCATTGTGGAGCAAAACAGAAACCACACAAAAAAAGATGTTGTCTCTAAGAAGTATTACATTCAAAAACAAATTGACAGTTTTAACAGTAAGAAAAAACGTAACTTTTATGAGACACAGTAAAAATAGAAAGCTCATAAAACAAATGATAAAGAACACTGCATTAATACTAATTATTCCACAGTTTAGGTGAATACTCAATTCTGATTGGTCCAGCTGGACATCCTAGCGGTCTGTTACTTTAGGCTAATAGCCCGCAAATTGACCAATCTTTTTTAATCAATACAAAATCTTCAATTAATTTTCTGAATCAAGTTGTAGGTTTAATGGCACAGTGGATAGAGACTTGGTGTTGGGATCAGGGGGTCACAGGTTCAAACCCCGCTGCAGTCAACATGTCGTTGTGTCCCTAAGACACTTCAGCCCAAATTACTCCTGTGGGGATTGGCCACAGTATTGAGTATCTATGTCGCTTTGGATACAAGTGTCTAACAAGTAATGTAGTGTGTATAGGGGGTGTTCTTTTTTCATTATTGACCACATCACTGCACATTACCTCACAAACATTAGCATTTCTTACCAAAAATTAACAAAACATACTTTTAATTTAAAAAGGGATCAGCCAGGCTTGTGTTTTTGGTATGTCTGTAACCCATTGGCATCCTATTTTCTGCTGCTTTTGTGCTATGAAATGTTTTCTGGTACACATTTACAATGTGGATATGAAAGGTTAAAGACGCATTTAATGACTATATGTACCGTTGTCAACGCTTTTATTGTTCTATAAAGTAGTCATGATAAGGTCAGGCCTTGACAGGACAGATGATCAGAGGTGCAGAGTTTTTGCCACCATCATTATTACAGGGGCTGAAGAACGGTAACAGTTTCCCGTTGAAGGAGCAGCCAGTGAAGGAGTAGATAAGAGCTGCAGCATCTACGTCATAAAAGGAGACCAGACCCTCCTCATAATCCACAAACACCCCCACCTTCTGAGGCTCAGACTTCAGAGAGAGGCTGACTGGAGGGTCCGCATGAGCATTGTTCCTATTTCCATTTCTCAAACATATCGCCCAATAGCCATACTGAGGGCTCATTGAGATTCCTCCCTTCCTATTGATCGACTCTCTGACCACTCCTAAATCCCAGTTAATCTTCCCCTTAACTTGAACTTCATAGTAGAATTTGCCTGCAGAGAAACCCTGCTTTCCTAAAACAAAAGTACGATTAGTAAATCTCTCTGGATTGTCCGGGAGATTCTTCTTCTTCCCACCACAATGATTTACTTCTTTCTTATCATCAGACAGTCTGAGTTCAGCTTGTGCTGTATCAGGGTCAAGAGTCACATCTACTGCGTACCTCTGGACCCTCTTCAGCACAGCCACAGGAAGCAGCTTCAAAATCTCTTTACTGATTGTCTCCTCCAGCTGGCGCACATTTCTTACTACAGTCCCCTCGTATGATTGACAGACAATGACCTCTGTCCACTCCTTTGTATGGGGAGGAGATTTAAAGAACTGGAAGCTTCGGAGAAGATGGAGGTAGTCTTTAGAGCGTAAGAGATGCTCAACCTCAGAGCTTCTCTTCTTCAGCTCAGAGATTTCCTGTTCCAGCTCTTTGATTAAACCCTCGGCCTGTTTCTGTGCCATTTCATGACTCACTTCTATCGTTTGAATGAGCTCGTTTAGTCCTCTCTCAACAGAATCCTTCAGAGCAGTGAAGACCCGAACACCTTCTGCCACCTGTCTGTCTGCATCTTCTTTACCAAGGTCGACTGACCGTGTGATCTCCTGAATCTTCAGTTGTCTTTTCTGGATGATCTGCTCAATTTCCGCCTCTGTCTTCCACAGTTTGACCTTCTTTTCTCCATATTCTTTTTCCAGAGGAACCACATCATGCATCTTGTGCTCTGAAACATGGCAGAGCAGACACACAAATGTCTGGTCGGTCTTACAGAACAGCTCCAGAGGTTTATCGTGCTTCAGACACATCCTGTCTTCCAGGTTCTCCACAGGGTCGATCAGCTGATGTCTTTTCAGGCTTGAAGCTGTCAGATGAGGCTCCAGGTGAGTCTCACAGTAGGAGGTCAGACACACCAGGCAGGACTTCAGGGCCTTCAGTTTGGTTTCATTGCAGACGTCACAGGGAACTTCTCCTGGTTTGAAGACTTGTTGCTCTGAGCTGCTGCTGCGGCTGTTTCTGGCTTTCTGTTGAGCCGACTGTCTGAATTGAGCCACCATCTCAGAGAGTAAAGTATTCACTTTCAAATCTGGTCTTGTGGCAAAAGCCTCTTTACACATAGGACACTGGTATTTGTCATTACTATTCCAGTGGTCAATGATGCAGGTATTACAGAAGTTGTGTCCACATGGTGTGCTGACTGGATCCCTGAACACATCCAGACAGATGGAGCAGAGGAACTGATCTTCATATAGCAGGCAGCTGACAGAAGACATGTCTGAGAACAGAAGTCAAAGTAATATAAAGTGAAAAGTTAACACCTATCATTTGTTTAAAAAAATATATCACAGCATGATTATTTCAACATTATGAAACCATGTCATTCTGAAATGTTACTTCCTGCTTTTATAGAGCTGTTAGTTTTGTGTTAAGGCGGGTTGAACACAGTTAATTATAAGTTGCACTCACCAGTATTAGAGTAAGTTGTTGAGAAGACCTGATGAACTTAGTGTAATATTTCTTCAGACAGGAAACCCAGAGACATGCCTTGCTTGACTGACTGCAACTCCGAACAACAATAAGTTTTACTTCAGGAATGCTACGCTGAAGCTACCTGTGTTGCTCCTCCTACTGCAGCACCTCTGTATGTTCCCTTCTTCAGTGAATCTTAACTCTGGTGGCCACAGGAGGGAAACACATGAGCCTCAACTAGAGGACAAGACTCCATTTTCAAAATAAAACGCTTTCACAATCAATTTGCTCAATACTAATCAAACGTCAGCATAACATCCTTATAATGACCAAACAAGATATATTGTCAGATTCAATGTCAGCTTTATTGCCAGAGTATGTGTAGACATTACAACATTTAACTCTCAGTTCTTGTCCTCAATGCACACATACACTTAGCCTAAAAAATATATATGCTGATTATTGTCTCGATAATGTGTCTATTAGACATCTTACAACAGTGAGCAACGTCCTTTACAATGCCTCTAAATTTAGATATTTGTGATTTCTTGTTTTGTTCAACCAGTAGTAAAAAAACACAAAGATGACATAGATTTCTTTTGCGTAAAAGTTCAACATTTCATTGAAATCTCTGGTCTTTTATGGTGTTTTGGATGATTGTATTATTTCCCAAAAGTATTGTATGTGTTTAACTTTGTACTTTAGTTTATGTTGAAGTTAAAACTTCATGTAGTAGCCTACCGTATTAACTATCAAAGGTATTTTGTTTGGAAAATGTTTAACCGGAAGTTTCAGCCACTGTGTTGTTTTGCTAACTTGATGCTAAGGGGGGAACCTGGTACACATAAACTTCTCCAGTTATGTATCATCTTAAATCAATGTCTCCGGTTCTATCAGGGCAATTGGACCTCTAAATGTCCGTCTGAGGCTCTTCAAACACCGGGCTGCTCAGTTCGCTCAATCGCTCTTATTTTCAGAGCCACTGTTAGCATGCGGATGCTAACTTCAGCTAGCGACCGTTGGTACTAAAGTCGCCACACACATAGGACAACTGACAGAAGTGATACTTGTTTTGTCTTTATTTTCCCACCGCCAGCACAGTGAATGATGTGGAAAGCAACTTTACTAGCGTTTGGTGTTTTGCTGCTGGCCTTGTTATTCGGGAACTTTGTTTGTTTGGGTTGGTTTCAACAAGACAGCAGCGTAAAACCCAAAACGCAGCAAAGCGAGCAACCGAGCAAAGCTTCTCCTTCTCCTTCTCCAGACAGCCAGGACCAGAGCTGCTTCTGCCATGTAAGTAACATTAAAACAGTGTTTGTGTGGCATTAACGATGTCAAACGATGATATAAAGGTTGTGTATTTGGTTTCTAAAGCTTTAAACGTGGCAATACGACACAGCCTCTCCATTCAGGAAATATTCTAGCATTTTCTGCTGTCATCTTAATTTGACGTCACAGTGTGTGTGATGCAAGCTAGAAGCAACAATCTCCTTCTCTTTTCGTGTGTGAAAGTCACTCTATTTTTTAAATATATTTTAGCAGTAATAAAATACAAACGCAGCTTCACAAAACATAAAAAATACATTGAATGGAGATGCAGGAAATAACATTTTGTAAATATAAAAGAGACCAAAGATAGTAAACCAGCAACAGTCTCCATCCTGGAATAAAACAGCAGGAAGAAAATATGTAGGATTTGTTTAGGTTTTATTTATTAAAATTACAGGTCTCAATTCTTTAATTTTGCATGTATGACAGATCAAATCACTCTTAATCTGTTGTCAAAAGAACACTCTGTTTTCTGACTGTAATATTAGATACATGAAAAAAAGAAGCAAAAATCTCCATATCTCTTCGTGTGTGAAAGTGACATTAAAGCAATCTTTTTTATATATATTCTAGTAGTAATCAAATACAAACGTAGTCTTTATTTATTCCGGAAACTACAGACATGGTTGGGAAATAGCAACGACGTGTCTCTTTTTTCTTTTAATGTTTTTATCGATTTCCTAAATGAGAATTACTAGCGAACGATAGTGTTTGTCCACGTCCCATTGAAACTCATTAAGTGACTGTCACATTATGTAATAATTGATTTGTATTTACTGCGTTACTCCTGGTTTACCTAACTTCCGTTTTTCCAAAAACGTATGAAGACTATTTCGAGGATTTAAAATTAAAATGAAAATAGGATAATTATTGAAAGCAATACATACAAATAGAAGTGTTATAATCGAATTGTTATGTTGTGGATTTTTTCTGAACTGATGTTATTTCTATTACCAAGTAGAAAAGCGTGGTGTAACGTGATTGGCTGAGGCATAGCTCCCGTCTTCTGTCCTCTCGTGGGAGTTGTAGTCTTTTGCCCCGCTACTAGCAAACGGTGTATACGGCTTCTGACCCGGAAGTGGACTACACAATAGTAGGGCGCTTGTGGAGAAGGCGGGATTTACTGTTGACAGCTGGTTGCTTGGAGGCGGGGCCCTTTGGGGGGGTTGGCATTGGCACTGAAAGGTTTGTAATGACAGCTCAGTCCACAGACAGAGCTGCTGCTGCTGCTGTGACATATGGGCTGAAAGTTTGCATAGAGGAAGTTTTGATTTGAAGCTAGAACACAGAAGTAGAGATATCGAAACAGCATGCTGAGAGGGATTTGCCTCTTCCTGCCTCTCGTGGCTCTCAGTGGACTGCTCGGTGGACAACTTCACACAGAGGTTTGGTTAATGTGGCTATACTTTACTGAGATTTCCCAGATGTGTCTGTATAATACAATACTAGACATAATGTTTCAATAAGTAGATGATAAGATCATAGCCGTATTATTCTTGTTGTATTAAATAGCAGACAAGTGGCTCCATATGCTTGGTCATACTCTGATATTTAATTTGGTCTAATACATTCATTTCACATTTAAAACATTGATATTTAAAGCTAGACAATTTAGTTTAATTTACAGCTCAATCATTTTCTTAGAATTTCCTTGGTAGTTTTCTTCAATATAAAACCAAGCCTAATTATAATGTATTACATATTGAATTGGACACTTAAAATAAACAACATCTAGCCATAGTTATTATACAGAGATTTAGACTTTGGATTTACCTTCCCTCCAGGCATACATATTTGTCAGTGATGTGACGTTTACTCAAATGAGCACCTGGGGGAACAGCACATGGGGAAACACTGACATGGTCATTTTAGGAAGTGTATCTGTTTATGCAAATAACTAAACCGAGAGAGCCATTAACAAAGCTCTGAATCGACTACCTCTTGTATCACTTCTCCACAATACAGGAGGTATAGTCACAGTATGTTGGTGTATCTTTTGTAATATTTATACCTTGAACAAGCTGTGCCCACTATTGTTGTAAATAGTTCAAAAAAGATCGCCTGATTAAAAAAAAAATATATATATATATATATATAATACAAATAATAATCATGTGAGAAAGAGAAAATTCACACAATTTTGATATTTAAATGTATTTAGTCTTCCTTTATGTATGCAAGGGGACGTATGATTACATCATTTAAGATTGTTGGTTGTTTTTAATACAGATGTGTGTCCTATCTGTGATGGCAAAAAGTTGTCGGTTCTGTTAAGAAAAACTTAATTCAGTATTTATTTTATTGTTTTTAGTGCCTTTTTAAGAATGTTGGCCTGGATAGTCGTATTATGAAATGTGTATACTTTCCCATTTTAATTTCAACTTGGGCTGTAGGTCATTTTTCACTATTTTCTTACATTTAATGGACAAATTATCAGTCTGTTTTCAAGAAAGAAATCATCAGTTTAATACGAAAAATGCTTCTAAATTGCGTCTTGTTTATTGTGATAATACAAAACCTACCAAAAACATGACGTGTTAAAAAATGCCCTCTCAACAGTGTTTGTGTTCAGGGCAGGTTAGCTGTTTTTCAGCCCCCTAAACCAGGTGTGTGTGCTCTGGATTAAAGCTACAGGTGGTGGTTGGTTACTGCTAACTTTAAACGATAAGACAACCCAAAGCCTCTTAACTGCAACAGGGTGGTGTTAACGCCCCCACCTTTAATACCTCCCTCTGTTTACCGAACTCTCCTCAGATTTCAAACTCTGGTTGTTTAGTTGCTCCTCTGGTCAAACACATTAATCTGGAGATTGAGGTGTAGCCTTTGTGATGATCAGAGGGAGGTCTGCATTTTGTATGAGCTGTTTGGGATCAGGTAACACAGCACTGTGCGCCCTCACACAGCAGGGGGTGGATGTATTATGTATGGCAGTGCAGTTAGACAACAGCCTGTGTGTCTGCGGGCCTCCTGCTCTGAAAAGGGGAAAGTGGCTTCCCAGTGGAGTTGTTAGTGTTTAGCAGAAGGAGAGCCTAATACATCTTTGACACAATTATACAAATATCCTTAATGTTCAGAATGAGAATACATTTATTCGTCCCACAGGGGGGGCAGCTACATTGTAACAGCAGAAAAGAGCCAAAGACGGCTTAATGTTACCTAAGAAGCATGCATACAAAAGTATTAAAGATTTTTTTTTAAATACACAATTTACAAAACACACATCCTGTAACAGTTCTGAAGATTTAGCTGCCAGTTATATATTGCACAGTTATTAACGGCATACATATATTGCACATAGTTCAATGGTATTTAACAACAAGGGGTGTTATAGTCTGTGTTGTTGTGTGTGTAATGTTGTTTCATCGATTGATTGAATCCTTCAGAGATTACAACGATGTCATTTTTGGAAATATTTTCTGTTTTATAAAATTGTGGCACCTTTTATTGTAATAATGATGTATTTGTTATATCTACAGATAAGCTAAAAAGCTAAACATGCACATATTATTCAACCTCATCTTGATTAATTGAAAAAGTAACTCTATAGGATACAGGTGATTTAGATTCCAGTCCATGTAGCATTGAGTTTGATATCTAATAATACAAATGACCACCTTGGCTCTATCTGCACTTATATCTAGCGTGTGCACTTCAGGCTAATTGAACTCTGTCATTGGCTTTCCCTATGACAGCTTTCAGCTATTTGTAATTAATGAACGGAGACACATTAGTGAGTAAGACAGTGAAGCAGAAATTGAAAACTTGCTCAGGTCATTGTTCTGTCTTTTTTGTTGCTCATGTGTGATGTCACTCAGTAATCCGTGTTTCTCTCCGCTCCAGCTGACGGGGGTCCTGGACGACTGCTTCTGTGACGTTGAAAGCATCGACGTCTTCAACAACTTCAAGATCTACCCTCGAATCAAGAGGCTGACGGAGAAAGACTACTTCAGATACTACAGAGTAAGAGCTGCCACTTCTCTGTAAAAACAATCAGATACTCAAATACGACTCAACGTCTCACGTCATGTCTGAACTTCTGCCCTTTATATTATAAAAAGGGGTGAGCATCAGATTTAAGAAGTCGTAAATATGAAAATTCATGCAAAGTTAAACATTTTCAAATCAAATTCTTATTTAACTTGTTTGTTTTTGTTTACTTCAAGGGACACTAGCTCACAAGGATGTCCCTTTCTCGTCACTTGTGTTTTCTGTGCATGTGGTTGTTTACTGTAAAGTCCAGTGATCAGCTTCTTCTTGTAAAAAGAAGAAAAACGATACAATTTGGATGTGTGAGGACATATAAGCGTTGAAAATCAGTTCAAATCAATCATCTACTCGTCCAAACATTTAGTTTTTCTTTTGAAAATCTGTGTAAATGATGTCCCTTCACTTTCCAGTTTTGCGCTGTCCTTAAAAAATACTAGAGACATTCAATTCTCACATTATCGCATGAGAACATTTCTCAAGTAGGGACAGCGTCTGCTGGTCTAAACAGCCGAGGACACGCCCTGATATTCAGGTTGGTGCAGGTCTGTCAAAAGGCTTAGTTCATCAAAAAAAGGCGTCGCGTTAAACAACAACAGCAGTTTTATTATTAATTCACATAAAGCTGTTTTTATGATCCTGTTGCAGAACAGGAAGGATGACTGAAATATTGTGAAATACTCAAACTATTGCAAGAGAAAGTGTGTTTTAGTGAATACTGTAACGACAGTTTCAAACCTCCATGTTATCCTCTGGTGACGTTTATAGCTTTATTTTTTACACTTCTGCTCCGTCTACCGCTGATAACACCTTCTGCTCTGATGACATAATGTGCCACATGAACAGATCGTCAGAAACATAGCATCTATCCAGGTACATCCTTTTGGAAAAGCATATTTAAAAAGCTTTGTTTGAGTCAGTCTGTTGGTGCCACAGGAGGAAAAGAGGGCTGAATGCTCTGAGGAAGATGCTCATTGAGTTTTTGAGTGTCTGGTTTAGCACTTATTAGAATGAATGGGAAAGAAGTCAACATCTAGGCTATGCACATTTTCAATAGAACAAATTGACCTTAGATTAAACGAGAGGTTACATTAGTGGTGTACTAAACGTTAGTCCTTAATATTTAAGTGTAATCATAGCATTCAAAAGTAAAATCATGTTCTGATACCACTGCTGCTGAGTTATGTTAAGAATGTCACTCTGCTGGCACGTCATGTCTGATGCCACATAGTGAGTGTAGCTGCTTGAGCTAATGTTATGTTAGCATTCGCTGAAGAGGACACGCTGTTGTAGGAGGAGCACAATGAGAGAGAGAGAGAGAGAGAGACCATAAACCATAAATAATCATATCATCGAACATAGTATGA
>NC_136912.1:9091637-9150843 GCF_949606895.1 Notothenia rossii | reverse complement strand
GCTATTTCTCGCTTAAGTATGTGGGATGTATAACCTGCCTTTAGAGACTTTGCTTAGAAAACAAATATGATTAAGGTGACACAAACAACGAGAAGTACAGAAATTTGTTTAGTAGAACCTGCTTTTTAAATGTAATCTTTCTGTGTCGCATGGCCAAATCTCCTCTGATACGAAGCACCATGAACTCATGTGGATCTTTTTCTGTATTTTTTTCAGGTGAACTTGAAGCGACCGTGTCCTTTCTGGCCGAACGACGGACACTGTGCCATCAAAGACTGCCATGTGGAGCCCTGTCCAGAGGTCAGTGTACACACACGCACACGCACACACACACACACTTTACTCTCCTAGCACTCAGCTTTTTAAGCAATAGTTTGGATATATTTTGGGTCCCTGAATTCATCGTCATGTTTTTTTTCTACCTGTACTCTCATGTTAAGTTGTTTACTGCGTATTACTTTAGTCTCACAACATATATGCTTTTTAAAACACAGATAATTGTAATAATGTTAAAGCTGTTTCTTATAGATTTTGTTTGTTTATTTGTTGATCTCTGTGTTGTTTTACAGAGCCAGATCCCAGTGGGCATCAAGTCTGGGAACTACAACAAGGTGAGACTGAGAAGATAAATGATGGGTTTGAAACTTAAAAAGGTTATCTCTGTTCTCTCAGCTCGAAACACAGCGGAAAACAACATTGAGCTGTAAAAAAATCTATATATTGCACAGAAGAAGTGTACTTCCACTAGAATGTAGTCACAGAATATACTTGTTAGTAGATCAACTCAGCGTTGGTTTGAATATGCAATGCAGTGAATCTAACTTTGTAACTATCTTTATCTGTGGACTGAAAACCAAATGGAGTTTAGCACCAGCTGGGGTTTTTTCCACCACTTTCTGTCTCATTAGCTGATTCTGTGCACACACACACACACACACACACACACACACACACACACACACACACACACCACACACACACACACACACACACACACACACACACACACACACACACACACACACACACACACACACACTTTACTCTCCTAGCACTCAGCTTATCTGCTCTGCTAGTTTCCACGCACAGACTGAGTGTTCGTTGGCTCGCGGCCTGGTGTTTGTCTTGTAATGACCCAGAAGTGTTCTGACATCTGTAACAGTCGAGGTCGAATGTTTTTCACTGACCGTCGGCTGGGAAGCGGTTAGTCAGCGACAAGAGATGAAAGAAAACCCGACTCCTCTGCCACCTCAGCAGTATGTGATGAGCGTGCAGTTTGGAAGTGGAGGGGTTCATCATAAAGGCTTAAAGTGATACCTGAAATATATATATATATGTTGAGCATCAAACTCAATCTCTGTGTGCTTTAAAAAGTGGCTGTTACTGGTTTGTAATGTTCTTACTGATGGAGTCTTCAGTTCGCTTAGATTGCAGGGTTGACAGTCAGGAGGGTAGTGATGACAGCTTGTAGGATTACTGCTCGTGCTAATGTTGTCCTGTGTTCACCTCTGCACGTGTGTCCTGTGTTCACAGTGCATGACATTAAGGATTTTGCTAATTTACAGATGGCCCTGAGCCCAATAGAGATTGCCCTGAAAAATGCGCGCGGACGAAATGGCACGAAGGGTTTGGAGGGCCTCCCGCTAGAAAATTTAGATTTTGCACGTCTTACTGTAGATGCTGTCTGGTGCATTCTGTAGACTGAATTATAAGATGAACCACCACAATATTATATTGTACAATTTCATTCTTCATTTCACTTGTTTGTTTGTTCTTGTTTGTGTTTGCTCACTTGCATGCCCTGCATAGCTATAAGAAATAATTAAGTTGTTGGTCAAGACACTTTCCATCTGATGAAGGCAAATGCCTTCCCAGATGTAAAAAAGTAGAAAACATTACATTCAGTTATAACTGCCAAAACAAACATTATGTACATTATTATGGCCCCTGTTAAAAATATTTGTAATGTTATCTACTGTAAGTTGGTCGAACAAATGCCTCCTCATCCGGAAGCTGACCGAGCAGCAGTCGAGAGGAGCCGAGCGCATCCGCGAAGCACACAAAATGGCGACGTCAGAGTTCCCGTTAGCCGGCAAATCTAAATCTCTTCGGTCAAAATAATTTCCCTTTTAGCGCAATACCGCTTCAGTTGCACCACTTATGTGACAGACAAGAAGAGTATGTGACAGACAAGAATAGTCAATTCTAATGTGTAACACTTAATGTGGAGAAAGAGATGTCCTGTATGGGTTGATTGTGCGTTGATCTGTTGGTAATGCCTCGGGGTTCCGGTGGGCATGTAAACAAAGAGCTCCTGCGGATGATGTCACATATGCTGGTCACGTGACGAGAAACGAAGGGGGCAGCCATTTTGGCAGTAATCGCGTCAGTAAATTCATTGGCAGGCACTGGCAGACTGTCGAGGATGGTGGATAACTGCTGTGCACCAGGTTGCACAAATAGGCGTGGGAAGAAGAAAGGTGTATCTTATTATCGCATTCCAAAAGACGCGGAGAGGAGGGAAAAGTGGATCGCAGCGATTAAAAGAGCCAGGAGCCGTCTGAACAAGACTGAAAGATGGGACCCCCCGGCCGTTTGCTTTCGCTTATGCAGTGATCACTTCATATCAGGTGGGTGAAGGAATACAGTACAATGCTACAAAAATAGATAAATAAAGGTTAAAAACGCCAGCCACTTTGGTTGAGTACGTTCAAAAATACAAACTAGTTTCAGACGCACTGCAGTAGCTATCCAAGCTAATAAACAAACATGCTAACGTGACACTGCCGTAGCTAGACAAGCTAATAAACAAACAATGCTAACGTGACACTGCCTATCAAACTGGAATAATTTAATACTTACCCTTGCAGTGATGATGCCGAAGTTTTTGGATGTAAGACTCCACAGTTGAATGTTGTTTACGAAGTCGGACTGACACCATTTGTAAGCCTCCAAGCTTTTGTAAGCTCTGAGGGAGTCTCCTGAGTACACTGATGGAAAGCTTACAAGATAGCTGTGGATGTCCGCGTAGCGCAAGTCGGGTACATCGTCTTCAGAGCAGGAGGTTATGCTCTTGAAAAGCACACCGGGTGCATTATATGGGTCGCTTATATTTAATCTTTCTAATTTTGTACTATAAAGCCGAATTTCACTTGAATTAAAATGAGATGTATACTCGCACGGTAGGAAAACGCTGGCGCCGGTCGTCATGTTTACTGCCAAAATGGTGGCTGATAACCAAAAGTCACGTGACCGCAGGAGCTCCATACTGTGTGGCCTCACCCAGTTGCATAGTGACACTTATTGTTTAGGTGTTTTTTAATAAGCGGGTAGTCATATCATTAGCTAGAACTAGCTGGATCTGATCGATATGGACATAAACGAGAGTAAAGTCTAATCTGACGGGAGAGAGAGATCAGCTGCTGCTGACGAGTCGACACGCAGCTCTGCATGATCACATGCAGCTCTGCATGATCACATGCAGCGGTGAGCGGAGCAAAACACACACTTCAGGTTAGAATATCACACGTAGCTATTTTAATTACCTCTCAAACTACCGTAACTAGTTATAGATATGTTTAGTTTTACTGTCGGGTCACTCATTACTGGATCCGCGAGCTGCATAATACTGGCATAATAGATTGCCCGATCGGGCAACCAGCAGGTGAGGCTTCATTGCCCGAGATAAATACTAGATGGCCCCGGGCCATCTGGCAGTCCTTAATGTCGAGCCCTGGTTCACCTCTGCACGTGTGTCCTGTGTTCACCTCTGCATGTGTGTCCTGTGTTCACCTCTGCATGTGTGTCCTGTGTTCACCTCTGCATGTGTGTCCTGTGTTCACCTCTGCATGTGTGTTCAGTGCCGTGTGTCTGGCAAATAAAGTCAAGACCCCCTCAAAATGTACGGTTTATTTAATTTTAAGGATGAGCACTAAGCAACATCTCCAGGTGCTCCTTTGAGAACTAGGGCAAACAAGTTATGTGCACCCCTGACTATAAAGGTTCTCTGGTGATCTCTGAAAGTGTGGCCGTATACACTGCCTCCATGTTGGACCTCACACATGACTCAGTTGAGTTTATGACCTAATTATAGAGCTCTTCGATCTGCTTTATAATAATAATACATTTCATTTTTATAGCGCTTTTCCTGGTGCTCAAAGAAATAGTACATCAAATCAGAAAACAGTACAAAGAAAAACATCTCTTGTTGACTTGCATGACCGTACCATGTTTAATAAATTGTAGTAAAGCGTGGTCTAAATGTCAAACCTCAGTATTTTTTTTCAATTCTGAACTGTATTTCATTCAGAAAAACATCTTTTTTGACAGCTAACAAAAGTATTTCTATATTTTTGATATTGTTTTGGACATTTTACTAAATTAATTATGTTTATCAAATTGTATTTGTGTTTCCCAATATCACAACATGAGTTTATCTTAGGGGGCTTTACAGATCCACACACAGGAATGACAATGTACAATTATAATACATTTAAAATAATATATTTCAATTGTATACATTTTTTATTTATTTAATTTCACTCTATTCTGATTGTGATTTACCAACATCAGCTTATTTTTAATGTCAGTTTCAGATCCACATGTTCTTATTATAAACATGGCATTAACAGCTGTAGTGTTTTTTGTCTCAGTACTCCAAGCCAGCGGATACGGTCTCCGACGTGACGGAGTGTGAACAGGCCAAAAATCTGGGCGCCATCAACAGCACCCTGAGGTGACACACACACACACACACACACACACACACACACACACACACACACACACACACACACACACACACACACACACACACACACACACACACACACACACACGCACACACACACACACACACCCTCCTGTCTGCTTTATCTCCCACTGCACACACACAAATACTTTTTACAGTCAGCTGCAGCAGCTCATTTACCCAAAATGCAAAGCGGCTTCACAGCTGATAGTAAAGTCAAACATTCACTAACATCTGATGTGCAGCTGCTGGAGGTTTCTCAGCTGACTGACCTGAGAGGGATATTTAAACCATAGATACATTTGTGC
Organism: Notothenia rossii; assembly: GCF_949606895.1. Lineage (NCBI taxonomy): Eukaryota > Metazoa > Chordata > Actinopteri > Perciformes > Nototheniidae > Notothenia > Notothenia rossii. The sequence goes on along the minus strand of NC_136912.1, from coordinate 9,145,785 downwards.
TGAAACGACAAATATAGAGCAATGTGTTTAAAGACTTGCTCGACTCGCTCAACCAACAGGTCTAAAAATATAATGGTGAGAATAACAGGAAGAGAGAAAAAATGTTCCTCCTCTGTGCACCGTCACATAAAGTAACATCAGGGCTTTGTTTATATAACAATGGACGTATTTGAAGCCCATTTCCTTCTACAGTATAGTTCACTATTTCTTAACATCTATCTTAAGCTGCTGGTGGATTTTTTTTTTTAAGTGGAATTAATTATTCAAAAAGAGGGAGGCTGTGGATCCCTGAAGTTTCCTCTGAAGTGGTTTTTGGGATTGCTCAGGCACAAATCTGTATTTTTTTAATATATATTTAATTGTATTTTATGAAAAAACAGTTCTTCCATGTTCCCAAATAATAAATATAGTGTGGTGAGAAAATGTCTATCGCATTAATTATTATTAAAGGAGAACAATTGATTATTCTCACTTTTATTATTGATAGAAGGGCGATAGAAGTAATCGTTCATAGTTATACTGTTAGATACTTTCATACCTGTACTAGATTTCAGTTGTTTCGGCAATTTTCCGTATCATACTTAATAAAGTTTAAATCAGGGATGTCAAACTCAATTTCATCGCAGGCCACATTAACATTATGGTTGCACTCAAAGGGCCGGTTGTAACTATATAAATATATAATGTATTATATTACATTATTGCCTCTGAATTTGATTATTATCGGATGGGGTAATAACTTCGTAATTAGTCTGAAAGCAGAAGTCCAGGGCAAATAATTGCAAGTCTCTTCAGTGTGCATGTCACAAAACGAGATGCATTGTGGGACATGTAGTGTATGGGTAACCTGCTTCTGTAAAGTGGCATGTAACCGTAATCTTGCGGGGCCACATGAAATGAAGTTGCGGGCCGGATTTGGCCCCCGGGCCTTGAGTTTGACACCTCTGGTCTAAATGCACAATTTTGTAAACATTAAATATATGCAATAGATCAGATCTCAGTCATGAGTCATTATTCAAACAGTCTTAAAAAAATGTGAGAGTGTCTGAAAATCTCAGATATTAATAACAGAAAGTGACTTTTAAAGTTGTTTCTGTTTCTTAAAATGTTGTGATCGTTTCTCCTCTGTGATTAATGTAAATATCTCTGACTTCCTGTTTCAGTAACCAGAGCAAAGAGGCGTTCGCTAACTGGGAGAAACACGACGATGCTCAGGATCACTTCTGTGAGCTCGATGGTGAGCATTCAGACCTCAGACCTATCTGAACGACAGGAACCGTGACATGTTCTAGATATTCCTGATTTTTCACCTACTGACCTTTAATGGAACACCAACCCTCACAACAAATGTTCCACTTGTTCACAGAAAGATGTAATGGTAAAGAAGACATGCATCAGGATGGGGTTGTTTCTGTTCAACAGAGGCTCTGACCATGTTTACACAACACGCTCGCTTATGTGTCATCATGCTCTCCGTTGTTTGAAGTCTAATATGTTGTGTGTGTGTGTGTGTGTGTGTGTGTGTGTGTGTTAGATGAAACCGCTCCAGACTCTGAGTACGTGGATCTGCTGCTGAATCCGGAGCGATACACCGGATACAAAGGACCTTCAGCCTGGAGAGTCTGGAACAGCATCTACGAGGAAAACTGCTTCAAGTGAGACACACACACACACACACACACACACACACACACACACACACACACACACACACACACACACACACACACACACACACACACACACACACACACACACACACACACACACACACACACACACACACACACACACACACACACACACACACACTCTCACTCTACAGTAAGAATGAATTGGTTATGTACGGACTGAAACTAAAATAAATGTTTATAGAGCGTCTAAGAAAAAGTGATTTCTGTTCTCTCTTTTTTTCTTTTGTTTAGACATGTCCACATTTTAAAGCTGTTGGAAATCCTCCTCTGTGATGATTGTTGATGGTTAATAAAAGTGTGTGTTCTGTCTTCAGACCCAGATCGGTGTACCGACCTCTGAACCCTCTGGCTCCGAGCAGAGGTGAGTCAGAGACGAATCAATATCTGTTTCATCAGCTGCTGTTTCAACAAACTAAAACCCAGGCTGTTGCTTAAATAGAACATTTTGTTATCATGTGTGCTATCACTGAACTCTAGTAGCAAATGTCATATTCAATATTATGCACTTATTGGTTATGCTATGCGTTCAGGTTTTTTGTTATATTTCATTATATTTAAGGTTCATTTTTGCTCAGCTGCATTTTTAAACAATATTTGACAGAAAGTTGGCTTCTCTTGTTAAATAAAACTCATCCAATCTGATAGGCCTCAAATTAGGATATTGCAAAGTTATGGTTCTCTTTACTCAAGGCTGTTATTCGTTTTATGCATTATTATCCGAATTATACTAACCCCTATTATAGTAAGTAAAATGTGTTTTTTAAAAGGGTTAAGTGTCAACAATCTTTGGTTGATAACACATCCATATGAGTGTCTAAAAGCTTTAAAGGATGTTCAATGTGACGGGAAGGAAGTGAAAATGGAAACCTCAGCTTGTTGTCTGAGATATGAGAGAGAAGTGGTTTATAGATATCTATAATCCACATCTTTACCCACAATGCCTCACGTGAGACAGCACATTTGACCCATTACTTTAAACACAATGTCCCAATAGGTCTTAGAGGTCTTTCACCAAAATGAAAATGGCTTATCTTTTGGAATCTGTTTGTAAGTCGAATGGGGCATCCAGTTATATTCCTGATTGTACAAATACAACATAATGACATGTTTATTCCTAAAAGACGACATAATTATATTGCAAATGGTGCTAAATAATGAATTACTTTCAAAATAATGAAAATCTTCCAAGTAAATGCAATAAATTCAATTATTTTTGATCACTTTTGCAATCAGTTAAACAGCCATTACATTACATCCAGTATATATATATTACAGGGTGTCTGCGGGGTCTTAAAAGTCTTCAAAGTTGATCAATCAATTTAGAGAAAATCAAGGCTATTAAAAAGTGTTAAAGTGCATTTTCCAAGGTATTACATTTTGTAGCTTGTTTTCAATAAGTATAAATTGTCCAAAGAGGTTGTATTCTACAGTCTGCCTGAATGTAATCATTGCGTAGGTGTGCATTGTGATTCTGTGTCGTTTATTTATGGCATCCCGTTGGATTTGACGTCATCTGAACAGGACATCGCACGCTCACTGCTTGATAGCGCGCGGAGGTCCGTTTACGCCGGTTGTTAAGCAACATCGTTATGGGGAAATGCAAGTCTGCGTCCAAATGGTTGGAAGATATGAGGAAGGACAATCAATACTGTATATAGTCAATGTGAGGTATAGTGTGTCGCCAAGGTAACCGGTTAGAACTCAAAGTGGCGATGAGGTCTTAAAATGTTTGGAAAGGGTCTTAAAAAAGGTCTTAAAAAGGTTTTACATTTGACTTCAGGATTCCTGCATATACACTGGATTAATACCCCTACCACAAGTCTAATGACAAACTGTCGATACTGTATTTAAATCTGCCTCTGATCAGCATAAACAAGTCAATAATCATTTACGTATTTAGATTTGTATTTTTTTTCATTCCTAAAAGACATTTCTGTAGAAACCCCACGTGAGCCTGCAGCTGAGACTTTAATTTGTGCATCTTTTCCTGAGATCGCCTGTTTATCTGTTTGTAATGTTGCAGAGGTGTTTATTAATAGAAGATATCTTACTCAGCTTTGTTCTCTCCTTTTCTTCTTCTCTGTCTTTGTTCAGGAGACGACGATGGTGAGTAAAACTGAACTGTCGTCATGTGAATCTATTTGAGTTTTTTTATAAAAGCAACTGAAGAAGTTTTTCTTTTATCTCGCTCACATTGCAGGAGAGGGTTTCTACACGTGGCTCGAAGGTGAGAACTTCCTCTTGTTTGATCTTTTTCTTCCCCAGAGGAAATGTTCTGTGACATCTCCCTTTATGATTGAGTTCACAAACAACGTCATACTTCCTTTTAAAAACGTTGCTTCCTGCAGCTCTTGACCTAGAACAGGCTCACGTGATGTAAGGATTTGACACGTGAAGCATTTTTACATTTCGTTTCATTTCAATGAACTTCAATTAATAGTGATTTGTCAGATTGTGATAAGTATGAAAAAGCTTTCACAAAGAGATGTAAAAGGACAGAAGGAAGAAGGACGAGGACATCCCTCTGTTGGAGGGGCAAAGGAGTCTGGTGGGCTTCTTTTCACTGCCAGCAGAGCGTGACGGAAAGTGTTCTGCCGGCGAGGCTTGACCATGGCCTTGACGGGGGGGGTGCTAGTGGAGCACGCGCGTGAACTGTGAGCGCCAGAGCTTCGCAGCGGCGGTGGCTCCGTGTTAAACTAAAAAGAGCCGGAATTCCCATCACTAATGCGTAAAGAGATAGTATCTATAAGGGACGGCTCAATTCAAAATTCAAGTCACGTGACACAACGTGACGTCACAACCCTCCCCGCTCTCGGGGTGGACACCCTCTCAGCCCTGGTCTGGCAGAAACACTGAGTCAGAGTTGGATTAGTTGGATGTCAAATGTGAATCACACACATGTAGAGTTGCAACAATTAGCTGACTGATTGCTCATCGGATCGACTGAAACACATGTGGAAGCATTTATGGATTAAGTCATTTTTCATCACAAAATTGCAGAACATTTGTTTTATTTTGTATCTTAAACATTTTCATTTCCTTGCTTTTTTTCCTATCTGTTCATGTTAAACAAATATAAAGTGTTTGGAATGAAGAAGCATTTTAATGATATTAATTTCACCTCCATTACAATAGTAGCAGAGAGAAATGTCAAAAACTGAAGTCTATAAATATGGACAAATAACATCTGCATAGGTAGATTAGTTCCTCTTGATTTCTTAGTATAATAGTTAGCTTTCGAACATAAAAACATGTCCTCCTCACTTCTTTCTCTCCCTCTCCTTTTCAGGGTTGTGTTTAGAGAAGAGAGTTTTCTACCGGCTGATCTCGGGCCTCCACAGCAGCATCAACATCCACCTGTGTGCCGAGTACCTGCTGGACGGTACGACTGATCTCACTACAGCTTTAAGCGTTATCGTAATTTGTACCCTGTGACACCAAAGCTAACTCAGTCTTAATTCAACGTGAAACCAGAACTGAGGTCAGCTGGGTTTCATTACGACTACAGGCGGCACCAGACTGTGTATCAATTCTTATGATTATTATTTTAAAGGAAAAAAGAAAGCTTATAGTTAGTTTTTTGTTAAAGGTGGGTTAGGTAATTTTGGAGAAACCAGCTCGAGTGCGCTAGAATTTGAAAATACACAACCGGAGGAAATCTGCCACTTCCTTACAGAGCCCCGCCTCCAACACACACGAACGCGCACATGACCAATGAGGGCACGAGATAAGTTTGTGCACAGATGGAAGGCTGACAGGCAGGTAGGCCATCCAGTTACTTTAGCCGGGCCGGCTCAGATGATTGGTCGTGCTTTTTACAGCGCTACGGCTTCCACAGATAACATATTGTATGAATTTTTTTGTCAAAGCACTTCAGATATTCATTGCTATCGGGATGTTTAGAGCATTCCATGGAATATAACAAAAAGTGTATCTCGAGCCGGTTTCTCCAACTTACCTACCCCACCTTTAAGTGTATATACATTTCCTCATATGATGCCTGAATATCTACCTACAAAATCATATTAATACCTTACTTTAAGGCATATAAACTATTTTTTGGAGAACATCTTCTGTAAATGTATTACCATGTCCTAAATACTTAGGTATTCTTCTCTTACTCTCGCACTTTTCTTGCATTTTATATATTTGTGCGGCTATGTTTGTAATTTGGGGCTGCGGATGGAAATTAGCTCAAAGCTAAATCCGGCATATTTACGCTTTGCCTACTTCATGTTTTAAGTGTTTATTAATGTGCAATGTCCCTGTCAGATAAACCAATAAATAAATAAAATAAACAAATGAAGGAAAACTTCTTAATGTTAAATGTTGTCCAAACAGCTGCAGTGGGCCTGACTCGGTTTCAAGGTTTTTCTTCTGCAGTTTTAAGATAAATGTCAAAAGGGACGAATAACTTAAAGGTAACGTTACAAAAGCAAAACATTGTAAATATTTTAAACATGTCTAACAACATCATTTTCACAGTAACAAATGTTCAAGAATGCTGAAATAAAGATAATATTTGTCAGAAAAGAGCCGCGAGATAAAGATAAAATGCCCGACTTATACCTTTTTTAAATAACTTGGTTACAGTTTAACGTATTTCTACTTGTGTTTCTGGGCTTCAGTGTGTTAAACAAACGGTTGCGTGTTGTATCGTTTAGTAAAAGTTGTGTTTGTGTGTTTGGTTCCTCAGAGGGTTGGGGCCGGTCGATTTGGGGTCCGAACGTTCAGGAGTTTCGTCAGCGCTTCGACACGGCGGAGACGAAGGGCGAGGGCACGCGGCGGCTGAAGAACCTCTACTTCCTGTACCTCATCGAGCTGCGCGCGCTCTCTAAGGTTTCGCCGTACTTCGAGAGAGCGTTCGTCAACCTCTACACCGGGAACCGGCAGGAGGACGGAAACACCAAGGAGCTGCTGCTGCAGTTCTTTGATGAGATCAAGTAAGAGGGGATGTTATTCACTTTCATCAATCAGAATCAGAAACAGGTTTATCACCAGGTAGGTTTACACGTATGAGGAATTTGACTTGATGTCGTGGTGCATACATACAAAATTACATTACTTTTTTTTTTGAAATAATTAAAAATATAGTAAAATATTGCAGTATTTACATAATAGTAATAACAAATACAAAATAAAACAGCACAACCAACACTTGCAAACAAATCTAGATCCTGCCGACCGTCAGTTGGTTGGTCTTGACTGAAAACTTTTGGATAGATTGATATGAAGTTGTACTTGGACTGATACTTATAAACTGTGGAAGAAGAAGGCTGCAGCAAAACAAACTTTTGTCAGACATTTTTTTTTTTTTTTTTTTACAACCTTAAGTTGAACCTGGGTTCGCTGCAACATCCTCCTGCAGCGCTGGCTCTCTGCACCGTCCAATCAAATAAATGCAAGTTCACACTGGTGTTGAAATAGTTTACATTTTGATGAAAGCAACCCAAGTGTTCACCTGTTGATTTACCTGAAAACATCACATCCTCAAAACCTTTTTTTTTACTAAAGTGCAATTTTCATTGTGTTGGGTCCTTTCAGCCTCAAGGTTTTTTAAAAAGTAAATTCCCGACTTAAACTTTGGCTAAAATGTAAAAGTATATCTTAACAGAATAATATAATATATTTATTAAACATTAACTCTGAGTTCAGGTTATTTTTTTGTACCCGTATTTGGTTTGCAGTTAAAAGACAGGGGATCCATTATGACACACGCTATGCAGGTTAATTATAATATTAGTCGTTGTTATAAGACTAACGGCTTCCTTTGTTTTGCAGAACTTTCCCAATGCACTTTGATGAGAAGTCCATGTTCGCCGGACAAAAGATTGAAGCCAAAATATTAAAGGTAGGTGAATCCAAAATCTAAACCAATATCTGATCTCGTGTGTCCATTGTTACCATTGTTTGACAGGGCAGGTGTGTTTGCTCTTGGTATAATTAACAATCAAAGCCAGAAGTCCAACTGTTTGTTTTATTTGTATGTGTCTGTGGAATCATTAAATTAAAAAAATCTTTAATATATGTAATTCAGCTCATCAGCAACACCACGTTTAACAAAAAAAAATTCTGAACGTTCTTTGCAATTTCTTTCAAATCAACTCTAAACCTCTCCTCTCTTCCATCCTTCAGGAGGAGTTTCGCCTCCACTTTAAAAACATCTCCAGGATCATGGACTGCGTCGGCTGCAGTAAATGTCGCCTTTGGGGAAAACTGCAGGTGAGTTCTCTTTAATGTCTGCGTTCAGATCCCATGTGGGTTTACTCTCACTGTTAAAATCCTATTATTGTATTTCTATTACCATCGATCAAAAACAAATCCCACTTTCCCAAAAGAGATGAGAGTAAACTGTCTCCAGATCTCTGAATTAATTCACACATCTCAATGAGTTTTTTTTAAGTACATGATACTTACTATAGAAGAACACAAATAAAAACAACAATATGCAACAAAAAAAAAAAGCTACTATAAGAAAATCACAATTCAGCTCAAATTGTATCGTTGACAAAATGTATCTGATTTATTAAGTTAGTGTTAACTGAAAAAGCATCTTAGTTTTCTCTTTTTATAGAAACACAAGAATAAAAATACATACTATACCAAACGCAAGTCCCCTCCAGAGGCCTGTACTACGAATCCAGTTCAACATACCCTGGATATGTTTGAGTTACCCGGTTGACCTAATCCAAAACAAACGCGCTCTCGCTAAGCGGTCCTACGACGACATGAAAGGGGCGGGGCTAGCAACATTTGACCAATCACATGGACAAGCGTACTGACAGCGCAGCGCGTCATACTTCCTGAATGAAAAAAAACTATAATATTAGTCAAATATGAAGACGTTAAACTTTAAACATCCATGACTTAAACACTTTATCCAGGATAAAAGCCACATAGTTGCACCTGCAAGGTGAATACAGCTGGTAACAGAAAAAGTGATTGAATGCGTACATTAACAGGTTAATGATATCACTCTCCCGTCTAAGACACGAGTGTTTCGTCAACTTAATGTGTTGCTTAAAATAATACTTCTGCATACAGTATGTGACACTGTGAGTGTTGCACGGCCAGATACGGCTCGGCTGACTCAGATAAGGAAATAAATGATACATTATGATGTGATATGAATGATAATGGGACACATCGACGTCTGCACTCACAGTGCCGCGGACTGTAATGTTACTTTGATCCGGTTTCTTATGTTGTGTCAGATATTTAAGTATGCTTTCTTAACGCTAATGTTATAATAGTCAGATTGCTCTGAAGATGGGAGGTGATGTTCTATTCATTTCACGTTCACACAGTCAGTTGATTTTTGCCGACCGTCTTTCCGGCAACTGCAGCTTTTCTGTATTTCCTTTCTCCTGTAATTTGACTTGATCGCTTTAAACTCCGCACACTGAGCTCTGATTGGTCAGCAGCCAGTGCTTTCACTGAGTTGATCTCTTATCCTGGAACCTAACCTGCTCCGGAGCAGGTTAGCCATTCAGCATAAGTTACCATGGAGATCTAGCCCGGTAAGAAGAGAACCTGCTTCGTAGGACCGGAAACCCAGAGTTTCCCCTGAAGTTAGCTCGCTAAGCGTAAATCCGGCTTCGTAGTACAGGCCTCTGGTCTCCTTTTAAACTAGAGGAGCTCATTGCCAACCTCTAAAACATCTCTTTCAGACTTGTTAAAAGTTAAAGCTCTCTGAACCTTTTTAATATATTTGACTTTATGAGGACACAAGACCGAACTAGCCAATTCAAGTTGGGTTCAGGCACATTAAAGCCAAATAATTCTGCTGTATAGATGATTTTACTGAAGCAGAACCAGAGCTTTCTCACAGTTTCCCCTTGTGTTGTTTGATGTGCAGACGCAGGGTCTGGGCACCGCTCTGAAGATCCTGTTCTCTGAGAAGGAGATCCAGAGCCTCCCGGAGCACAGCCCGTCTAAAGGCTTCCAGCTGACCCGGCAGGAGATCGTGGCCTTACTCAACGGCTTCGGAAGGTAACATCGCTGCTCTCAGTCAAGAACAAGAAACTCAAGAACTAGCATTTTTTTTTTTTTTTTAAAGTGAAGGCTAATTGGTCCTCTCTCTCTCTCTCTCTCTCTCTCTCTCTCTCTCTCCTCTCTCTCTCTCTCTCTCTCTCAGGTTGTCCACCAGCATTCAGCAGCTGCACAGTTTCCGCCTGCTGTTGAAGGACAACAGGTAACAGCAGGTGATCTCACCTGGCCAGTTGGAGGCTCCGCCCCCAGAGACCTGCAGGAGTCTAATCCAGCCAAGAAAAAGGCCTTTTTCATGGACATCAGGATCAGCAGTGAACCATTAACACCTTCTTCTTCTCCTTTCTATACCTCTTCCTCCTCCTCTTCCTCCTCCTCCTCCTCTTCCTCCTCCTCTTCCTCCTCCGTCTGGCAGGTCTTGAATGTTAACTCTCGCCCCCTCTTGCCTACGTCAAAAACTCCCAACGTTCTTCTTCTTCTTTCTGCTGTAAATCTTGTCGGCCATTGACAAACCTTTTCCATTGTTTTGTTCTGCTTTGAGACGTTGACCTGTAGAATCAGCAGGTGTTCTGTGGTGTTGGTCAAAGCCGGAGGAAATGATCCATAGTTTGGAAGGAAGTGACGAAACTGACCAAATTTGACACGAAAGACTTGGAACTCCGGGACCTGGAAGTGTGTCCAACAGGAAGTGAATTTAATGTTTCTTTCCTGCTGACCCCGCCCTCTGCTGACATCACACCCTGTTGGATTTGCACTCACGTGAACCCGAGTCAAACCTTTTATTGTAAGGATGTAGAAATGCTTTCTCCTGAGAGAGGACTCAGTCTAAACGGTTTTCCAGATAAAAGTGAGTCTGAGGATTATGCTGCCTGTTTGTTTTTTTTCGTTTTCCTTTTCCTCTCCTCATCTTCTCCGGCGTTTTTTGCTCGAAGCCTGAGGATTTGGACCAATCTGCTTGAGTTTACCATCTCAGGCTTTACACATGTCGGCTCGCTAGAACATTGTGTGTGTGTGTGTGTGTGTGTGTGTGTGTGTGTGTGTGTGTGTGTGTGTGTGTGTGTGTGTGTGTGTGTGTGTGTGTGTGTGTGTGTGTGTGTGTGTGTGTGTGTGTGTGTGTGTGTGTGTGTGTGTGTGTGTGTGTGTGTGTGTGTGTGTGTGTGTGTGTGTGTGTGTGTGTGTGTGTGTGTGTGTGTGTGTGTGTGTGTGTGTGTGTGTGTGGATCAACAGTTGCAGCTATAAGATAATGGACTATGACTTGATTCCATTGCTCACCTTGATACTGTAGCAGATCTTTGCTCTCTTTCGATAATAGCTAATAATTGTAAGCTTAGTTTTTTGATGAGTCATTTCTGTCTAGTCGCTGCCTTGTATTTTTTGCAAAGCTGACGCCTCCTTTTTCTTCGGCATTTATTTTTGCTTCGGCCATGTTGTCTTAAAGCACACCTTGAATCAAGAGAGATTTATTTAAATATAAAAAATAGAGTTATTAGGTGTTCTTCAGAGTTTATTTCACGATGTTTATTTCCACAGAAGAGACCCAGGAGGTGTGATTGCACAGGGATGAGAGGATTGGGTTTAAAGGAGCGGCTGCAGATCAGCAGGAGGCTGGAGGTGACTCACAATGTTTCAGGAGCCTCTAGGAGGGAGAGAAAAACAACTTTAATGTCCAGCGCTCTGCAGAAACATTCTCCTTAAAGGATGAGTCTGGCGTTATTCTTTATCTAAATTCTTACAGATTGTCTCTTAAAATGTTATGACTTCCTTTCTTTGGCGTCTACAGCTCTAACCCAGTTGGATCATGAGGATGTAAATCTTGAAAAAACAGTGATTTTTGATTTGATTTTCTCAAACAGGAGGAAATAGTGATTTTGTTTGGGACTATGTTATAGTTTTGAATGTAAAAGGATCTCTGTGGCACAGAGGGAGAAGATAAATCATGATTTGATGCAAGCACACAATACATGTTAGGAGATACATCCATTTCTAAGTTGTTGTTCTTTTGGATTTGTTGGAAAAATATAGAATATCATCAAACTTTTACTTCAACTAGGTGTTTAACCCTGAGAGAGAGAGAGATATCTTTGAAACAACATAGAATAACTTTACACTGTGAACAACCTGTTTAAATAGTTACAGTTGGTAAGCAACGTCAAACAAGCAAAGGACTATTTGGTGACGTACGCCATGTTTTACGGAGTCTGCAGTAGATTTTGGAATAATGGGTAAAGCTGCAAAAACCACAGCTGAATATCATAGGCTGACACACCTGTCAATCAAACAAAAGCAGCTGTTTCTTATGCTTAACAAAATATATGAAGTCTACTATTCTTACACCTTACTCGGGACCTATTATGCTGTTTGGGGTTTTCCCTTTTCCTGTAGTATGTTATATTTTTTTTGTGCGTGTAAATGGTCTTCTAAGCTTAAAATCCAAAAGTTCTAAGGGACGGGACATCTCTAAGCGGTTGACCAATCACAACAGAGTCGGCCAGCTAACCAATCAGAGCAGACTGGGCTCCGGTTTCAGACCGAGGGTGAAAAGAGGTGCCGTCACTCTTCAGCTGTGGTGTTTGCAGCTTTGTGGTCTGCTAATAAAGTTGTATACAAAGGCGACGATGGATTTATGAGGCGATTTTACAGATTATTCAGATTCCTGTCGACATAGTTTTTTTTTTGTTCAGCAGTGAAAGCATAAAGTGGACCAAAGAGTTTTAAGTTGCCTACTTTATTTATGTGTTGTTTGTTTGTGATGCCCAGAAAGTGTTTATGTTTTAGTTTATTAATTATTAAATTGATAAAAAAGAGACGTGATGTTACACGTTATCTGATATATTTAAGGTTTTTTTCTGGTCATATAGTTTAAGAGGATTAGTCTAAAGTACTTTAGTATATGTAATTGTTTAAAAAATTACAATTTTTTTTAAGATTAATATTAATCGTTAAGTCCCATCTTCTGCTTTAATGCAATTTATATTTATTGTTGATTGTTGATAAACTAAATGCATGGATGGAAGTGACCTCTTTAATTTTCTGTCATATAATCCAAGATTTTGGAAATTAATAAATGTTTTTCTTTTTTTTTAATTACTTAATTTTCTATCATCTACCAGAAATACACAAGTCACACGTCATACATAGATCGAGAAAAGATGGGTTTTCAAAAATAAATACACATGTGATTTATTTAATATTATTACATTTCACAAGCAGGCATTCAGTTTTTGATCAAATACAAATGATTTCCCATTTTCTTTGCTTCGATAAAAGTACTCTTATATTAAATAATTTAGTCTGATTTCTTTGTTTCTGTTTGGGATTGAGACAGGAATGTGTGTGTGTGTGTCTGTGCGTCCTCTGAGCCTTGCATGCCTTCCAGCAGCCGGACGTCCCGTACACTCGTCAGCCTTAAAACTAAATTGAGATTTAGGAAAGAGACAAACCTTCTTGAGACCTTCGGGCTCTTCGTGTTGGGATCCAAACCTGTAGAGTTTTTCTTGTAAAAGGAAGCAGCTTTCTTTTGTTTTGCTTACAGATCTTTAAGAATATTTGCACCATGTTGATGTGTGTACCTGTTGAGTATATTTATTTGAAAAGAGGAATAAATATTTCTGGACATCACTGAATTCTTTTTGGTTATTTATTATTGTTGCTTTTAAAGGGGACCTATCATGCAAAATGCACTTTTTTTTAATACATAAATATGTGTCCCCGGTGTGTCAGGGGACTCACGCAGCGTCAGAAAATAAAACCCTCTTTTCCTCCGTATTCAAAACGGGGCTACAACGGAGCTGATCCAGATTTGCGTCCGATATGACGTAATATCGGAAATGTAGGCTGGCTTTACACCCACGGCCCTATCAGAAACGTTGCTATCAGAAACAATGCCCGACTGTTTTGGACGTAATATGGTCGGTGTTTACATTAGCATCGCTAACACTCAGAGCTAACCTGTACTGGAGAGCATGTGTGTGAAGAAGCAGGATATAAAAAGGACCTCACCTTGTGGTATAACCGGCAAGAGAGAAAGCCTTTGAGCTCCATACTGTTTCAGAGATAATCCTTGATAATCCATGATATGGCGTTTCATCACGGCAGTATTTAGTTTAGACAGTAGCTGCCGGGTCCCGCATGAGCTCAGACCCCGCCTTTTTTATTTTATCAATTTATTTGTGTTTGTTTTAAAGCTTTATACCCCAAATCAGTACTTTTGAGAAGAAAAAAATAGCATGATAGGTGCACTTTAAGGAAATGACCTTACTGCTCAAATAATTAGTGAATCAATACCCGAACTCTTCCTGATGAGTTTAGGATCTCAAATTCTAGTTTCAATTCTTCCAGACAGGACATTTTTATATTTATAGTGGTGCATGAATCGAAAACAAGAAATTAGCTTCTTGTCTTCTTGGTTCGATGAATGAAATATATTATTTGTCATCACTGCACCACTCTCAGTCTCTTGGTCCATTTTAGCTTAAAATATACAATAAACCAGGGTAACCAGGATTAAGGGCGGAGCTACTTTCTATTGATATGTTGCTACCGCTGTGTTATTCGTGTTTTCGGGCCCATTCATGTTCTCGTCTTACAACTTAATTATTTTCACGGTATGTTTCCGAAAATAAAATGTAACTAATGTTTTTTTCCTCTAAAAATGTTCCTTTTTCAGCATTGGTTGTACTTCGCTTTATCCTCTGGTTCACTTCTGGTTAGCAAACAAACAAGATGGCGGCAGCAAGATGCCAAACTTGAAGCTTCAAACTCAAAAGTTAAAACCCAAAGTACTGTATAAGTGATGAAATTAAGTCACGAGGTAAGAATGAAATGTATGCATGTCCGTTATGGCAATTTTATTGTAGTGTCACAAACACGATAACCACAATCACACAAACAAAGAGCTCCACAACAAAATGCACAATCTCTTTACAAATAACTTAGAAAAATGTTCGTCTTTTAGAAATATAGACTTTTTTTCTGAACATTGTTACAGAAATGTGAACAACCGCAAAACAAAACTCATTAACAAAAATGTAATGATGGGTTGAACCTCAAAATCATGTTTTTCCACATTATTATTACATTTATTTATTTTTACTCAAAGTCCAACCCAACATTACATCATTTGTTAATATTTTGATATTTTGAGGTGTCCATCAATACAACACAGGTGTTCAGCTGTCTGGTTATTTATATTTACACGATACTGATTATGCTGAATCATTGAACAGTTCAGATGTGTGTGTTGAGTGTGTGTATGTTATAATATATATCGTTTTACTTTGATCTATCTTTTTACAGTCAAGAACTTAAAAAATGATCCGGGGAGTTTTCAGGGATTATTCAGATACGGAAATGTAATTATTTCTCTGTCAGCCTCCAGATACAAATTCAAACTTAAAGGAAGAGTTTAATATTAAAAACTAAACTGAATTAACTTGTATTACCCTGTCAGATTGTCTCAGATATTTGTGCAATTGCTAATTTTCAAAGTGCCTTGAGTACATGATCGAAAAACTGCAAGAAATTGAACATTTGGAAAATTGGTTTGAGTCAAAGGTAGGGTAGGTAATTCACTTCAGAAACACTTTTTGTTGTATTCCATGGAATGCTCTTAACATCCCAATAGCAATTAATACATGAAATGCTTTGACAATAAATACATACAAAAATGTTCATCTGTGGAAGCCGTGGCGCTGTAAAAAGCACGAACAGTCATCTGAGCCGGCCCGGCTAAAATAACTGGATGGCCTACCTGCCTGTCAGCCTTCCATCTGTGCACAAACTTACATCGTGCCCTCATTGGTCATGTGCGCGTTCATGTGTGTTGGAGGAGGGGCTCTGTAAAGAAGTCTGAAGGAAGAGGCAGATTTTTTTCGGCTTCGTACTTTCAAATTCTAGCGCACTCGAGCTGATTTCTCCATTCTTACCTACCGTACTTTTAAGTCAGGATAATTGTTAATTAAACAAAATAAAGGTAGATTTATTTGGCTTACTCGCTGAAAAACTCCCCAAAAGATCAAGATACATTCTCTCAAACATTCATCACGACACCGTCTACGAACTGAAGCGGGGCTCCTACACAGAGTTCAGGCTTTTACAAGCAACTCACTTTATAACTGTTTTATGTCTCATGTCTTACTTTTTTTAGATCAATACTTTCACAAAGAAAGCAAATATGTGGAAAAAATGCAGAGGCCATACAAGGTTCATTTAAAGGGGACCTATCATGTAAAATGCTCTCTTGTAGGCTCAGTCTTTTATACATTTGATACATTGCCTGTTCTGCAAAACCCTCCAAATACTGTTGGACATGTGTACAATACACAAGCTACCTCTCACCCTCTTCCATAACAATACTGAACATATTTGATGTATTTCATTATTCCAAGTACTTTGTATAATAGTATCAATTGTTTTTATTTAATTTGTTGGTTGGTTTTCTTACTTTTTATGAGGTATGAGGAATTCGTCTGTACACCAAGACGAATTCCTCATAAGAGTTAACTTACTTGGCAATAAACCTGTTTCTGATTCTGAATCCGATGTGAGGAAAAAAGGCATTTATTTTATGCATGATTGTGTAATGGCTGGTGTGTAAAGGCCTTCACTCACTCTCGATCATTTCTGATCAAACCTCATGAACCGATTTGAATTGTTAAAAACAATGTGAAGCTGCAGTACTGGATGAAATTCGACTTTTAGCACTAAACTACATATATCACTAGATACGGTCGACATTAAGGTGACATTTTGTACGATTTATCTTTCCCAAATTTGAAGCAGCAACATTTGGGTTTTCTTTAAACCACTAGGCCTCATTTTGTCACTTAAAATATCTAAACAACTTATCATAACTTGATCTATTAGTGTGTTTGATAGGAAAATCACGGTAGCATCAGAATTTCGACATACTGTAAATGTATACTGTAAAAATGTATAGGCTACTGTAAAAAATAGCCAGATGGATTGTGGCAAGTGTTAGCAGTGAAACACTAATGGTGTGTTATTGTGTATTTATTGTGTATTACTGTATTATGTGTAACTGTTATTGTGCTGCAGTATTAATATATTGTAATTAAAGCAGAAGCCCGATTTGTCTGTGTAGGAACCCTGCTGAACATTCAGGTATTTTCTCTAAATTCTCTACAAACTTTTACATCAGTTATGATAAGAAACACAATAACTGATCGGTGTGAAAGTGCAGAGTGGTGCTGTACATTGAAGAGGGGCATTATGGGTAAGGGTGCAGCTCCCCTCCCCCGGCAGTGAGGCGCTGCTCGTCTCCGTTGGTGTGAACCGTGAAGCTGCTGTGGCGACTGCCCCAGTCGTAGCAGTCGGAGGAAAGACTGTCGGAGAGAAGAGGACAGGTCAGAGGGTTCATTCCTTCATCTACTACTTGTTATTATTATTATTATTATTATTATTAATAATTGTTATCAAATGTTTTTATTATTCTATAAATTGTTCTGTTATTTTTTATATATTTGTAATACTTTTATTATTATTATTATTATTGTTATTTGTATATGTTATATATTATTATATATTTTAGTTTATATATTATTATTTATTTGATATATTATTATTATTATTATTATTATTATTATATTATTATCTTTTATTTTATGTGTATTCATATTTATTTTATATTATTTTACATATTATTATTAGTATTATTTATCCATGCATAATGGATAATGGACATCATTTAAATGGAGAAATATTATAACAGCATGGACATGGTGACGTCAGTGATGGTGCTCATACCTTGCTGATGCATTCTGGGGAGGGATGCTCCACGCTAGGTCATCGTCACTGTCGTACCGTCGAGGGTTGTCAAAGAAATATCCTCGAGAGGAGAGAACGTGGTTCGGTATCCCAGCTGTGCTCTGAAGGGAGAAAGATACTCATCGTGATGAAGAAATAAAAAAAGACAAAGGCTCTGCTGATATAACCCGTTATCTAACATCAGGTGATCCTCTCATCCTGCAGCCAGACAGGGCAAAGTACACACATCCTTTACTCAAGTAGAAGTACAGATACTCGTTTTAAAAAATACTCTGGTAAAAGTAGAAGTACTGACTAAACTTCTTTACTCAAGTAAAAGTAAAGAAGTATGGGCTTTGAAATGTACTTCAGTAAAAAGTACCCATAACTAGCAGCTGTTTTAAAGAGTACCTGACCTCCCTTTATATTAATAGAACAATAATGTCATTGTTAGCTAATGAATGTTTCCATGCTGACCAACGGCAACATGACAACGTTTTCATTGGTCCCTCTTCTTTAGAGAAGACCGGGAAATGATGGATACACGGATCGTGTTCAAATCAATAGGCACGCAATGACTCTAAATAATAATGATCACGCCACCAAACACACATTCAGACTAAAGGAACCAGCCTGTTTGGAAAATGAGAGAAGTAGAAAGTACAGGTATTTGGGTTCAACATGTAAGAAGTAGAAAGTGCAGGTATTTGTGTTCAAAATGTAAGAAGTAGAAAGTACAGGTATTTGGGTTCAACATGTAAGAAGTAGAAAGTTCAGGTATTTGTGTTCAAAATGTAAGAAGTAGAAAGTACAGGTATTTGTGTTCAACATGTAAGAAGTAGAAAGTACAGGTATTTGGGTTCAACATGTAAGAAGTAGAAAGTACAGGTATTTGTGTTCAAAATGTAAGAAGTAGAAAGTACAGGTATCTGTGTTCTAAATGTAAGAAGTCAAAGTAAAAAGTCGTAAGTAGTGGAGTAAAGTACTGATACCAGATAAATGTATTTAAGTACAGTAACAAAGTATTTATACTCCACTACTTCACACCTCTGCCGGCAGCCAAACAACAACCAGGTATAAGTGTTGCAGAGGTCAGAGGTCACATGACCCCGATAGGAAGACTGACCCGTTCCTGCGGCGGCCGTCGGACCCTGAAGAAGAAGACGACCAGCGAGGTGGGCAGCAGCTCCCAGACGAACAGGATCACCCCGAACACGATGTAGCCGGCGTCTCCCAGAGACGAGCGCAGGTCCGCCTGGAGACACACACAGGAAGGGTTGGTATTGTATTGTTGACATTTATGTTTAGTGTTTATTTTTATTTTTAGTTCTGTTATAACGCCTTGTGCGGAATTCTTTGGCAATACTATGTTTAAAATGTGGTCATGCCAATAAAGCCCCTTCGTATTGTATTGTATCGTATCGTATTGTATTGAGTTGATTAACCCACGTACAAACTTGAGGTACTTGTACCTTATTTACATAAATATTACGTTTATTTTTTCTACAAATGCCATTATAAGGTATTATTCAAATGAAACAGTGAACACAAAATTCCAGTGCAACTGATACATTTTTTATAATTAGTACCAGAACTACAATAAAAATTACTAATACTAAAAACACTGATATAATTGCTTAAATAGTTGGAATATAACTAAGTAAATAAAATAAAAAAAGTCAATATTAGTTTAAATTTAAATACAATGATCTAAATTCTAAACAATTGATTGAAAAACAGGTGGACTGGTAGGTGGAATTTTCTGATTGGCTAATTTCAGTCATGTGAGACCATGACAGTAAGGCTGCAGAGGAACAAACTATAAACTAGAGACATGCAGTACATTTAAACTAGAACAATACTGAAAATACATATGTTTGACAGCTTGTGTTGCTTTCCTGTTTTTCATCCCCTTCCAATATTCTCCTTGTTTTTTAACTCTTAATTTTTGTTTTATTTGTATGCACCACAACACCTAGTCAAATTCCTCGTATGTCAACCTACCTGCTCATAAACCTGTTTCTGATTCTGATTCATCAGCTAAAACATCAATCAATTGGAGAAAAAACCCAGAGAGCCTCACCTGGTCTGAGACGTTGTACCAGTCGTAGTCGAAGGAGTTGATGGTCTCGATGTTAGTGAGGGCGAGCACCACCAGGTTGTAGCAGGCGCGCGACGCGTACAGCAGAACCACCATGATGCCGATCAGAGTCACCTGACACACCGACGTCCCCTAAACACACACACATATATCACTCATTGTTATTCATTTGAATTAACATTTGACATGTCATGTTTGTTATGCGATTGTGATGTGCTATATGTGACATGTATGTAGTAATGTGTGTTGTTTGCATTTTATTGTTCTCTTTTATCCTTTCGCCTGTATCTACTTGTCTTTCATCCTTTCTTTATAACTAATGCTGTTGATGTATTGTGATTTAAAAAAGGTGTCCATTATCATCTGGCTGGGGACAACAGCTGGACATTAGCAATGTTGGCTAACTGTTTTTTGTGAGAGTTGATCAATGGGGACTGTCCACGACACTATAAACTAATAAACTAAACTAATGTATGTGATGCCGGATGGAATTAATGATTTTTTTCTTGCAGTCATGAAAACGTGGAATATTCAAGAAGTAAATATCAGGGTTAGTGACGCTGCACAAGATCATGACCTGAGGTTGAAGGCTAAGGGAAGTTATTTGGGATTATTACTTGCTTTAGTTGTTGTTATCTTTAAAGACTATACCTTAGACTTATTACATTTAAAAATGTCATGTATGTGATGCCTGATGGAATTAACTTCAGTCATGAAAACCTGGAATGTTATGGAAGGAAATATCAGGGTCAGTGACCTGAGGTTGAAAGCTACGGGAAGTTATTGAGTGAACATCTTTGGGATTATTACTTCCTTTTAATTGTTTGACTCGCTTTTAATTGTTTGAGTCTAGAGACTAAACCTTTACTGTAGTTGTTTTTATCTTTAAATCAAATCAAATCAAAGTTTATCTATAAAGCACATATAAAAGCGATTTTTGGTCGGGCCAAAGTGCTGTACATGTAATAAATACTACAATCACATAAAAACACATTACTAAAATCACAATAAAAGACAATAAATTACAACAGATATATAAAAATAACAAAAAACACAGGGAATAGTCAGGAGTCGTGCTCCGCTCTGACTAAAAGGCCAGGGAGAAGAAGTGTGTTTTAAGAGTAGATTTAAAAACCCCTAGGGTCTGGGCCGACCTCACATGGAGGGGCAGAGTGTTCCAGAGCCTAGGGCCAGCTGCTGCGAAGGCTCGGTGCCCTCGGGTTTTGAGCCTGGTCTTGGGCACTATCAGCAGCAGCTGATCAGCCGACCTTAAAGCTCTGGCTGGGGTGTAGCGCTGGAGGAGTTCAGCTATATAGGCCGGAGCCAGCCCATTTAGGGCTTTAAAAACAAATGAAAGGAGTTGGTCCATACCCACGTACAGAGCGTTGCAGTAGTCCAACCTCGAGGTAACAAAGGCGTTAATAACCCTTTCCAGGTCTTTAAAAGATAAAAACGACTTGGTCTTGGCCAATAGTCGTATTTTAAAAAAGCAGGTCTTGACTACGGTGCTGATCTGCTTATGGAATTTAAAAGCGCTATTGAAGGTCACTCCAAGGTTCGTGACAGAGGGGAGGATATCATTTTTGAGGGAGCCCAGAATATCAACCTGGGAGGCTGGAGGTTGGCGTCCAAAAAAGATAACCTCAGTCTTGCTCTCATTGAGGGTGAGGACATTTTGGCTCAGCCAGGATTTGATCTCTGTTAAGTAGTCCATCAACTGCTGTAGTGAGTTGACATTTGGATTGAGTGGCAGATAGATCCGTACATCGTCGGCGTAGCAATGGAAGGGGATGTTGTGTTTTGTGAGAATTGAACCTAGGGGCAGTATGTATAAAGACTTTACCTTAGACTCCAGGTAGATGTTGGCCAGCGACATCTTGGCGACCTTGTAAAGGCAGACAGACAGCGAGACGGCGCAGAGGACGAACAGGCTGTCGTTGATGGTGACCCTCACCAGGACGATGGTCTTCACGTCGGCCGCCGTCATTTTGACCAGCAGGGCACAGACCAGATTAACCACGAGGAAGAGGAGACTGACGCCGAAGAAGACGAGGTACAGAGGAAGTCTGCAGGAGAAACAAGAGATTAAAACCGTTAAAAAGGCCCTATTGTGCGCATATTCAGGTTCATATCAGTATGTAGTGTCTCTCCTTTAAAGAGTCCTCTCCTGCTGATGTTCAGGTGTATATCAGTATGTAGTGTCTCTACTTTAAAGAGTCCTCTCCTGCTGATGTTCAGGTGTATATCAGTATGTAGTGTCTCTACTTTAAAGAGTCCTCTCCTGCTGATGTTCAGGTGTATATCAGTATGTAGTGTCTCTACTTTAAAGAGTCCTCTCCTGCTGATGTTCAGGTGTATATCAGTATGTAGTGTCTCTACTTTAAAGAGTCCTCTCCTGCTGATGTTCAGGTGTATATCAGTATGTAGTGTCTACTTTAAAGAGTCCTCTCCTGCTGATGTTCAGGTGTATATCAGTATTTAGTGTCTCTACTTTAAAGAGTCCTCTCCTGCTCATGTTCAGGTGTATATCAGTATGTAGTGTCTCTACTTTAAAGAGTCCTTCTCTTGCTGATGTTCAGGTGTATATCAGTATGTAGTGTCTCTACTTTAAAGAGTCCTCTCCTGCTGATGTTCAGATGTATATCAGTATGTAGTGTCTTTACTTTAAAGAGTCCTCTCCTGCTGATGTTCAGGTGTATATCAGTATGTAGTGTCTACTTTAAAGAGTCCTCTCCTGCTGATGTTCAGGTGTATATCAGTATGTAGTGTCTCTACTGGGACATGTCTCCATGCTTTAATGTTCACAAAGCTCTTTATTTTTCTCATACTGCCTGTGCTGCAGCACCTCTTTTCACCCTCTGTCTGAAACCAGAGCCCAATCTGCTCTGATTGGTTAGCTGGCCGGCTCTGTTGTGATTGGTCAACAGCTTAGATATGTCCCGCCCCTTGGCCCATCACGTACAATGTGTTGGAGCGCTAGCCAATAGAAGCGTGAGTGTTACCAAGTGATGTCAAAATCTGCTGGACCTTTAGGGATTTTCGCCTTTGCACACCATTTACATGCACACAACCCTATATACTGTAACACACTATGGGAAAGGGAAAACCCAAAAAGCATAATAGGGGCTCTTTAAGTGCATTTTACAGATCTAAATCAGTCAATACTTTTAAAGAAAACACAGTTTGACAATCGGTGTGATTTGTTGGATACATGTTGGAAGTGTGGGAGTTTCATTGTGGAAACAGACTCCCTTAATTCAGTCAGGGTGAGTTGTTTGAAGAAAAGTTACCTGTACTTGAGCAGTGAAGGTGTGTACTTGGACTTTGCCTTGAAGTAAACCTGTAGATGGGAAAGAGAAAAAGATTGTTACGCACTTTGTTATGATCCTGGGTCATTATGTCACTGTTTTTTGTCAGATCTCTGTCTCCTCTTAGTGTGTGTGTGTGTGTGTGTGTGTGTGTGTGTGTGTGTGTGTGTGTGTGTGTGTGTGTGTGTGTGTGTGTGTGTGTGTGTGTGTGTGTGTGTTAGATCTGTGTTAGTAGTGTGGTACCATAGGCCAGTGGTTCTCAACTGGTCAGGCCTCGGGACCCACTTTTTCCTTAGTCAAAGGATCACGACCCGAAATTTTGAACCACTCAAATCTATTCAACAAAAAATTGTGCCGTAATATATATGCTTTTCAGCATACATTATTAAATAAAGTGAAGTACAGTGCATATATCTCTTCACAGAACAAAAGTATGCTTTTAAAAAAGGTTTCGTGAGATGATGGAATCAAAGCTGAACTCTATAACATAAAAAGGCACACACGCTGAAAACCTCCCCCAGGAGATTTTTAGAAATACTAACATATAAACTACGCATTCTGGTACACTCTGAGAAGAAAATAAATAAATCTATTACTACCCAACATTTTAATAATATTTTATGCCATTGTTTGTTTTTTACTTTGTTCTGACAGCTGAACTTGCTGCTCCTCACAGAGAGAAGAGTAAAGAGGAGAGAGTCTGTGTGAATTACTTTAAATTGTGGGTAAAGGGGGATAGCCCCCATTGTTCTGGGACCTGTCAATCATCAAACCGGGGGTCATATTTCATTATGTGTTCATTTTTATCTGATGTTATACCCATGGATGTATAAAGAATAGTTCTACCGCAAAGCTATTCTCCGTGGGGACTTCCGTTAACAATCTTGATTCTGATTGGCCAGAAGACTCGAAAAAACATCAGCAAAGACGTTTTATCGAGAAACCGTTTATGGTCTCCGGTACTTCCAGTCCAACGCCTACTGCTTGCAAAGCGTTAGAAAATCGAGCCTTCAAAATAAAAGTTTGACCTTTTTCCAAAACAAAAAAAAATTAAAAAAGATTTCTTCAATTTTTTTTTCTTCACTCACACATCTGCGACCCACTCGAAACGGGTCCGCGACCCACTTTTGGATCGCAACCCACCAGTTGAGAACCACTGCCGTAGGCCTTTTGGCAAGTTACTATATGGGCCTGTGTGGCAAATGTGTTTTTTGGGAATTATTTAAGAAAGGAACCTCTGTATTATTGTAATTATTTACTTTTTAAACTAGCAGTAGTAGAAGCGAGAAGCCATTTTTGTTTGATTACTCAATATTCCCGGTTTTCTCCTGTTTTGACAGGAGAAGGGTAAACAAAAGACAAGGGTGAAGGGTAAACAAGAGACAAGCTTCTTATCTTTTGTCTGGCTTTGCTTTTTTGGTTGGGTCAGTTTAGAGTATTTTGTGTTTACATTTTTTTTTTTTATGTTGGTTACGTCGGGAGAAAATGTTTAACTGCTAATTAGATTTTCTCTCTGACGCTTCTTGGGAGTGTGAGGAGTTCTTCAGCTTGGCTGCAGACCTCTGACTCTCACACTTGGTTTGTAATATGATTCAAAGTGATGTGCCACTCCTGATACTGTATGTTCCCTATGATGTCCTGATGGAAGCCAAAGAATGGAGATCCTTTACGAGTGTCACAGTTAGTGTGACTTATTATCTGATGTGCATGGACTAAGACTGATGCTGTTAAAATTTCAGATCCACTTATTTTACCTTAGTAAGTGATCTGAGTACTTCCTCCAGCACTTTGCTCAGAGCCAGTCTAGAAATCACTTCATCGATTACTGCCTCCTCTCTGACTGAAGGGCAACCTTGCTTCATTACAGAAATAAGACACCGTGGTGTTTGGTTGGAAAAATAACCTGCGTCATCTCAGCTCTCATTAACGAGTGCTGCTAAAGAGCTTCTATTATGTCTTTATCTTCTGGTCTATTTCTGAACCGCCAGCAGCTGGATGAATGGACGAAGAGGAGAGGCAGCTGCTGATCATCCTCAAAAAAACGTGTAATAGGATTCATCCAACCATGGGCTGGTTGACGAAGCAGTTTGTTTTCAGTGGTTGCCTGCAGGTATTCAGGTTGTAGAGTAAGTCTCCATTCTTTGTAGGGATGGTGTTTTATTCTCCTTCTGTCCACCAGTAGAAATGTGTTCAAGCAACACACTGATTTCCACGTCCATTTTAAATCTCTTTGTCTTAACAAACTTAAAGTGGGCCTCGAAGTTTTTTGCATATCAGTGGAGAGAAAAATCCCCTTTAGCCTCGAGTGTGTGTCTCAAAAAGCAAGCATTATATTGACGTGTTCAGTTCAAACAGAATTAGCAGTTGGTGCACACCAAAGAGAAGCTTGTCCAAGATCTTTTTTGTAATTTCCAAATGTGTCAATTACCTGAACATTGAATTTCACTTTGAAAAGAAGTAGCATTTAGGCTAGCAACAAACACGTTCTGTATCTGCAACTCAAACTTAAGACTGTCTCATGGAAGATAAAGAGTCATTTCTCTTCTCAGTCAACCTGTACAACTGTCTCCTCCAAGCATGCCAGACTTTTGTGGCCTTTTGTATGTTGTTTACTTTCATGGCCGTAGCTACATCGAAGTCGTCTCCATTCTATTTTTCACCTACCAAGCTCTGACTGGTTAATAGAAATAACACTTTTGAAGATTCAGTATCTCAATCCGTAGGTGCTTGGTTAGGTAAGTGTAGTAGGAAGTTTAGGAAGTGTAGACTGGAAGTAGTTGCTCCTACTACTAAATGCAGAGGATACATTTCACAGTGTGCAGCGTAGACGTTTGAGGTTTTAAAGGTCCCATGTCATGCTTTTCCGGTTATTACCCGTCCCCTTGTGTGTTATGTAGCTTCTTTTTTTTTTTTTCAACGCCTCGTTGGGGATTTTTCTTTTTCCATTGTTTTCTTCTTATAGTGTAAGTACAGTGACGTATTGGGATATAGTGACGTAACGTCTCCGCGGATTGGTCCATTTGCTCGGGCTGGGTTCAGGCTGGGCTTCGCTGTGTCGCATAAATGTACCCGCAACAAGCCAGCTCACACTGTCCGCTCCAGCAGCGAGCCCCGCAACGTCCCGCCCACACGGCACCAAGACCCGACGCAGCATTCTCATCTGTTTGTCATTACTGGTGTCATTTTCTGGTTGCTAACAAACGCCATTGTAACACATAATTACTGATGTTCAGCTGTAACGGTGGTGGATTCATCAGAACAGAGTGGGCGAGCTGACCAATCAGAGCACAGTGGGCTCATAGGGAGGGGGAGGGGGGAGGAGCTCCAACAAGCCGTTTAGGACAGAGAGTGAATACACATACTATACAGAGATGCTGTATGAGAAACCAATGTGAGTTTGGAAAATTTAACAATATAAATCAATTTTAGTAGACCTCAACAATGGAATTATGATCAGTAGAAATGCCCATGACATGGGACCTTTAAAGATGATTCCATTGGAGATCCTCCATTTCCTTTAGGTTCTTGGTTTGTCTGTCAAAGTAACGGTGAGGGCTCTGAGACGTGAGAGACTGACCCAGTAACATGCAGCCTGTCTGAGCGAGGATTCATTAAAACTCAGACGTTTGACAGATTAGTTGGAGTAACCAGCACTGGTTTTGTCCATAGTACCATTTACTGAAGTGTCAGCCTGACACATTAATTGGAGACTTTAAGATCTCAACTAGAAACAATACTCAGTTTCAGCTGCAGAACTTGAGTTCATTATTCTGGACACAATGGTGGACCCTGTAGGTTTAAGCATCTTACACACCAAACTGACACCAAAGAACACGTCCCGACGGAACGTCGCCTCACGTCTCTGCGTCTTGGCCAACAGTCGCACTGGAACACACCGCAAAGACTTCAGCCGACGGCCAAGAAGCACGTAGGAACTGCGCATGAGTGAGTGGCAATAACTCTCCTTACCAGCAGGCGGCGGTAGTGTGTATTCACATTAAAAGAGGCAACAACCGGAAGACAGACTGCGTGATAACC
This sequence comes from Notothenia rossii, assembly GCF_949606895.1. Lineage (NCBI taxonomy): Eukaryota > Metazoa > Chordata > Actinopteri > Perciformes > Nototheniidae > Notothenia > Notothenia rossii. Next base: position 9,118,891 of record NC_136912.1, on the reverse strand, counting down.
GAGAGAAGAATAACAAACTGCGTGATATAAACAAACAACAAATAGCGTGTGCGTTCCATTTTCACTCTACAGCCAGAAGCTCATGGGGCTTTCCGGAACCTGTGTCGAGAGCTGGAGTTAAATGAAATCTCAGATTTGCCTTTGTTTGGGTCCCTCACTTCCGTTTCGCTTCTCATGCACTGATTCGCTAAGCTGAACAGCCAATCAGAGTGATTTATTTTGACTTTGGCCTCCCGATTCAACATGTCGAATCGGCGGCGGAAGGTGTCGGCACAGCCAAAAAGACACGAAGGTGCAGTACACACCAATCTGAGTAGGGCGACACAACGCTCATCGACGGCCCGACATCTATAGACGCCGAAAATCGGCTCGGTGTGTAAGGAGCTTTAAAGAGGTTAAAGAGAAACTTAGCACCAGTCTGAAAAACCGAGTTTTGCTGCCCTCTCTGGTTGGAGGTTTAAAGTCTGCTGCAGTCTGATGGGTGTGGTCAGAGGAATACCTGTAACCACACCCAGCTGTGATGTAATGATGTCACAATGTACCAACACACCCTGAAGTACACCTCTACATCAGCAGGAGACAAGTTAAAGCCCCAGGAGACAAGTTAAAGCCCCAGGAGACAAGTTAAAGCACATTGGTTTCCCCTCACCTGAGCGCAGTAGAGGTTCATGAGGCTGAGCGTGAAGAACTGCAGGCAGACGGGGAAGCAGTAGAGCAGCCAGAAGGCGAAGGGTCCGAGAGCGTTGGCGGTCACACAGTCTCTGAAGTAGAAGGAGAAGAGGAGGGCTCTCAGGGCGGCCCACAGCAGACACAGGAACAGGAAGGCCGTCTGGTAACTGAAGCGCTTGTGTCGGTATCTCAGAACCAACCACAGCTGGGCGTAGACGAAGGCGAAGAGCAGCGAGTAGAAGATTGTGTAGGCGATGGTGAGACCCAGCTTCACGTAGGGGGGGATCGCCGGCGTGATGGTGGGAGGGGGAGGGAGGTGGGAGTCGTTACCGGCATGCTGCTGCTCCAGGATCCCCTCCATCGCCTCCCCGTTCATCCCTCCTGTTCCCCACAGAGGAGGGAGGGAAGACAGCGCTGATCTCTGGGTGGAGCAGAAGAAGAAGAAGAAACGTGTCTCAGAGCGTTAGACGGATCCTCCACATCCATCCACTCTCCTCCAGACACACAATCTGACTCACAGAGAGCAGCAGGAGGAGGAGAGACACCACCCCTCTTTTTGCCGGTGCCTGGTGCAGAGCGATTGGTGGCTGGGGGTCATGTGATCACAGTCCCCAGCAGGCGATTGGCTGAGCAGGAGGAGGATGCTGCAGAGAGGAGAGGAAGGTGGAGAGATGGAAGGAGAGAGAGGTGGGAGCTGTGGTACCACACACACACACACACACGCACGCACGCACGCACGCACGCACGCACGCACGCACGCACGCACGCACGCACGCACGCACGCACGCACGCACACACACACACACACACACACACACACACACACACACACACACACACACACACACACACACACACACTAACTGCGTCACAGCAGCGTCATACAGGCAGCTTTGACTGATACCGCTTTTTTCAGACAGATACGGATGGATATAGAAAAACGTGGTTTGTGGCAGCAGTTAAACATGTGGGGGTTTATTTAATTATAATTTTGTGAATAATTATTGACTCATAATAAATTGATGAATAGATTTAATAAACACCTATAAGGGGTTAAAAGGTACAATGCCACAACAATTCAAACTACTCCTTTCAAACATGCAAAATGCCCATATCAAAATTGTTAAAATATTCCTAAAAAAAATCACAAAATAATATAAAAAACACTTTCATTTTTGGTTTTATTTAGATACAGTTTATTCATTAAAGATCATGAGTAATTCAATAATTGACCCCAATTTCTTTTAAATTGACAAAATAAGAAGTGTTTTTTGTTTTTAAAGATTGGCGCCTCGACATTTAGATTTCTAGATAATTTATTTCAAGCAGAGAATCAGTGCAGTGTTGATTGGTTTGATAGAAATATGTGTAGCATCACATTCATCCGGTTACACTGCAGGATAAGTGACTGGCCAATACTGAAGTTACTATCAGTACAACACTCATTTAAACCTCCTCCTCCTCCTCCTCCTCCTCCTCCTCCTCCTCCTCTTTGTCCTCTTCCTCCTCCTCCTCCTCCTCTTCGTCCTCCTCCTCCTCCTCCTCCTCCTCCTCCTCCTCCTCCTCCTCCTCCTCCCTCCGCACTTCTTCTTCTCTGCTTTTACATATCAGGCGGTTGTTAGATAATACAGGAAGCAGCTTGTCTCCTCACGCTTACGACAGAGACACACACTCCATTTTTTATCCAACTCATTTGATTGAGTTTACTTTCACGCTAAAAGATGACGTGGATTTGAAGGAAATATTAAATACTTGAGATATTTGGACGAGGTTATCAAAAAAGATCGTAATTTGAAAATCATTGTACTTCATGTTTAAAGTTGTATTATGCACAGTAGTTATGCTTTATAAACCATTATTAACACCTGTGTGTGTGTGTGTGTGTGTGTGTGTGTGTGTGTGTGTGTGTGTATACCTTAATCTCATTTATTTTAACGTGACTTTATGTTTCCATCAGAGGGAAATATTGTACCTTTTTCCACACTTAATTTGCTTAACTTACATGTTGTGTTAAGATCATATTAGCCTATAAAATACAACATATTGAGAGTGGCTGATTCTAACATGTCATACATTAAGAGACATTTCATGCAGTGATGCTAGTAAGTAGTAATGATGAGAAGTATTTGTACCTCAGTATTAAAATGAAATGTTCCAGAGAGCTTTTCTGCTCTGCTGCCAGGACTAAATGCACCCTGACAGAACATAAATATTGTAAACCTCAGCAAGGAACTTTTTTCAACGCCGCCTGAAAACCCAATGAACTCCTCGGGTTATTATCGAGCCTGACTCCAAGTTTATACAACACGATAAAGACATAAGACATAAGACATGCTACTGCAGAGAACATTTTCATATTTTCTCATTAAAATGCAGTTACACAACGTGAACAGTTTAGGGTTTTATGCAAAGCAATCTGTGGTCCAATATCTTTCCCAAGGACACTTTGACATGCAGTCTGCAGGGGATCGAACCAAAGACTATCCGATTTATAACCAGGGGTTAAATTGTGCGGGGCTGTCCGGGGGTCAGCCCCGGACAGAGGACGATGCTCTGACGTCATCACCCTCGCTCATTTGTCATATGTTTACAAAAACTATATATTAAAACTTTTCTCGTTCTTAATATAGACTATATTTAAGGTCGACATGTGTTGACTTTACTTTAAAATATCAGATCACTGTGACAAGATAAATATTTCGGCTTAGTGACCATGTGTCTCTGCTCTGATCAGCAGCTGCAGTTGCAAGGCAAGGCAAGGCAAGACAAGTTTATCTATAGAGCACCTTTCCGCACACGGTAACCCAAAGAACTTTACAAAATAAGAAAAAATACATTTAAGAACAAATACAGAGGAAGCACATTATAAAAAGGCATTTAAAAACCAAAGATAATAAAATCAACACCAACAGGTATAAAATACATGGATAAAAGCCATACTGCAGTTAAAATGTGAACAAATCTTCCAAATTTAGCATAAAAAGAAACGTTTTCAGTCTCGATTTAAAAGTATCAACAGTTGCAGCTGACCTGCAGGATTCAGGCAGTTTGTTCCAGATGGTCGGGGCATAACAACTAAATGCTGCTTCTCCATGTTTAGTTCTGACTCTTGTAGCAGAGAGCAGACCTGAGACTCCAGGATGGTTCATATTTTTGCAGGAGCTCGTTAATATAATTTGGTTCTAAACCATTTAGTGCTTTAAAAACCTGCAATAGTACTTTAAAATAAATTCTTTGGTCGACTGGAAGCCAGTGTAAAGACTTCAGAACAGGAGTGATGTGATCCACTTTCTTAGTCAGTAAGGACTCGAGCAGCAGCGTTCTGAATTAGCTGCAGCTTTCTAATAGATTTTTTAGTGAGACCTGTGAATACACATTACATTCAGTGCTTTGACAATAAATCCATACAAAAATGTAATCTGTGGAAGCCATGGCGCTGTAAAAAGCACGACCAATCATTTTAGTCGGCCCGGCTAAAATAACTGGATGGCCTACCTGCCTGTAAGCCTTCCATCTGTGCACAAACTTATCTCGTGCCCTCATTGGTCATGTGCGCGTTCGTGTGTTTTGGAGGAGGGGCTCTGTAAGGAAGTGGCAGATTTTTTCCGGTTGTGTATTTTCAAATTCTAGCGCACTCAAGCTGGTTTCTCCAAAATGACCTACCCCACCTTTAAGTGAGATCGTGTTCATTTGATTTAACATCATTGTTTAACATGATTTAAGTAAGATACAAATATTTAAAAACTCGTAAAATGTGTATTTTCATTCTCACAGAAACAGGGCAACAGAAATACTTTGTAATTGATGAACGAAAGAACTGGCTTCAGGCTCAGAGCTACTGCAGAAAACATCACACAGACCTGGTCAGTGGAATCACACAGATCAATAAACTCGTTGATCAGGATAGCTCTAATCAATTCCTGTGGATCGGCCTGTTCAGAGAGATCTGGAGTTGGTCAGATGGGGAGAATGTCTCTTTCAGACACTGGGATCCGGACTCATTTAAAGCTATGAAGGTGAGTTTTGCAAAAGTCTTTGAAAGTATATTAATATTTTGTGTTTAGTTAGATATTCATAAAGGTATGTTGAATTTACATCAGTGGTGAAAATATTTCCTATATACACAGAATTGCAGATTTCAATTATGTGTTTATCCCTACTATGTATAAAAGATTATTTAATTACAATTATAAAACCAGTAAAGACCTGAAAGTTTGAATATCATTTAGTCTTTTTTTATTTCCCCCCTAACATCTTTTTACTGTACACCAGGTACCATGTCCTTTACTTTTATTTATTTACAGAACAAAATGAGGATTGAATGAAAGGTGCTATGTTTATATAGTTGAGAGTTCTTTTGTTATGATTACTTGTAATAAGTGGTTACTTTGACCCAAAATAATGATCCATTTCAATGCCAGACAAAGTGATCCTGATCAAAGAGAGAAAGACTTGGGATGAGGCCCTGGTTTCCTGCAGAGAGAAGCAACGTGACCTGGTCTCCATCACTGACAGGCACCAGCAGAGATGGGTCCAAGAGAAAGCAGAGATGGGTCCAAGAGAAAGAAGAGATGGGTCCAAGAGAAAGCAGAGATGGGTCCAAGAGAAAGCAGAGATGGGTCCAAGAGAAAGCAGAGATGGGTCCAAGAGAAAGCAGAGATGGCCGACACTGAGTTCGTCAGGCTGGGAATGCGCTACACCTGCACTCTGGATCTGTCTTTCAGGGTCAGTGATCGTCTGGTCTGCTATCACAACTGGGTCCAAGAAGAAATGGCTGACTGTGGCAGGGCTGCAGTCATGAAGAGAGATGGAAAGTGTGTTTAGAAACCCATTGGTATATTTACTGCAACAAGCTCACTCTTCTCTAATATGTATCTACTCTCTGGGTTTATTGAAGGGCTCTAGTCAAAATATAGAAATCACAACCTGAAGAGGGGAGAGACTAAATTACTAACTGAGGATTAGAACTTGAGAAAAAGGGGCGACACTACATTTAACATGTTTTTGTCTTTGTGAACATCTGAATGACTTTATGTGTGAAACCTGTCATCTTGATTAGAATTGTTGTTATATGTTTATGAGAAGAAAATATATATATACTCTATATGTTTTGCATTTCATAAATATTTTATATTATGGTTGAAATTTGGTGATGGTTATAATATGTGTATCACAATTTTTGTCATATTTACCTTTTATGGAGTTTTAACAGGATTTGTAACCATCTAAAGCTGAATAAACGATCTGACCCAAAAACAAGATTTTTTCTTTCATTCACTTTAAATAGTCATGTTTTACATGTACCTAAAACGTGACCCATCTACCTCCTGAGCCAAGGCTGCTCATCTTTCTGCGAAACGACCATTACACACGAAAATGTGCCTTAGTGAAGGAGACCATTCTGAACATTTTGACAAAATGGAAAAAGGGTTCACTGGGTAAAAACATTAAAGGGGCCCTGTTATGGTTTTTGCTGTGTTTCCTTCATCCTGTAGTGTGTTATACAGGTTTTGTGCATGTAAATTGTCTGCTAAGGTTAAAATCCATGTGTTCATGGACTCTTTTGTTTACTTCAAGAACATAGTGACATCACTATGTAACACTTGCCTTCTATTGGCTAGCACTCCAACACATAGGGCTAAGGGGCGGGACATCTCTAACTATTTCTTGAGTTTTGACCATTTTAAGTCTTTTAAAAGTATGTGCTTTTTTTTATAAATGTTTACATGGACTGGCCCCGCCTCCCTTAGGGGAATTCATCCTATGATTCATCCACACAAAACACACTGGACGCTGCACTAGGTCAGACACCAGAGGAGACTGTGAAGTCCACCGTAGACGGACCACTTTTGGACAAAATGTCCTCTCCATTAAGGGCAGCTCATTGTGGAATAGCCTCCCAACTGAGATACGGGATTGTCCCACTCTTTTAAAGTTCAACTCAAAGAATGGCTGAGAAACAAACAGACGTGCAATCACCGCCAAATTTTATCTTTTATCTTCTCTTGCACTTTACATGTCGTTGCTGCTATATTGTATTACCATGTGGTAAATACTTGTGTATGCTGCTCTTGCTCTTTTTGCATATCATGTATTTATTTGTTGTTATGTTTATAAATGTCATGTTCTTATATGTGTCAGGGACTACGGATGGAAATTAGCTCAAAAGCTAAAATCCGGCATATTTACACTTGAAGCATTATTTGTCTGAAGTGTTCATTAATGTGCATTGTCCCTCTTCAAATAAACGATTAAATGAAAATGAAATAAGCGGTTGACCAATCACAACAGAGCCAGCCAGCTAACCAATCAGAGCAGACTGGGCTCTGGTTTCAGACAGAGGTGAAAAGAGGTGCTGCAGCACAGACAGTATGAGAAACATAAAGAGCTTTTTGAACATTAAAGCATGGAGACATGTCCCAGTAGAGACACTACATGCTGATATGGATCTGAAAATGAGCATGATATGTCCCCTTTAAGGAGGATGGTGAGGAGGAGAAATGGTAAAAAGGAGTCGTTTTGCAGTTAGACTCTGTGTCCACAAGATGGTGACTTTTTCCATCTCTAGATGATCTGATTAAGTGTTAAGCTTTTAGTTTATTTACGACAAACTCCGTGTCTCCAATATTTCAATGACTGTCTGTTTCTGTAGAAGACTTAGGATTTTAAACTGTTATAAAATAAGTAATATAAACAGTATTTCAATGTCCTGCTACTTACACACTCATACTTTAAACCGCATGGTTTTCTGACACCTTTTATTTATAAAAACACATGCTATGCTTGAATGACGTAATACAGTATTGTACTAATCTACTTAATATACTCAACATGAAAAACTACACCATTGAAATGATTTTTGAATTAAGGAATTTTACTTTTTATTGAGCAGTCCTATTTTCTCATTACTTTTTTACTTTTACTTAACGTGAAAAATCGGAAACTTTTTCACCACTAAATGAGACATTTATTTTGAAAAACAAAAGTTGACGGAAGTCATTGCATTTGATATTTAAACGCCCCCCCCCCCCCGGGCTGTTACCCCCGCTGTTCCTCCATCCATCCATTCCTCCCTCCCTCCTCTCCTTTCCTGTCCCATCAGTCTGCCTCTTGTTACCCGCTCATCTCACCTCATCCCCGGCTTACTTCTCCAAGAAACACCGTTCTTGCTAACTTTATCTGTGGAGCATTTGTGGAGAAAATGAGTCCCCGGTACCGGAGCTGGTTGTGGTTCTGGTCGTGCTTGCTGAGCCTGAGTGTTTTGACCCATGCTTTGGAGCTGGAGGAGCTGTTTGAGTTCGGAGAAGAAGCCGGAGACCAGCAGCTGAAACCCGGGTCCGACTCCACCGCAGAGCTGCCTCTCAACGGATCTCTGTATTTCTTCGGCGACACCTTCCACAAAGTTTATGTGAGTCCAACATCCCGCAGATTGTGCGTTTAACGCGACTGAGACCGGATTTCATTATGAGGTTCATTCATAAAAGTTGAAGAAGTGTGCAAGAATCAGGGGGAAAGAGCAGGAGAACATAGAGGGAACATTCAAGGTGGTTTAGGCTGTTTTGCATGGGAAACATTTGATCAACTTAAAAAACTTAATTAGCAGAGTTTCCATGTTGTACAGTTAAATAAGACAATAAGTAAATCAGCATTTCAGAAATAAAACTATACAACTTGAATGAATGAATGTCTTAGATTTCTCTAGGTGTTTTCCTCAGTTAACCATTTCTACCACTTAGAGGTAATTCAAATGCAAAAAATAAATGTATGTCTGAGTTTGCAGTGCCACAAATGTATCTTAAAAGGGCACTTATGTTAACATACAATCATATGTTAATTTAGATCACATTTTGTCTGTTGCCTAGCATGATACACATAGCAGGTATTTCGACTTGTTTTACTTGGAAGCAAACATAACAAAGGAAGAGAATTTAAACGTTTTTATCCCAGAAATCTCCTCTTACATCTGTATGGATTACAGTATATAGGTTATGGTGGCATGTGATATGTAACTTTTAGGAGAAAACATTCTACATTTTTAGGTCAAACTGACAGAAATCTTGCCTTAACTCTACACTTTGCTCTGATACTTTAGTAAATACATGCAAACGAGGATATATTTGAGAGAATGTTGGCTTTAATTTCTGTTATTTAACATTTGGCTATGTATATTAAGAACAATTACTATTTCTAAGCTTTTAATGCAATTCTTTTTTTCTGAGGCTGCCATCCTCACCTTTATTCAGCCCAAATGTAAAGTGATGTTATTCACTTATTGATCCAGCTGGCCTGATTGCTCTGTCTGTAGAGCCACCCGATCTTTACTTTTCTTGTCTCTTGTTGGTCTGTTTGTTTGTTGACACCTCATGAGGTCTTCTGTTTAATCAGTGATTGACACCTCACCTCCTTTTACATTGTTTCACTTCAACTTACACTTCAGGTCCTCTCAGCTCTCACATTTTCCCATTTAGTGAAAACATCTGTTGTCTCGTCTAACTCCCAAGCTTTCACTATTCATACAGTTTCAAATCCTTTTCTTAAAGCTGCACAATACATCGTTTTTATCAAACCCAACACGAGAAAGACTGCGATTTTGCAAGCAAGGACTTTTACACGTGGTTAAAAATACCACTTTTAAATGTTACTATTACTCTTTTTATTGGTGCATTTGGTGTTTAGTTTGTTGGACATCTTTTTGAAATGTAACAAGCTATTTGTTACTTTGAGCAGTAAACTGAAAACAGCAGTGAGACTGAAGTTCATATACTTTAATGTCTGTTTATTTATTGCAAGTCATATCATTATTTGCAATATTCAACCCTGGTATTGCCCTTTTTCTCATATTTTGCAGGCTTGATTTGAACTTTTATCCTCTCTTAGTTATTCAACTTTTAACATATTGTTTTACACTTTAACTGGCACTACAGGACTTCCATACGTCTCCAGCTCAGTATGTCTACTTATTCCACTGCTAATTGTCCATCGTGACCATCACAAGCAGGATTGATTAGTTTGATGAGTGAGTTGTCTCGTCTCTTCAGCGTTTGAGTCTGCTCTCTCTGTCTGTTTGTTGACACCTGATAAGGTTTTCTATTGGCTCTTCGTGTGTGTGTGTGTGTGTGTGTGTGTGTGTGTGTGTGTGTGTGTGTGTGTGTGTGTGTGTGTGTGTGTGTGTGTGTGTGTGTGTGTGTGTGTGTGTGTGTGTGTGTGTGTGTGTGTGTGTGTGTGTGTGTGTGTGTGTGTGTGTGTGTGTGTGTGTGTGTGTGTGTGTGTGTGTGTGTGTGTGTGTGTGTGTGTGTGTGTGTGTGTGTGTGTGTGTGTGTTGCTGTCGTAGCTGCTGCTTTGGTTTTAGACCCACTGACTTGTGGTGATTACGGAGGTGACACGTTGAAGTGTTGGTGGTGTGAACAGACAGGTGGAGTGTGTGTGGTTTGCTGTTTGTTCAGTTCTCTGAGAGACGGAGGTGTTGGATTCTCTGAACAGAGGAACAGAGGCTGGAATGCGAGTCAATTAAAAGCCAACACAAATAACCCTTTCATCAAGCACACACACACACACACACACACACACACACACACACACACACACACACACACACACACACACACACACACACTGCATACCTCTGGTCATGTGACAGATAATCCAGATTGTCGCATCGACACACTCGGGGTGGAAAATGTTTCCAGCGTGTTCAATTTCTGTAATCTTGATTTAATTGAGTTCATTTCTACATAGTTTATATTGCCTTAAGGGGTTAAAGAAATACAAAGTTAAGTGCATTTGGCAACTGCCTTGCCATGTTTGTGGTACTTTGATTTAATGCTAATGTTGTAATGGAATTTGTGCTACTAAAGAAGAATAACAACGTAAATTATTATCCCCACCAAGCAGCTTATTATTTTCATTATGGTTTGTTTGTTTGTGAGCATGACTACCAGCTTGATTTTCTTTACACTCAGTGGAAGGGTGTAGCACGGGCCACAGAAGACCTCATTAACATTTTGAGTAGATCCAGATCTTGGTTATTCTTTTACTTTTGATAGCATTTTGAGATAAAGCATTTTGCCTTGGTGGAGGTCTGCGCTCTCCTCCATTATAACTAATGATTTGGCCATGTTTCATATAACTTCCCATTGCCAAATTTAGTTTAAAACTTTGATTATTTAGCGTATAATCACTATTGGGTTGCCGTAATTGCTACGATGATACATTGGAGTACTGGTTGATTTGGCTTTCTCTCCAGAAACTAGGGTTGGGCGATCATTTATTTTTTCATATCTTCCAATTGTGGTACCTTAAAGTCTAAGATAAGCAAACTGGAGTTACGTCACAGTAAGCCAGTTTGTGTTTGGTGATACGATGATGGGTTTTAAGATGCCAAATGTGAGTTTATATATATATTAAAGAACAATGACCAGTACCAGTGAAGAACATGCCTGCAACACATCTATTTGCACACATCCAAATCACCATCTGTCAAGGCTTTATTACAAAGTGTACATATGGCTGAGTCCTTACAACACGGTTCGAGTCAAAAACAGCAAAAAAGGGTAAATGAATAAAGCCAAGAAATCTATTTAACAGCAATGTCTCCATTATTTAAACAATGACTCCCTTTGAAAAGTCTGTGCTTGTTGTGACAGTATCACAGCATCATTTAACTTAACCACTTTTACCTTTAATATGACTTATAACATATATAATTAACCCTCACTATTCAAAGGGAAAGCATAGCAGGCATTTGGAGAACAGAGATGCAGACTATTTTCCCTTCACTAACGTTTGATTAATTAGCTCACTAAAGATTTGCTCCAGCAGCTGAACCTCTTCCTCACCCTGAATCATCCACAGAGTCTCTTTCCTCTGAGTTGCATCACATCACCATTTGTTTCTCATCCTCCTGTTAAAACATGCAGACCACACAGATCTCCCCTCTACAGGAAGTCACCGGGACATCTCGAGGGTCGCCTTCATGGTTCTCGTTATTTCAGATGCTGCAGGCAGAATGTGCTTAACTCTGAGCAGACATTTAGATGAAGACAAAGACATAGGTTTGTTGTTGGAGGGTAAAGGAGTGGAACAGTGTTCTCCTACAGGACAGGAAGTGAATGGATGCTGCAGTCCTGTTGGTTTTACCCCTCAGGCGCTAATAATGAAACTCTTTGGCCAACACTTGGTCCATAAAGTATTTCTGAATACTATTCAGTTACACGTTTCGTACCAAAGTTGACAACTGTTAAATGTTCCGTCAACACAAGCAGTTTTTCAAGAACACTCCTTAAAACTCTCAATGTTTAGATTTTGAGTGTTTAAAGATTTAGACCACACATACAATGCAGTCTTCCAGTATCTGACAGTACAGTGTTTTGTACTATGGACACCTTTTGGTCAGTCTTACAAAGAGTATTAGGGTTTTGCTTATTTTTTAATAACAGCTGGTTGTCAAATTCCATAATACCTTACAGTTTTTCATACCTACTTGTAAGAATAGTAGAAGATGTCATGAAATCTAATGTCCAAAGTCACACTGAAGAGAGAATGAACCCATTTTATTTTGAAATCGGTAAATAAAATGGATTCATGAAACTGGACCCCACATTTCTCCAATGGCCAAATTGGAGAAATGTGGGGTCCAGTTTCAGGCCAAACAAAAGAATGTCGGATTGGTCCTTTAGTTAAGGTAAAAAAAACGTTTTATATTGCAGGCTGTAATGAACCACGATATCACTTGCGATCTTTAATACTTAAATATACAACGTCAATATCGTTCTTCTTTGGTTCACTGCCAACATGTGGGCAGAGACTGAAAAAAATAGTGAAATGCATTATTACCATTCCAACAAAAGTGGTGTTATCGTTAATTATTTAACAACCCCTTAGAGAGAAAGTCTTAATGCCTTAATTTATCGCATTTCAAGCAGTATTTACGAAATGTTCATATCGCACTTACGAAAAATGTTCTTTATATAGTAACTTAGCCCCTACAGTTCTGCAGGTCTAAACACAAAAACAACAAGAGCATTTGTAATAATGGAGCTTTTCAGAATAAAATGCCTCGAAGCCTTGGGATGGTCTCACACTGTGAAGCTCTAATTGGTTGCTGTGAGTCTACAGTCCATAAAGGACCCGCCCCCCTCTTTAAAGTTTCTCCACCTACCCCCCTAAAACAGTGACATCCTGTCGGTCCCCAGTAATTATCAGCACTTCAGCGACGCTCCTCCAGCTTCCTTTTATACACTCAATCTGACGTCAGGTAGGAAAACACTGAAGGGTTGATCATAAAATCACATCTCTTGGCTGGGCTCCAGCTGCTGCTGTTGAGGGTCTATTCCTCCGCAGGAAGTGGAGGGTCCTCCGCAGAGTTGGCACATCTGGGAGGTATACAGTAGACGCGAGACATCTGTCCTCCAAAACCAGATGGCAATACTCCGTGTGTTTCCTCCCTCTGCTGTTCTCACACTGATAACGGTGATCTCAGGCGTCCGACATGCGTGATGTCAGAGACGTTCTGGCAAGTTTCCACTGAGGTCCTCAAACACTGCATGCATTATTATTAGATGTACACACTGGTGATTCACTGTGGAAATATGCAGCAGAGAATCCAACATGTAGGCTTCAGGAAACTATTTTCATGTCTTATTGCATAGATTATTAACATACAAACTAATTATCATTATTACAAACTAATGACTAAAGCTCATTAGCACAAAAACAGCCTTTTAGTTAATATGTAGGTGGTGTGATTCAACACTTATACATATTTCATATACAATGAAAGTGAAAACCTTTTCTGTGGGAAGTGTGATCAAAGTAGATGTGTGTTTGCGCTCCATGCACAGTAAAAAAACATGTGGATAGAAACGTGTATTCTAATAAAAAATGAGATGAGCGTCTGATTTGATTGAATTTAGGAGAGAAGGTTTCTCTACTAAAGTATATGTGCTAAGCCAAGATAGTAGAATGTATTTAGGTGTGTTTTCTAAAAATGTTTGCAATTTTTTTGTACAAATTTCCACACAAATAGATGAATTTGTCCGACATGTGTGATGACAGCGACGTTCTGGCAAGTTTCCACTGAGGAGTGCATGCAGGTCCTCAAACACTGCATGTATTATTATTATTACATTTACAAACTGGTGATTTACTGTGGAAAATATGCAGCAGAGAATCCAACATGTAGACTTCCGGAAACTATTTTCATATGTGTTATTGCATATTTTAACCCTCTGAGACCAACATAGGATATTTCCGTTTTTGTATATGTTTGTGTTTTGCCTTATAAATTGTAATTTCTTTGCAATATAATCAAGTTTTACACATCCTAGAAATCAGCACAACCTCAGCTAATGATATATGTCACCCATTAGAGACTTATACACACCATAATAGGGGATATTTGCCCATAAATAAAAAAATGGAGCTTGAATCTTTTACTTATTTCTTTAAAAATAACTGCTAACCATAACATTGAAAGAAACATTCAACACAGACAATTGCACACATTTATTATCATTGTATCAGAACTGATTAGAAGATTCTACCTGATTCTGTTCATTAGTTATGCCCATTCTTTCGGGCAGTGTCCACGAGCGTTCTTTTGCCAGGAACGTTTTGTTCAGCCGGATAATATCCACATGTCTACCCTACTTTTATAATTTTCGAATCATTAATCTAATTTGTGTTAACCACAGACCTTATTTCGAGCTATTTTCCAAAATCCTATGGTGAAATTGCATTGGCTTTTGCCGAAGGAACTGGAAGGAGTTTACTTCCGGGTTTTAGGACGCGTGATTGTGCGCACCTGGGGCCCTGGGTTGTCCCTCCCCCCTCACCTGTGTCTAATTGTTTTCCCTCACCTGTGTTCGATTCCTCTGTGTGTTTAAGTGCTGTCTTTTGTTGTGCTGGAGTCAGTGTGTGTGAGATCCTGGTGGCTGCAGGCTGGGCTCACGTGAACAGCAGCAGCAGCAGGATTGAGGCTGTGTGTAACATGTTCATATTTTAATAAATGCCCACGTCGGGTTATATTTTTGGACGTTCTGCCTCTGCTTCCTTGCTTGGTCGGGCCGCTCAACGGTCAGTCTCACACTCTGGCTCAAACAGCTGAGAAGTTATGACGCTTTGAAAAAAACGTGATATTTGGGATCGTATACGGCCTCGTGGGTCTCAGAGGGTCTTTACAGATGACATTATTGTAATCAGGTTTTGATGGATTTTGTTCCATTCAGCCATTAGCTTCACGTCATTTCTGACTAAATTGGCATGCTGCAGAGAGGTAATCCATCACAGTTAATGGTTACATTATTGCTGTGTAATGCATTGGAGATTTATTTTCTAAAATAAATTCCAGTGGAGAAAACCCTTTTATATCTATATTCATGATCAATGGTTCATTACCGCAGATTTCTTAATGACCGAGACCCATGATGGCTTTAAACGTCTTTTTTTTTTCCAGACATTTTTTTCCAAACTCAAAGATATTCAATAGAAAATGATGTTACTTTGACAAGAGCAAAAAACATTAACGCGGTTCACTTTTTACTTCGTCTTCCTCCGCCTGTTCCACCTGTGAACTTATAAAAGCTCGGGGAGTGTCGTTAGCAATTAGCTTGTTCTCCGCTCAGACAAAAGACTTCCTGTGACGAAGCTCCAGAGTCCTCGGCTCTGCAGGCGTCTTCTTCTAAAGTTAGATTCCTGCTGGGAGACGCCGGCCTTTCACCCGCATTCTGCTGTCACTCATGCGTTCCTCTGAAGGAAGTCTCCTCGGTGAAAAGCTCCCCTGAAGAGCCGTCTCTACGCTGAGCCCCTCGAGGCTTTTCAGGGGCAGCCGAGCAGCACGGCTTTTCGTCTGGGGTTCTTGTTTCATTTCGCAGAATCATCTCAAACGCACATAGCCTTCTTTCATGTTTTTGCAAAGCTCAGGCTCTGACCTTTGACCTCTCTGCTCGTCTGCTTGAAGATTTATGTTACCTGCACTCCACAGGTGGAGTCATTTCCTCCTGTTAGAAGTTAAATCATACATTTCAAAAACTGCGGTCAGCAAAGTCGGTCAGGATTACGCTGCAGGAATAAGTCCTTAAACCTGGAAATGACCCTAACCCTAACCACTAGTAGACAACGGTGTTTTGAACGGTTTGTGGTTAGATGACTGAAATAAGATCTCACAAGCTGAAGAGATTTTTACGTCATGTTCTACGACATAAAATACATCAGTAGTTACCAAACTCGTGAACGTCCAAAGCTTCCATATGTCATAAAAATGACGGTTGCTATCAAGTGACATATATTTGTTTATGTCTTTAAATCTTTCTTGAAAGACCGAGACGTTTTCGAACACAGTTGTTGAAATGTTGTTCTTAACCCTAAAAACCCCAAATAATGCCTATCACGAAACATTGACGATGACTACCCTTCAACCACCAAGCGTGGAGCACGTTAATGGTAATTGGTGGCATATTTTGCTTTGGAGAGGATGCTTGGTTTTGGATTTGTTTGGTTTATCCTGCGTCTTTGTTGTTAGCTAAAGTCAGTTGTAGCTGTAGTGAGGACATACTCATACTTATTTGACGGTAGTTTTGAATTCCTCAAAACCTCTGCAATTTGGGTTAACTGTTCCTTTAAAGTGTTTGGGGTAGGGTTGGAGTTTAAAGGTTGGATGGTTCTTGAGAGCTGATTTTGGGATTGGATTTAAAGGGGAACACTTTCCTTAATTAAGAATTCCATAATGTTATTTCCATTGTGTAGGAAAGTTCAATCAACATTTGTGACCATGAGCGTCTCTCTCAAAGCCAGAAACCAGAGAAGCAACTCTTAACTTTTGATGACATCAAGTTTAAAGCATAAGTCAAGTATAAAGAGCTGCTCCGTGGACAATAAATGGGAGGCTAATTTTGAGGACCAACGCAATGATTGTTTTTCTTTATAGAACCCAAATTGGCTTTATTCCCTTGTAGTTTCCTCAGTTACATAACAGAAAACGTTCCAATAGATTCAGAACATTCCCCTGGCTGCTCTCATGTATAACATATTACACACATATATATATTTATAACAATATAACAGATTTCCATTAGGATTATTTACCTCTTGCCGCCCGCTGACCCTCATCCTCCCAGTATCAGTGCAACATTTATTGGAAGAAGTAGCCAGATATTTTACTTACTCAAAAATAATTACTATATTCACGGAGTAGAAATACTTTGTTACAGATACAAGTCATGCATTTAAGATCTTAGTAAAGTATACAGTTGAAACGATTTGGATCAATCCCAAAATAGGCTCTCAAAAACCATCCAACCTTTAAACCCTAACCCTAACCTTTTAAAGGAAGGAACAGTTCACCCATATTGTAGACATTTTGAGAAAACCCAAACTCCTGTCAAATAAATATGAAACTATCCGGACAACTGGAGTATGTCCTCACTACAGCTACAACTGACTTTAGCTAACAACAAATATGCAGGATAAACCAAACAAATACAAAACCAAGCATCCTCTCAAAGCAAAAATATGCCACCCATTACCATTAACGTGCTCCACGCTTGGTGGTTGAAGGATGGTCATCGTTGAAACGAGTTAGACCTTCAACCCAAATTGGCTTTATTCCATTGTAGTTTCCTCAGCTACGTAACAGAAAACGTTCCCATAGATTCAGAACATTCCCATGACGGCTCTCAGTGTCATATAACACATTTCCCAATTCATTGTCTATGGAGCTGTTCCAGACATTAAACTTGATGACATCCCAAGTTTGGGTTTTGGCACTCTTGGAAGATACTTGTTCATGTTTGCTTTTACTTGTGGATTGACTGAGACCATTGGAACAACATGTAGAGAGGGCGTACTTCCTCTTTTGAAGTCAAGAAGAGGAGGAGGTTTGAACAGCTGCTTTCTCTCTCCCAGGCTGCCTGACAGACAAATGTACATTGAGAGATAAGCTGCAGGAATGTAAGATATACAGTTTATGTCTGGAGCTGATGATGAGCCAAACATCAGTTCCTCAGAAGATCGTTTTCCTCCTGTTCTCCACCACTGCAGCCCATATGTGTCTCTCTTACTTCTTCCTCAGTACAAACACTGAGGCCTACATCTAAAGCAAAGAGGTTTCCCTCAATGACATAATGACGCACACTTTTTAAATGCAACACTTTGAAGATGAACCGCCATTAAAACTGCTCTCTAGCATTCACTACAGGTAGATCTGAGATTATTAACTTACAAAGTAATGACTAAAGCCATGTACTCATTAGCACACGACACCCTTTTAGTTCATATGTATGGATGTATGTTATTTCAGTGAAAGTGAAAAGATTTTCCGTGGGAAGTGTGACCAAAGTAGATGTGTTAGAAACGTGTATTTTGTTCTTCCAATACAAATTTGATAAGCCTCTGTTTGACTGAATTTAGGTATATGTGCTAAGAGAAGATAGTAGACTGTATTTAGGTGTCTCCTCTAAATGTTTCCCCTTTTTTTGAACATACACTGAACAATAATATAAACGCAACACTTTTGTTTTTGCTCCCATTTTTCATGAGATGAACTCAAAAGATCTAAAACATTTTCTACATTCACAAAATAACCATTTCTCTCATATTGTTCATAAATCTGAAAAAATAGGGTTAGGGTAATGTTGTGAGTCGAGTGGCCCATGGTGGTGGTGGGGTTATGGTATGGGCAGGCGTATGTTATGGACGACGAACACAGGCCACTCGATTCACAACATTACCCTAACCCTAATCCTAAACCTCACACCAGATACTGACTGGTTTTCGGACCCCCCCAGACCCCCCCAATAAAGCAAAAATGCAAGTTTCAGAGTGGCCTTTTATTGTGGCCAGCCTAAGGCACACCTGTGCAATAATCATGCTGTCTAATCAGCATCTTGATATGCCACACCTGTGAGGTGGGATGGATTATCTCGGCAAAGGAGAAGTGCTCTCTATCACAGATTTTTCCAGATTTGTGAACTATATTTGAGAGAAATGGTTATTTTGTGTATGTAGAAAATGTTTTAGGTCTTTGAGTTCATCTCATGAAAAATGGGAGCAAAAACAAAAGTGTTGCGTTTATATTTTTTTTCAGTGTATTTTCACACAAACAGGTTAATTTATCAAAAGTGTATTCATTTAGCTTTCAAGCATGACGATTTCTTGGGATTTCTGCGATTCTTTTCGTATGTGTTTTCGCTAAAAGTTTTTCACTTCTTTTTCCTAAACCTGTGCTCACGGCAAATGGCTCTTGTGTACATTTCGTTTTTTGTGTTTCTAATGGCTTGTTTTCTAACTTGAGAGGCCTCTTAACTACACATTAACCTTTTGAATATGCGAGTCACTCTGGGAAACACAGTCCCTTAATCCTAAGTAAATAGTAATAAAGCAGCTTGTGTGCAGCTCAGTGGGAACGAGTGCACTGACTGATGGATATTAACGACAGTCTGTCACACACGAGGCACATTAAACTCACTAACTTCTGGTTCTTTCTAACTGTGGAGGATATCACCGGTATCATTAACCAGCAGCTATTTTAAGAGCAATTAGCATGTTGCTAACAATGTCGTTTTTCCGACAGACCTGAGAGCAGCCTGAGGGCTTGAGTGCAGCAGCCTTTGTCTTCTGGTTGGAACTCTTAAATTAGACCTGTTGAAGAGGCACTTTAGAAAGAAACAAGGTTGTGAGATTGCTGCTTGAGTAACTTAAATGTTTTTAAATGACAACATCAACCGTAGCTGGAGTTACTTATTAGGATTATTTTCCTCGGTCCGCCCACTGACCCTCATCCTCCCAGTGTCAGTGCAATATTTATGACCAAAGTCACCTTGAAGTGAAACCAGGAACCAGTGTTGGAAGAAGTAGCCTGAGCTTTAACTTACTCAAAAGAAGTACTATATTCACAGTGTATCAAATCAAATCAAGTTGTATTTATATAACACATTTTTAAAACGATTTTTGTTGTATGTACAGCACGTACATACAATAAAAACACTTTACAACAAATATAACAGCAACAAATAAAAAAATCACACACAGGGAGATGTCAGGAGTCATGCTCCGCTCTGACCTGAAGGCCAGAGAGAAGAAGTGAGTTTTAAGTGTCGGTTTAAAAACCCCTAGGGTCTGGGCCGACCTCACATGGAGGGGCAGAGTGCTCCAGAGCCTGAGGCCAGTGTATAAATACATTGTTACACATGTGCTTTTAAATTTGGGTTTTTATCTTACTAGTGTTTTTTAAATTGTTTTTACGTCATGTCGGAGAGTTTCTCAGTCTGTGGCTTCTGATCTGGTTTCATCATCTCGTGTTTTAAATGTGTTTCATGTCCCGAAACATGTCTGTCTGTTTTTCATGTATTTATGCTATGTTTTTATACATTTGTTGATGTACAGCACTTTGTTCAACTCTGTTGTTTTTAAATGTGCTATAGAAATAAAATGGATTGGATTGTTACACAACAAGGAATGCATTTAAGATCTTAGTAAAATAGACAACTAGTTTAAACGACTAAGATCTTCAAAGTGTATCGTAAAAATATGACTGGATAAAAGCCCAATTTATGACACATTATGTATCGCCATTACAAGAGACCAAATTAAACTTTAGCTAATACAGGTTTCTCCATGTTTAAAATGTGTTTGATCGAGTGGTACCATGTCAACTCAACAACATGTGTAAAATACGTCCAGTTTATTATAGAGATTTTAAGGAAGAAATGTTACATTTTATATCGTTGTGTTTTTGGATTACCCAGCTTTGACAGCAAAACACTAAAATGTGAATTAAAAACTGAATTGATGGCGCATGCACATACGAACAAAACCGACCATTACAGATTAACATTAAATATTTTTCTATACATTTAAAAGAATGTAAGAACACAACTCGACAGCACATTTTAAATAGTTCCAGTTGTTTTTAGACATGTTCAGGCAGAAAGGTTTCATACTATATCGTTGTGGTAAGGAGCCCCCAGTTTGGTAATCCAGCCTCGACTTCAAAACACAAAATGAAGGATGTGTCGGCGTCTGCAGCCTCCAGCATCGTGCCTCTGTTTCTCTGTTTGTTGGTTTGTTGTGTGTTTGTGTTGTTCCTGAGTTGTTGGGTGTCGGCTGAGTCTTTCTGCTTCACATTCAGCCATTCACATTAATGAGATCAGGCCAGAGGGGTTTAACTAATTACACCTGACGAGATAACACAGGCCTTTATTACCGCTACAAACCGTGAGAATTGGTCTTGCTTATAATTAGACCTACCTCTGCTTACTGCTTAATATTAACTATGGATTTATACTTTCAACCATTTTACATACAAACATCTTTACATGGCAACTTTTTAAAAGTGAGGATTTGCTGCTTTTCTCTGTTTGTATCAACAAAGTGAAAATCTTTATCTTTGACGTTTAAAGGTGATTTTTTCAATGTGTAATTTCACTGACCGACCAAATGATTTTTCAATTAATAAATCAGTACGTTTTTTAGAAAATAGCTGCAGAAGTGTACATATTTTATACGCTTTCAAATAAAAATTCTCACAACATTTTAATGAAAACACGTGCAAAGTTATGATATATGTTTATTACTCTTATAACATTTACATAACTACACCTTTGAACGATTCATACTTTTTGCTAAAATGCAACTATTTATGCATTAAATGACATCCATGGTTCCCTTTATAACCAACACTGATCATATTTAAAATAATTGCACACCTTTGAACTTAAAAGCTGTGGTTGAAATTAAACTGACATTTAGGACAAAGCAATCCTCCGAGCCGTCGTTACATGAAGACCGTCTGTTTATCCTCCTTCCTCGGATGGATACGCTTCGTGGTCACAGTTCACGGTGTTCTGCGCTCAAACAGTGACGGTGACATTCAATGTAAGGCGGATTTAAGTTAATGAGGTTAAAAAGATCCCTTTTATTCCGAGTGAATGGGAAGTTATTGTGAGGAATTCCTGTGGGCTGACAAAGCGAGCCGAGCTGTAGGAGAGTCCAGGATCTGAGGGTTAACTGTACTCTGAGAAACAGGACAAACTCTGTCTCTGCGTACACAACCAGACTTACCAAACAAATGGACACATGTTTTCGAAATTCACTTCTTTGTTTCTTCTTTCTTTCACGGTCAGATCGCAGACGGCGCTCTAGGAGTCCTTGAAAGCGAGCACAGTTGACATACCTTCTAAAGTTTCTGACATAAAATGGTATTTTCCAGAGGGTCCAATCCGTAGAAAAACATTGTTTATTGTGGCCAGTTTGCCTGATTTGTCTAGAAATCTGGCAACACAGAGCGTGTGCGTTCAAACTCTGTGAACATTTGTAGGTTTACTTCAACTAACGTTTGCGAACGCCCTAGCTAACCAGAACTCATAATGCTGAATATGTTTGTTAGCTCTGTGAATATCTAATTTTGGCTTTTTAAAATATAATACATACCATATACTTTATACCTTTTAATGCAATTGATGCCAGTTGTAATGTGTTCTCTTTAGTTCGAGAGCATCTTTGGCCAGATCTCATTCCCAAGTCAAATAAATCATCCACCATTTTAGTGTTTTTTTCCATAATACCCAACATAATCTGAGTTATGAGAAACAGTTTTTATTCAAATAGACCTTTTAGGAAGACTATCAGCTGAAGCTAAAATAAGATTCTTATTTTTAAATCCCACCTTAGAATTATAAATAACAAGCACAAGATTGTTCATAATTATCAGGTCCTACCTTATAACAAAAGTAAAGAAAGTTTCTGATTCCCTTTCTCCATATTTCTTTTTGTGAATATTCATGTTTTTTTAATTATGCGATTTAGACTCTTTTCCTTATCGCCAGTAATCGAGTATGCCTTTCTTTTTTTTTCTGATGCGTCACTGACCTCGCTGACTTCCATTTCATTTAGTATATATTCATTTCAACCTGCGACACACAGCACCACGTCAACAAACATGAGAACGTGCAGGTCTACCAGGGTGTCATGTTCCCATTACGGCTATAAAAACGGTGATTACTTGAACTTAATGAATGCCAAATGTAGTCTTGTTCCCTGGAGACAAAAAACAGATGTTAATGAATGTAGTGGGGTTTTATCCAGTTACAAAAGAAGTGTAGCGAGAAGACACATTATCAGTATGATGTGATATTAATGGACAACACAATTGTGTGGCCCTAAATGGACTTCCTTACAAACCTATAAAGCAGGGGTGTCCAAACTACGGCCCGGGGGCCAAATGCGCTCCGCGGACCATTTTGAATCGGCCCTCACTCAGCCAATTAAAAAAGTATAATGACTTAAGTATAATAAACTTCTGCTTGTCTTATATTGTACTTCTTAAATACATATGTTCAAATATATTACGCAGTATTCATGTGTTAATGAGACCAATTTTCAAATAAATTCAGTCAATTAAAGTTGAAAACATCTTCTTGCACATCTTATGTTGATAAGAAAAAAGCCCAGTAACAAATTTACATAACAACCTTGAAATACACCCTTCATATTTCCTCTTATTATAATCAATCTGAAGCTTCTGATTTAAGGAATGAGCTGCTAACACAATAAATGAAACCCTCTGGAGAGCTGAGAGCTGTTTTTCTCTTACAGCATTTTCAAGTATCAAGAATAATTTACCTACTTTGGATTGATTTTTCCAACTTATAACTTAACTTATGAGGTAGTATACCTGTAGTGAGCCGCCCAGCCTTTCGTATATGTTTCTGTATGTGGCCCTCGTGAAAAAAGTGTGGACACCCCTGCTATAAATAATCCACGGGTATTAAATTGTTCTGCCTTCTGTTCCAGATTAACACGAATGGATTTGTGTCCACGGTGGAGCCCGAGTCCGAGGGGGAGTACCTCGGGAAGATGCCCTCCAATTTCAAAATGATTGCGGCGCTGCTGGGGGACCTGGAGGACAGCGACGGACAGGGGAGGGTCCTCTTCAGGTGGGACAGCAGCCCGGAGGTCCTGAATAAATCTGCAGAGCACATCCGGAGAGCTTTCCCCAGAGACGAGGGAGTGGATCCCATCACCGTCTTCATCGTCACGTGGGAGAACATGGCCGCCCGGGGGACGTCTGGACGAGGAGACCGACTGGACACCAAGGTGAGGGGCTGTGGGGGTTTTTACATTTATTATTAGTCAATTTATTGAACATGTCGGCATTTTTTTTTATAATAATAATAATTATAACAAAGAGATACAAAAACAAACAAAAAACGTTTGATCTAAAAAAAAAAAAAAAAATCTCAAATAGTCTGTCATGTTCAACAGGGGCAAGAAGAAGCTTAAAAACACTTTTCAGGTCCTCCCCCCTCTAGCGTACATTTTTCTGATTTCATCAAGCAGACAGCATTTGAACCCTGTGGTTAAGTCTTGGAAAACGAGTGTCATAGATATGCAGGAAGTAGAGGAAGTATTCAGATAATTTACTACAATAAAAGTACTATGACCCCAACATGAACCACCACTCCAAATAAAGGTACTGCAGTCAGAACCTTGCTTAAGTATGAAAAGACTCTTAACTCAGTGGTTCTCAACTGGTCAGGCCTCGGGACCCACTTTTTCCTTTGTCAATAAATCGCGACCCGAAATTTGAACCACTCAAATCTATTCAACAAAAAATCGTGCTGTAATATATTTACGCCTTTCAGCATACAATATTAATTAAAGTGAAGTACAGTGCATATATCCCTTCACAGAACTAAAGTATACTTTAAAAAAGGTTTCATGAGATGATGGAATCAAAGTTGAACTGTATAACATAAAAAGACACACATGCTGAAAACCCAACCCCAGCAGGGGGGGTGGGGGGATTCTCCCAGGAGATCTTTAGAAATACTAACATATAAAATACGCATTCTGGTACACTCTGAGAAGAAAATAAATAAATCTATTCCTACCCGACATATTAATAATATTTTTTGCCATTGTTTGTTTTTCACTTAGTTCTGACAGCTGAACTTGTCTGTGTGAATTGTGGGTAGGGTAGATAGCCCCCATTGTTCTGTGACCTGTCAATCATAAAACCGGGGGTCATATTTCATTATGTGTTCATTTTTATCTGAAGTTGTACCCATGGATGTATAAAGAGTAGTTCTACCGCAAAGTTATTCTCCGTGGGGACTTCCGGCAACAATCTTTATTCTGATTGGCCAGAAGATGATCACTACGTGACAGAAGTTTTCAAAACCGTTTATGGTCTCCGGTACTTCCAGTCCAACGCCGACTGCATGCACAGCGTTAGAAAATCGGGCCTTCAGAATAAAAGTTTGATTTTTTTCTTTACTCACACATTTGCGACCCACTCGACACGGGTCCCACCAGTTGAGAACCACTGCTCTAAAAAACTTTAAGGAACTCTAAAACACATGCTGCTATACTAATGCTAGGAACAACGAATACAAAACAGTTCAAAAATGTCTAAGCATTTAATATAATAATACATGAAGTATGAAGAGTAAAATGTACCTGATCCATCTCATGTTTTACTATTATATGATCTTTCTAAATTACTATAACTGCAGTTTTAGTATGTACTGTATGTTACATTTGACTGCTGTAGACGTTTAAGGTTTTGATGATTTTAACTTCTTTATATACTGTTGGGTAGTTTAATCTAAAGCAATGCATCATATTCTATACAAATCATAATATCTTTGTAGTACAAGTATCATAAATATAGAATTTTCTAATGAGGGCGGTTGAAGATTGCATCAGATTGTACAGGCGAGTCATCCTATAAGACGTAGGAGTGACACGAATATATACGCAACTCTCCTCATTATAAGTGATTTGGATGAAAGTTCCCAAATGCAAATAATAGGTGAGGATCTTTATTCCAGAAATCCGATATAAATTCATGCTACAGTTTACTCTCATGGGATCTAGAGGTAATTACCTCTAGTGTACATCAAGATAAGCAGAGTGAGCGTTTCATGTAAAGAAAATGCAAAACAAACAAACACAGGAAACACTAAAGTAGGCAAAGATTGAAGATTATTGGTGGGGATTTCCATTTTTGTCCTAAACGATTGTATCTTTTAATACAGCAGCTCAAAAAATGACCATTATTACAAAGTATGAAATGCCAGAGGCCTTTTGCACTTAATGTTTGAGGCTCATAACATCTACCTCAGACCTGAGTATGTCAATATGCAAAGAGAAATACTCCAAAAGTAAGTCAATCTTAGAATAAAGTTCAATACCATATGTGTTTTTCTTTCTTGGAGGGACATGGTTAAAAGCACAAAATAATGGACTATGCAGAGGGAACACCATGATGTCCTAATTCATTATTTTCCTGTCTATCACTTTCTATTAAAATGTACATATTCTACAGGTGTTCATGCTATCATGTCCTCTCCATGATTGCTTTTACTCACACTCTGACCTTTAGCCTTTACCTGCTAAATGTCCTTAACGCAGATTAATTTCCCCTCTTAACAACACCTCTTTTGTTCTTTCAGAGAAACACTTTCCAGCTGGTTGTGGCCACAATGGAGTTGTCTTCCTGCGCCATCCTCCTGTACCCCCGAGACGGCCTGCAGTTCCTCTCCACGCCAGTAGGGGGCGAGAGTAAGATCCTGGAGGCGGGATTCAATGAAGGAATGGTGGACAGCTGGTTCTGGAAAGCATCATTGGGAACGTACTTCCGCACCACCACCGATGAAGAGAGCTCCATCAGCGACCTCACTGAGTATGAATCTGATGTTATTTGAGCTTCTATATAAGGCCAAGATATTTTTTTAATGTATATTTTTCCTCTACAAAAAAACAGTTCTCTAAAGGTTCAAGGTTCTTATTGTCATTTGTACATAGCTACAGTGTAGTTATGACAATGACTTTCAATCTTAGGTCACAGGCTTCTCCAACAGTGCAACTCAATAAAACTATATATATAAGTTGCAAACAGTTCAGGTGTTTAACGGGTGGTGCAGGGGGGAATTTTGAAAATACCATCAAATGGGCAGATTGTTCAAAGCTCTGGTCACTGGAAATGAAAAAGCAAACATCTCCATATAAGTGTAGACGAGGCCTAAAAGATACACAACATTCATTTATATGCTATGACAATGATTTAATCAACTTGGGAAGTGTTTCCTCATTGATTGTTCTACTTTCCTTTATCCAACCAGAAAGTCCAACTCAGGACAGAAAGGAGTTTGGGTGTACGAGATCGGCTCCTCGCCATTCTTTGTCGCCATTACACCCGGAGTGACCCCCGAGGACGAAGAGGCCACCGAACCTCAATCAACCGTGTTGCCAAGGCAAACTGAGGAATCCCAGGTGGAGGAGATCCCAACTACCAATGAATACCAACCCATTTACCCAGAAAGTGAGACTAACGAGCCAGATTATGAGCCAGACTTTGAGACTGTCACACCAGAATACACCGGCTTCGAGAGGGCTGAACCAAGATACCCAGAACCATCTGAACCTAGATACCCAGAACCATCTGAACCAAGATACCCAGAACCATCTGAACCTAGATACCCAGAACCATCTGAACCTAGATACCCAGAACCATCTGAACCAAGATACCCAGAACCATCTGAACCTAGATACCCAGAACCATCTGAACCAAGATACCCAGAACCATC
>NC_136912.1:9057362-9091437 GCF_949606895.1 Notothenia rossii | reverse complement strand
GTCTCCCGTGACCCGCTTCAAGTTAACATTATATAATAACTACGCTCTAGTGTTTTGTATCGGAACGAGGCTTCATGATATCCTCAACAACAGCTATGTCAACATCACAAAACTGATGTTGACAATTTTTGCCAAGTCTGAAGGTCTCTAAAAAAAAAAAGTGTATAATTTGGTGTTCGGGTCTGGGGAGACCCAGCAGAATGGTTTTGGGTGACTCGAGGTCAAATTTGGCCGAATCAAGATTCATCTTTGACTTTAGTCAACTTTTAATGTCCTAAAAAAGCTAATAACATGAATAAGATTTCCAAAAACTTGACGGCACACAAGCTTAATTTATATGAAATATGTGATTGAGACCAAGGAGCTTTTAAACAGACATTTTAAGCCACTAGTGGAACAGCATCTTAAACCTCCTCCATCTTTGTTCCTCCTCTCTGTTCAGACGTAGACGAGTGTCAGCAGGAAGTCTGCCACCGCGCTGCTTTCTGCTCCAACTCCCAGGGGTCCTTCGCCTGCCAGTGCCATCCGGGTTTCCACGGCGACGGCTTCCAGTGCAGTCCCATCTCTACAGGTAGGTGACTCACAAACACACACACACACACACACACACACACACACACACACACACACACACACACACACACACACACACACACACACACACACACACACACACACACACACACACACACACACACACACACACACACACACACACACACGCACACACACATACCATGTATACATCACTTCAGGGGACATTACATTGACTTACATGCATTTCCTGGAGACTTATCCTAACCTTAACCATAACCAACACATGCCTAACCCTTACCCTAACCCTGATCCTAAACCTAACCAAGTCTTCACCCTAAAATTAATGATTCCCCTCATGGGGACCTCCAATTTGTCCCCATAAGGGAAGCGAGTCCCCACACGTGACTGTGTAAACAGATTTAGGTCCCCACAAGTATTGTAATGCTAGGCCACACACACACACACACACACACACACTCACACTCACACTCACACTCACACTCACACTCACACTCACACTCACACTCACACTCACACTCACACACTGACACCCGTGTGAGTTAACAAATCAGTCAAGTGTATTACATATAGCGGTGTAGATTCTTGCTTGGATTGAGTTCATTTTCAGATTAGTCTGTTCATATCAGCGGGAATGTAAAGTAATGGCTGTTGGGAAAGAAGTATTCACTTCGCTGCGGAGTTTACACGTCAAAATTGTCTTCCTTTCGTCTTAAACATGCTCACATGATCTCCCATACTTTGGATATCCTAAGCAACACACTTACCTTAATGACCTGGCAAAGCACATGCAGCGCCCCGATGGAGTTTATTTTGTATTCATTTATTGTGTGACTTATAGACTAATGGATAATGTACCTTTGTAGCCAACTATCGTAGTCCACTATAAGGGGGAAGCCCTATAAAATATAAACACTAAAGTACAGTACCTCTGATCAATACTTTCCAAAACCTAAAGAAGCAGTGATTTAGTCTTTGTATAGTTTTTATACAGATCCAACCCGTGTCTCCTGATGGACAAAGAGCTCTCATAATAAAAGTATTTGCGTGTGTCTGTGTGTTTGGCATCACGTGCAGACTGCAGTTGGTTCTCCAGACATGTCAGAGAAAGTTGAAGCTGTGTAAACTCAGCAGAGTAAACATCCAGCTGAAGGTTGAGCAGGAAGACGAGCTGACGGAGGCTGGAGGATGTTGTTGAGCTGACGAGAGAGTAAACAGAGCTCATGTCAGACTCAACACACACACAGCTGAGGTGCAGACTGATTCAGGGTTATAAAATAATTATATATTAAATGTTATCGTGGCGGACTGGCCATCGGGACGTTCGGGACGAATCCCGACGGGCCGGTACTGAAGTGGGCCGGTCGGACGATGTGGGCCGGTCGGATAAGTCACTAGCACCCCCCCCCCCGTTGAAAATTTACTTGCGGTATTTACTTGCGGTACCGAGGTAGGCCGGCGGTACCGAATTGGGCCGGTCGAGAGTCCTGGGCTGATTTTTAGTCCCAGTCCGCCCCTGAATGTCATCATGCTTCTCGTCCCAATGTCAGATGTCTCTGCGCTAAAGTGTCAAAGCTTATCCTCAAGTAAAAGTAGTAACACAACAGTGTAAAAATACTGCTTTCAAAATGTTACCTAAGCCATCAGGACATTGACAAAGAATATCCTGAAAGTACAAAAAGTAATCTACAGATGAGAGCATTACTGGCGGTAAATACAGATTTATGAGCTTTTCTCCAATCACATCAAACAATTCAGAAAACCGTGTTAGTTTTTATCTACAAGGAGTCCAATTACGATGGTCAGACAGGCAAACAATTAAACAATGACATTGGAGATCGTTGATCAGGGTCGATTTATGGTTTATTTTCGTCTACGAGTGTCAGGCAGCAGGCTAACCCTGAAACTAGGATTTCCATGACTTGTCAGTGTTTTGTATTATGACAATGCTGCGACTACATTCACTACTTTGACTTTTAACACTATAACTGTGTAATTGGGCAATTGACGTGAAACTCATTAGCATCATAAGGTAGCTGTGATGAAGTGTTTCCCACAGACGTAATGACTCACAGACATTGATCCCTCTTTTCGTCCTCTCTGTGGAGTCTGTCCGTTTTTCTTAGAGGAAGTCAAGAAAATTGTAACTCTGGATTTTGTTGTTGTTTGAGGGGCAATATACGACACGGCAGCTTTTAGGCAAAGTCTTCTTTCCCGCTTAGCGTCGATGTCTTGTTTTCAACGGAAAGTGGGCGGGGCCGCATATTTGCCAGAAAGTGTCTTAGCGATGCTCTCTTCTATTGGCTAGCGGTCCCACACATTGTACTTGATAGGCTAAGAGGCGGGACATCTCTAAGCGGTTGACCAATCACAACAAAGCCGGACAGCTAACCAACCAGAGCAGACTGGGCTCTGGTTTCAGACAGAGGGTGAAAAGAGGTGCTGCAGAGAAAAATAAAGAGCTTTTTGAACATTAGAGCATGGAGACATGTCACAGTAGAGAAACTAAATACTGATATTGAAAAAGAGATCAATGATCTCAATGGGATACACCTGGGTAAATAAAGGTTTGAAATGAAATGAAATATGGATCTGAAAACTATCGCGTAATACGGCCCTTTAATGTCTAAACACCTTATTCATCATATGTGTCATTTATTGTCTGGCAGCACATTAAATAACATTTTCCTAGTTGTCACTTTTATCAGAAGTGAATTACTAAAATTGCAACATAAGCAGCTGCTCTTGAAAGTGTCAGGTTTGTTTGTTGTTGTTGTTGTTTAGTGGTTTTGCGTGGTCCCAGAGCTGCAGACTGCTCCGTGATTCCAGCTGTCAGCAGCTGAGATAATTACAGCTCCATCCTCTGCTCTAACATTTTGTCCTATTTTCGTCTTTTTTATGAGCGGCCGGGCTCTGAGAGGCATAATCTTTCTGTCCCGTCACAACGTCTCTCTGAGGTTCCTTTGTCTGAACGCCTTTGATCTTATTCCCTTTCATAAGTCAGAGGTGGATGATGTTATCTTATTCTGTACTCAGTAAAAACACTGATAACACACTGTAACATCCTGCAGGGAAAATACAAGTTCAGTAAAAGTATGAAAACACAATCTGATGTCAATCTGATCAAATGTCCCATGTGACTGTTATACTATTATATATTATATATAATATATTAAGTTACAATTACTAATGCATTATTATAAAAGCAGGATTTGACTCTTGTAGTTGGTTGAGGTGGAGCTCATTTTTAACTATTAACTAATACTTATTTTTATTATATATTAACGCGCTGATTATTTTCTCTTAATAATCAAATTATGTTTTGGTTTGTACAAATATATTCAAAAAATGTAAGGCAGATCTACACAGAGCACGAATTCATAAAAAATAATACAATTATTTAAAGTAAATGTCAAATCTTCACACTTGAGAAGGAAGAACCATGAGACGTCTTTTTAAATATTAAAATCAAATTGTTTCTGATTCATTTCTTTCAATCGACTTTTGTTTCAACTTTACATTTTCATGTTCTGTGAAAGAAAAATCGGACTTTTGTAAATTCCTTTTACCTTTTAAATCAAACTTTGGAGCATTCAAAAATACAATATTTCCCTCTCAGCTGTCGGTAAGTAGAAGTAGAAAAAGGTGGCATTTAAAGACAATACTAAAGTAAAGTACAAGTACTTCAAACATGTCCTTAAGTGCAGTACTAGTGTTCATATACTTGGTTTGATTCCAGCTCTGCTCTGAAGGGTCTCCACATATTTGTGGTGTCCCTGCGCTGTGATTGTTGTTATCAGCGCGGCGCTGTCTCTGTCAGACGGCTGTTTTGACTCCCTGCGGTTCCTCGCTCAGACACCCTTGAGGATAAGAGTGTGCAGAGCGCTGGGCCTTCCAGATGTCACTGTGGCCCCGGATGTGACCGCAGAGATGAAGAGCTGCTCTTCCTCTTAGTCTTTATCTGCAGCTGCCACGCACTGCAGGACAACACTCAATAGAGATTTAAAAATGTGTGGAAAAACTGTATTTTGAATCAAGAGCAGGTTGATATTTATTTATATTTTGGAGCGTCTTTATACATTGACCGTACAGATATTTTTCTGTATGAGGTTGGGTGTAGACAGACAGAGGTGGTAGAAGTACTCAGGTGTTTGTACTTGAGTAAAAGTAGAAGTACCAGAGTGTAGGAATACTCTGTTACAGTAAAAGTCCTGCATTCAAAACGTTACTCAAGTAAAAGTAGAAAAGTATTTGCATCAAAATATACTTAAAGTACTAAAAGTAAAAGTAGTCATTGTGCAGATTGGTCCATTTCAGAATAATATGATATGATATGTTTTATAATGATTGATCATTAAAGTGTTCTCAAAGCTGGTAAAGGTGCAGCTAGTTTGAATGACTTTGTGTACTGCAGGGTAGCTTGTAACAATTTTGTAGACATCTTCCTTTACAATTAAAGAATATTTGAAAGTGTTTTTGTATGTTTATACTCTATATCTCACTCTGCCTCTTATATTCTTTCCCCCCAGAGCGTGAGCAGACGGTGTGTGAGCGCCACAGAGAGAGCGCTCAGTCCCCCTCCTCCACCTCCGGCTCCGGGATCTTCTCCTTCTTCCGCCCCCGGCCGGCTGTGGGCCAGTTCGTCCCTCAGTGCGACCTCCATGGAGCCTACGAGCCGACGCAGTGCCACAGCTCCATCGGGCAGTGCTGGTGTGTGGACGCCAGCGGGCAGGAGATCCCCAACACCCGCACCGGACCGGGGAACACCGCCCTGTGTGAGTCACCTCTGACCTCTGACCTCTTATATCATCATGTGCTTTAAAGGTCACCTATTATGCAAAATCCACTTGTTCATGTCTCTTCTACATCAACATGTGTCCCCTCTGTGGAAAGAGACTCTGAAAGTTTCAGGAACAAAGATTCTCTTTCTTTTTGTCCTGATCCATTTCTATAAAAACCTGTCTGAAAATGAGCTGATCAGATTTTGGCCACTTTGTGATGTCATAACGATGTGTTGGCTTGTGTAACCATTAGCCAATAGAGTGGTGCAGTGATGACGTATTTACGTAGGTCAACCCGGAAGTAAGCTGCTCATGGGTTCCCTCAACAAAAAAGCAACAGGATTTCTCCATAGGATTTTGGAATATTGTAAAAAATAAGATCTGTGGAAAACGGACCTGTTTGATAAATGCACGTTTTGTTCATCCGGATAATCTCCACACGTCTACCCTACTTTTATAATTTTCCAATCATAAATCTAATCGCCAGAAGCAAAATGCTAACGTTATGCTATAAACGAACTACAGCCGAGTACAGCAGGCTCGCTGCTTCAACGTCACGCCAACTAAAGATCGATATTCAAAAATACAGATTCAAAATTGTTTGTTGAAGTTTGCAAGAGCGCAGTTACTTGCTTTCAAGCAGAACAGGGGCAAACAAAGTTAGCGGGAGTGTTGACGTGTTCGGTGTAATGACGAACAACGTCTTCGACAATTTCTGTAGTCCTATTCAGCCACTTGGTAACAACCATCGTTTTTCTGACACGTCAACTCTTCACTGCTGATGTATTTAATGTCATAGAACCAAACGTGACCCGTCTCTTAAATTTGTGTCAAACACAGACCTTACTTCCAGCTATTTCCCAAAAACTAGTCAAAAAAACCTGTTGACTCTGAGACGAGGGAAGCGGAAGTGGTAAAATGCTAACTCACTTCCGGGTTTTAGGACTCGTTCCTGCACCACTCTATTCCCCTTACACATTGCATCATTCTGATCCAACTTCTGGTTCAGAGTGGAAATGTTATTACTTTGCTTAGCGTCGCCAATTTAACCAACCTCAACTCAATCAGGTTTATCGTCAAGTAGCTTTACACATGAAAGGAATTTGCTTTGTTACACTGGTGCATACATAGACTCAGTAAGTAAAAAGCAGTAAGTATATAACTATTTTAAGATTTTAAAAAGAATGGGAAGAAATATTTTCACAAAATCGGATTCACAAGAAAGGTAGGACTATATGAATTTGACATAAGATGTATTTAGTTGAAATACTCTTTCAAGCTGAAACGTAGCAATTGTGTTTCCAATATGCTTTCAGTTTATACCAATAACGCATATTTGGGAATATTACAGATCTATTTATTATATATTACGCCAGAGATGGGCTGGTTGGAGTTTAAAAAGCACACGTCTATAATGTTTTTATTGAAACTATCACTGCCAGAAAGGTAGACACATGTCCACAAGTTTAACCATATGGTATTAAATAATAATTAATTGCATTTATTTGAGCACTTTTTACAAGAGTAATACATCAATACTATTGACAATAGTTGTGATTGTGTTTTGATGTCTTTATTTCTGTCCTTGTAAGCACCTGATCTGATCTGTGGTATGCAAAAATATCCCAAAGTTTTTTTCATGTGAATTTCCCCCAAAAAAAGAAATCCTGGTATTTCACAATCACAGGAAAATGATCCTCATTAAACTAAAACCTGCCCCCTGATCTCCCCCTCCTCTCAGGTATTGATCAGGGGGTGAATCCTCCTCCGGTGGGTCCGACCCCTCGACCAGACGTCCACCCCGTGGCTCCGGGGACTCACCTGCTGTTCGCTCAGAGCGGGAAGATCGAGCGCGTTCCTCTGGACGGAAACAGCATCAAGATGGACGAGGCCAAACCTCTGCTGCACATCCCCGTAAGACCATCAGATTAATCTTCATTGTTAGATTCCTCGTAAATATTTCCTTTGCCCTGAGGGCTAAAAAACAGTTTCCCGCAGATTTTACATTAAATGATACAGAGTTAACTGGTGCTTTGTCCTAAGCGAATTACATAAAGTAGATGAAATGCAATCATCAGATATACGGTTCTCACTGTTCATTCAAATCCTCCAAACGTTGAGAATTTGAGGGGGAAAAAGTCGAGGTCTTGAACGTTTTAAAAGTGCTTGAACTTGAAATATTTGTTTTAAATGTTTGATTTAACGTTGGTCAACAGGCTACGTATTGCTGTGTTATTGTTTCAGGCACCACATGCCTCAAGAAAGTATCTTTAACCTTCCATCTCTGTCTCAAACTACGCCATGTTAGGTCCTAGAATTTAGTGGAATTTGATGTAGAAAGTCTCTAAAATCTCTTGTTTTCATATTTAAGTGAGTGTGGGAATCCTGTGAAAGTAGCCATTGATTCAGATGTCAGCAAATTTCCTTTTTTAATTCTGCCTTCACGAGTTCAAAAGATTCTTTGTCTGAGAATCAGATCTGGATAGCCATCTTTTTTGGCGTTGTATGAAGTTGTGCTTCCATTGTTTTTTCTAAGCTTGTCTAACAGTTTCCCCTTGCTTCCAGTCTTTGTGCTAAGCTAGGCTAAACACTTCCTGCACCTCTCTGTGCTCAGGATGCTCAGAGAGAAAACTTCTTTGTATCTTATAATCTATAGCCTTTCAAAGTGTTGGACTGTTTCTTTAGGCTTTACCAAAATCAAATCATCACATTAACGGATAATTCCATGAAAAATCTTTTTCTAGTTTTTCCACCATTTTTGTTAAGAATGGGTCAGAATACAAAGAGAAATCTAAGTAAAGAGAAATATCCATGTTCCAAACCAGATTGAGCTTCCTATAGAGAAATATTCTTGACTTGATGGAGTTTTTCTGATGACGTTATTCGGTCTTCATATTGAACAACGTACACACAGTGTCAGTGTTTCTCATGAACTTCTAAGCGTTCCTGGTCGCTGTGAAACAATCCTCTTATTGTTCTTAAACATATTTCAGCGTCTCCTCTCTCATGAAGCCCATAAGTCATCAGCGTTAATGTACTGCAGGCGAACACAAAGCTCTCCGTCAGCGGCGCAGACTTTCTGTCATCTCCACACAAAAGGCTCTTTGAAAATGAAACTGCGGCTGAATGAAAGCGTCTGTCTGCTCCTGCGTTTCCTCTCAGGACCGAGTGGTGATCGCCCTGTCGTACGACTGCGTGGAGAAGATGGTTTACTGGACCGACATCACCGGGCCGTCCATCAGCAGGGCGCGTCTGAGCGGAGGAGGCATCCTCCCTGTCGTCACCACAGGTACAGCAGACGTCACAAAGTCACTTCTGCAGGGAGTATTGCTCATACTGCTCAAAAACAAGAATGAGTGTGAGCACATCTTTACATGGCTGAGCGACATGAAGAAGACCAATCTTACTCAGTGTCCTAAGGTTCTTTTAAAACCTTTAGTGTGTTTTTTGACAGCAACGAGAAAAACATCTAGGAGAAGACATTTAAATAATTGTTTCTCACATTAAAAACACATTTTTAGAGTTAGTTTCTCTTAATTGTATTAGATTTTTGTATATAATTATATATTTTTATATTTACATGAAGAAAAAAACAATGATATAAAAAAGAACCTGGAAGTTGCTGGATAAAAGTGATATATTTACAAAAAGAAATCCCTGAAATTGTGTTTTTACTGTCAGTTACCTGTAGGGATCAGATGACGCAATGCTTGTGTTAATAAAAAAGCATTTAAAAAAGATTTTACTCATCCTCTAAGTTAAGATTACTCTCAAATGTTGAATCAGAAGCCATTACCACTGTTAGTGCTTCCCCCTCTCTGCCTGAGGTCTGATCTGTGTGTGTTCCCGTGTTTCCTCAGATCTCCAGAGCCCTGAAGGCATCGCGGTGGATCACGTCTCGCGGCTCCTCTTCTGGACCGACTCCATGCGCGACACGGTGGAAGTTTCCAAACTGGACGGCAGCCAGCGGCGAGTTCTGTTCGACACGGACCTGATCAACCCGAGACCCATCGTGGTCAACCCGGCGTACGGGTGAGTGCTGCAGGAACAACAAGAAGAAACTAATCAGAATTTCAATAATAATGTGTATAGTGGATTGTCTTAAAGGGGACCTATCATGCAAAATGCACTTTTTGATGTCTTTTATAGATAAATACGAGTCAGGGAACTCACAAAGTGTCAGGAAATAAAACCTATTTCTTTTCCTCCGTACCCAAATCTCAAAAAACGAGGGAGCAACGGAGAGGATCCAGATTTGCGTCCAATATGACGTAATATCAGAAACAATGCGCGACATGCTTTGGACGTAATAATATAGTCTTTGTTTACATTAGCATCGCTAACACTCAGAGCTAACCTGTACTGGAGAGAGCATGTGTGTGAAGAAGCAGGAAATAAAAAAAGGAACTCACCTTGTGGTAAACCAGCAAGAGAAAAAGCATTTGAGCTCCATACTGTTTCAGAAATAATCCTTGATGTGGTTTGGAACATGATATGGCATTTAATCACGGCAGAATTTAACTGTATCTGCCGGTAGAATTCTGAGCATGTTTGTAACTTATATATATATCAATATTCCAATTACTTGTAGACTATTCTGCACTATTTCTATTTCTATCATATTTTATTTTTTTTACTTGCACTATTTTATCAGTTTTATTGTCTTGCACTGTTGGCGGATCCTGTGACCTAAGATTTTCATTTTCATAACTACACTGTAGCTATGTACAAATGACAAGAAAAGCCTTGAATCCTTGAATCCTTGAATCCTTGAATCCTTGAATCCTTGAGTATTAGTCTTCCTCTGACTGGTTGTTTCCTGTTGCTTCAGGCGGCTGTACTGGGCAGACTGGAACAGAGACGGGCCCAAAATCGAGATGTCGAACATGGACGGGACGGATCGGACGGTCCTGGTGAAAGACGACCTGGGGCTTCCCAACGCTTTGACCTTTGACATCGAGCAACAGGAGCTGTGCTGGGCCGACGCAGGTGAGACTCACCTGAGGCATCATCATGTTGTTAGAAAACACAGAATCAGAAACAGGTTTATTACCAGGTTGGTTGGCACGTACGAGGAATTTGGCTTGATGTCGTGGTGGATACATAAATATATATAAAAAAAGAAAAAAAAAGAAAGACAGATAGATAGAAAACTATTTTAAGAACACTTTAATAACATAAGAAAATAAGAAAAAATATAGTCAAATAAAAAATGAAATAAAGCAGTATTTACATTAAAATAGAATGGAATAAAATATGTGCAGTAAAAAAAACAGATATTGTCAACATTGTGTGCATTACTGTAATGCATAGAGTCTGCGTTGTGGCTGAGATAAAGATCAATCAGAACTGAGATCAGGTTAATTGTCATTGATTGATTGATTGATTGATTGATTGATTGATTGGTGTACAGGGACTCGTAAGTTGGAGTGTATGGATCCTCACCGGCGGCTGAGGAGGCAGATCGTCGAGGGGATCCAGTATCCCTTCTCCATGGTGTCCTTCGGAAAGAACCTTTATTACACCGACTGGAGGAGGTAACACACTCACATCAATATACTCAACTGTACTCAGCTGCTTATAGAGAGGTGCAGGAATGAGTCCTTAACCTGGGAATGAGTCAGCATTTCAGAATTTCCGGGCTCCTTCTTCTCAAAGTCAATAGTTTTTTTGAAAGTTTTTGTGGTTAGAAGAACACATTAAAGTCCGTTGTTAACACAAGCTAAAGAAATGTTCATGTTTTGTTCTACGACATAAAATAAGTCAGCAAGTACCCCCCTGGTGAATGCCCAAGGCTTCTATGCTTCATAAGAACAGTGGTTGTTAACAAGTGTCTAAGTGAAACTACTAAACGTCATCACGCCAAACATTAGCCGCCTTTAGCTTAGCGTTGGCGACGTGAAATCATGTCACCTATAGCCAACGTTAAGTTTGACTTCTGCCAATTGCATTTATGCTTCATCAAGTTTAAAATGGTGTGGAGATTGTCCTGCTGAAGAAAACCTGTACGTATCAGAAACATGGGTTTGCCACAATCCTATCTTCTGTAATAATTCAAAAGCCAATGGAAAAATCCGAAAGCTTTTTGTTGAGGGAATCCTTGCAATGCTAACTTCCTGTAAGTCATCCTGCACCTCTCTAAAGTCAGTTGTGTTTAACCCTGTGTTACTCTGACCACCAACCATCTCTCTGTGGTCTGTGGTCAACCATTTTGTTTTTGATTTTCCAGAGAGGCGGTGGTCTCCGTGGACCGTTTCTCAGAGAAAGAGACCGAAGAGTTCCTTCCTCAGAAACGCTCTCGACCGTACGGCATCACCTCGACACCGACGCAGTGTCCACAAGGTACGGCTTCACTTTAATAACAACATACAGAGTAGGTAAACCTGTCGGAGAAAACAAAGTAAAGGAACCAAGGTTATTAAACAGGACATAAGCAATCAGCTGTTTTGCAATGATGCATGGAGGATTTTTACTCTCTGGTTTCTGACAGAGCCTTTATTCTGCGAGCTAGGGGTTTAAAATACAAGAGCTACACATATTATATCATATGAGGTACATATCGCCTTGAATCTTGATTATCGTAATATCACATGTTTCCTGGTGTCAAATGCCACATTACGGGAAGGAATGTATTTTCTGAACTTAACAGACTTTTCTACATGTTCTTTTTGAAATGTTTTACCCACATAGCCCTTATATCGATTGATACATTTTATTTCGAACAATTAAAATAAATAATTACAAAAGAAATGTTGCAGTGCATACTGTAGTCATGTAAGATAAATCAAAACAAAAAAAATTACATTTACAACCACAACAACAACAACAGCAGTGAGAAGAAGTCAATAGAGCCTTTCCCTAGACCTTTTATTTATTTATTATCACCCTTTTATCTTATTTTATTCTTTTTACTTATTTATTTTTATTTATTGCTTTTTATTCTTTTTACGATGTTAGCACTTCGGGATTTGAATGCAAATATGAAGTGCTTTATAAATTAAAGCCATTATTATTATTATAAGTATAATTTATTTAATCTCACCCCCTTGTCCCTAAATGATTTATTTATAATCTATAATCTGCAATAATTATCATTATTATTAATTATTATAATTATTATTATTAATCTGCTTTACCTGTTGATTGACATATACACACCTACATACTCACACATATACACATAGTCAAAGAATCACTAGTTATATCGACATAACTAGTGATTATTTTTCACAAATCTTGTTATGTAAATAGTTTATGAAAGCACCATAGACCTATAATATCCTCGGAAATATCAATGTTGAGTTTACTTGATCAGAAATATCATGATATTTGATTTTCTCCATATCACCCAGCCATAATCTCTTTTTAAATATCATCACCATTGTTCTTCGAGATCTCTAGGGTAGAAAAAGGGGTTGAGATATGAACTATTTAAGAGTTGATACATGTTCTATTTATCTATATTGATATACGTCTTAGAGCTGCCGCACCTGAATGTCCTCTTTGTGGATCCAAAAACGTTTACCTTCTCTTAAATCGAGCTAACTCTGTTATGTTTATATGAAGAGCAGCTCGGGGGAGTCCTGATCAGAGCCGTTTCGCACACTGTGAGTGCAGATGTGCTCGCTGACTGCAGTAATTGATTCCTGATGCATATAGTATGTGGATGGATATAGGCGTGGGAACTCTGGAGCAGTGACCTCAGGGGAAGCCAGATGTTAGAATGGAGGCTCACAGCTGCTCCGAGCAGCGATGAGAAACACATCCCCCCTCCACCTGCTGCAGCGCTGACGGGGTTTAACTGTCCCTCCACTTCCTAAAGCCTCGCTAAACATTTCTGTTTAACTTGGCAGCATGTTCTCGGATCCTTTTCTTTCTGTTGTGTTTTTATAGACTGCATCACAACCGGCCTTATCTGTTAAAGGGGCCCTATTTTGCTTTTAGGGGGTTTAACTTTCCTCTAGTGTGTTATATAGGTTTTTAGTGCTTGTAAATTACATTACATTTAGCTGATGCTTTTATCCAAAGCGAAGTGCATTCAACCAAGAAGATACAAACTTGAAGAAAACAGAATCATATAAGTACATCAGGTTTCATAGAGCCAAAACATTGCAAGTGCTACTCAACTGGCTTTAGATAAGCCAGCCCTTTATTAGTATATAAGTGCTTTGATAGTAATTTTATTGCTCGAAGTGGAGTCGAAAGAGATGAGTTTTCAGTCTGCGCCGGAAGACGCAGATGGTCTGGAAAGGCTAAAAGGGAGTTTACCCCTGCCTGAAACGCCTCCATTGGACTCCTTTGTTTACTTTTGTAGCATAATGACATCACGAAACACTTGTGCTTCTATTGGCTAGCGCTCCAACACATTGTACTTGATAGGCTAAGGGGCGGGACAGCTCTAAGCGGGTTGACCAATCACAACAGAGCCGGCCAGCTAACCAATCAGAGCACACTGAGCGTTGGTTTCAGAGAGAGGGTGAAAAGAGGTGCTGCAGCACAGACAGACAGTATGAGAACAATAAAGAGCTTTTTGAACATTAAAGCATGGAGACATGTGACAGTAGAGGAACAAAACGCTATTATGAACCTGAAAATGAGCGTTATAGGGCCCCTTTAATAAAGACGTTAAATGTAGACCGCAGTGCTGAAGGGCGTTCATTCTTTGACTCTTTGAGGAAAGGGAGGCATTATTATTTCCTTTGGGATGTTTGGTGATGTTTAGACGCAGCTGTTTAACTTACAGCACAGAACATGGATTTAAACCTCAAAACTGTGGTGTGAGTTTTACCTCCAGCTCATGAGTTTCCCTGGATTCACACCAGATGTAAAAGGCAAGCTGTCAACAGCTGGAGCTAAATAATAATACGTTGGTTCGACAATTACATCTTTCATTGTGCGCATTTTGGAAACATTGGAGCAATCTGACACTCTACTGTAAATCATAAGCTATGCCAGAAGTATCTATAATGGAGTCGTGCTTTCCCTAAGAATCTGAACACGCAGTTAGCACTAGTTACACATTCAAAATACATTTAAACATTGGCATGTTGTTTTCAATATGCCAATGTTTGCATTTTCAGTTCAGGTACTTTCAAAAATCTGCAATTTGTTTTGATGAATGAGTCAAAGTAATGTTTCCAGGAGAAATCCCAAGCATTTGATGGTTCCTAGTTCGCTGTAAATTCACTTAGTTTAAGGATGTTGGTCAAACAAAACAAGGCATTGAGGATTTTATATATTAAAGAGACATAATGGACTGTTCTAATTTTCAGGTGTATATCAGTATGTAGTGTCTCTACTGGGACATGTCTCCATGATTTAATGTTCAAAAAGCTCTTTATTTTTCTCATACTGCCTGTGCTGCAGCACCTCTTTTCACCCTCTGTCTGAAACCAGAGCCGAGTCTGCTCTGATTGGTTAGCTGGCCGCAGGGTTCGAGTTATAATCTGAGCTTTATGGGGGTCTAATAATTATTATTTATTGCGCACCTTGGAGGTGAAGTGCAGGCTGATGTCATTCATGAGAGAATACGATGCGTAGTTTCTTTTTATTTTAGCCCATTTACCTCGTTAATGTAAATAATACTCGTTACATTGACACATGCATTATTTGTGATTAAAATAATGGTTGTTGGTAATGTATTAGCGACCCCCACAGATGTATGATTTCACCGCTTTCATAGGAGCTCAGAGCCCTCCTTATGGGAGCTCAGCTCCCATTGGCTCCCACATAACTCGAACCCTGGCTGGCCGGCTGTCTTGAGATTGGTCGACCGCTTAGAGATGTCCCGCCTCTTAGCATATCACGTACAATGTGTTGGAGCGCCAGCCAATACAAGTGCGAGTGTCAAATAGCGATGTCATTATGTTCCTGAAGTAAACAAAGTCTAATGGAGGTGAACACAGGGATTTGAGCCTTTTCAGAACATTTACATGCACCTATATATCAAACCACAGGAAAGGGAAAACCCCTAAAAACATATGTATTACTTTTACATGTAATGTGACACCCTGTACCTTGTGCAGCTTTCTGACGGATGTTTTAACCAGATTTGAAGCTTCATCTCTGTATTAATGCCTCCTCTTCCTCTCCTCTCTCCTCTCAGCCTATAACTACTGCTCCAACAATGGCGGCTGCTCTCACCTGTGCCTCCCGCGGCTCGGCGGCTTCACCTGTCGCTGCCCGGACGCCTCAGAGGGTCAGTGTGAGGAGAGGACCCTGTGAGGAACCTGTGAGCTGCTGCTGGGACACACAAAACACTCTTAACTCGACGTTGGTGTTTCCTACATTTCTTACTTGAATTGAACATTTTCCACAATCTTTTGTGTTTCTGTCCGTCGGAAGCTGTTCAGACTTTACTGTATTTATGATGTCACACTTCAGGTGAGATAATTCACTTTTGAATTCAGATGTGTTTGTATTTAGACTCCTGGGTGAAGAGTTTCTCTTCGAAATGAGACCAAAGTGACACAAAATCTTAAACAGGGATTTTTTTAAAAGACCGTAGGTAAACCAAAAACCCGTGTGATGATAATTATTTGAAAAGGTACTGAACGATAAACTCTACGTTGTTTTTTTAATTATATTTTAAAGGTGAAACTCCTTCGTTTTTCCTTATAACTGCGTAAACAATCAGATATAATTCAATCAATCTTCTGTAATGATTAAATAATTGAGAAAAAAGGTTCGTAAGGGCCTTTTCGAAATGTTAGACGTTTCAAAAAAATGCCTTAAAAAGGTTTCTGAAAAGGAAAAACCTTTCCCTGAAGTTACTTCAGGACAGCCGCATGTTATCTGTCTTTATCTAATCTGAATACAGGCAATCTTTTGGCTGCAGCGCCCCCTAGAGGTGAAAGGCAGTCATATCAACTCAAACGCCTTCTTGGAGTTGTCACATTTTTCTGAAACTATTCAAGAGTTACAGAAATATCACAAAACCGATGCATCATATTTAGTTTAATCCAAACAAATATATATATAGTGTATATATATTGTAGTACATTAAGTGAAGACTTGATGAAATATGTACTAAGAAACGACCAAAAAGGCCTAAAATATGTTGCAAAATAGTCAAATATTTTGCATAATTTCAAGTTTTTATTATACAAAAGGTAAAGTGTTTATATCCAAAAAAGTCTCCATAAAAGCTCTATTAGTTTCCTAATGATAATAAAAAGCTTTCTCTAAAATGATACCGGACGTTTTCTGTTTTTTAAAGGATTGCAAAAGTAGTTTTCTTTGACAGAGATGTTTGACTCATTTGTAAAATAAACCAAACGAAGCCAATATGGGATTATTCTATATTTTAGTAATCTTATATGATACATTAGATTTGTTTCCCCTACAGAGCTGACTTGTATGTTATTATTATTTTGGAAGTGGACCACTATAATCACCACTGTGACCCTGAG
This sequence comes from Notothenia rossii, assembly GCF_949606895.1. Taxonomy (NCBI): domain Eukaryota; kingdom Metazoa; phylum Chordata; class Actinopteri; order Perciformes; family Nototheniidae; genus Notothenia; species Notothenia rossii. The sequence goes on along the minus strand of NC_136912.1, from coordinate 9,074,690 downwards.
GTGGTGTAAGAGTTGAGTAAAGGGCTAAAAACCTTTCAATGACTTACAAGATGTATCGTGTTGTTTGTATTACGACTCAGTGTATTTTTGATATGAACTTGTAAATAATGACCTGATATGCAGATGATATTCTCTGATGTTTTAATGTTGCCTGAGATCTACCTGAAGACGATTACTGTGAAGGTGTGAGGGAAGTATCTAGAGAACAAGCGGTACGTTTCTGTCATGTGAACATCTTTTTATTCAGTGCTGAATTAGGAGCTAGTCACCGTGTTTTCATCTAAAATAAAAGTAGACGAAACTACAAAAAATACATGTTTTCAAATATACCTGCAAATATTGAAATTAGGGAATGTTAAGCAACATAATCAAACTGCTTCTTATGTCAACAATTATTTAAAATAATCCTAAAACCAGGACAATGTCCAATTTTTAGAAGCTTATTGTAGCCGCGATATTTTTCAAATATTCATTTTGGCAGCAATCTTACTTTTTCAAACATGAAAATACACTTTAATTTGGATTCAAACCCGTCAAAGACTGTCAAAATCTTAATTTGATTATATTATTTAATTGTAATATTGCCCGACATAGACTTGTATACACTAAGACTATTCTAACCTGCTGCTAAAAAAATAATAAAAGGTCCCTCATTTATAAAGTGAAGTTTCTAGTTTTGTTTGATATAAACACAAATTGTAAAAAGAAAGAATCCAGAAATGTGGTCGTTAGAGAATAACGAGCCGAGCTTGTGAAACAGGTAAAAAGGTGACTCAATATTTTTACAGCAGCAGGAGAAACGTCTGAACTGGTGCTAATGTTTAAAAACAGTCAGTGTTTGCATGACAGGAACATCATTGTGTTGAAGGTGAAGTGAAGAGCAGGTCGGTGCAACGTTTCTAAACTCAGCTCAGGTTTTTTTTTTTGTGGTAACTGATCCCCCATCAGGGAGGAAACGGTCTGTTCTGACTATCAGCCAATGGGAACATTAACAACCTGTACAGCCTCAATAAAACATGTTTAAAACACAACGTCAGTGTGGAGAGTTCTGTTTCATATAACCTGTCTTTATTAAACCCATAGCTGATGAGAGGATGTGTCATTCAGATGCAATTCAAAGAAATACTCCACTTAAAATGTGTCTTCAGTTACAGTTAATACAACAGCTCAATTGAATACTCTATTCTGATTGGTCAATGAGGTTGCTAAGGATAACATGACCATTGCTAAGGAAGATCAAGGTATTATGTGCAGTCATATTAGTCTGAGAGGAAATACGGTTGATTGTTGATAACCATAACTTTATTTTTCATCGATCAGAAAACAGACTGGAATACTTTTCTAACATTTATTTGAAAATGTAGCGTAACAGCTCAACTGTCCCCAGAAGAGAAAACTAAAACAGCGCAAGAGGAAAAGGAAACAGGTTAATTTTGTTAGTGCGTCTGATTTCACTTTTTGGTGATTCTGAAATTCTGAATGAAGTCCAAGCTGATTCATTGCCATGCATTTTTTAGAGCAGTGCCTTGACTCAGCGTGCGGTTCAATGCTCTGAACCAACAGATCCAGTTGGGGAGTCGTTTTGGAGTGAATCCAGCTCTCAGTGAAAGTCTGTGAGTTTCTCCAAGGAGGAAACGGTCTGCTGCTGCTGGACGTCAGAAGCAGCTGAAGTTCAGTTTCAGTCCGGCTGGTTCTTCAGGGTCAGGACCAGCGGACCTGCACCTGGTCTCCGTCCTCTATCGCGTAATAATGCAGGGTTTTCAGGTCGCCGTCGATCTCATACTCAATCCCCATTTTCTATAAAGAAAGGAAGTTAAAGGTCACCTCTTGTGCAAAATCCACTTGTTCATGTCTCTTCTACATCAACATCTGTCCCCTCTTCTTCATGTCTCTCCCCTCTGTGGAAAGAGATTCTGAAAGTTTTAGGAAGAAATATTCTCTCTTTTTGTCCTGATCCATTTCTATAAAAACCTGTCTGAAAATGAGCTGATCAGATTTTGGCCACTTTATGATGTCATAATAGGCGCATTCACACCGCAGTACTTTTCCCACAAAGGTTCATAAGAACTTAGTTCATCAGAACTAAAGAGTTCTGATGAACCAAGTACAGATCGCGTTCACACCGGAATAAGTCCCTGGGGGTGGATTAGGCAAATGAAGCCGCTGACGTCACTTCTTCTTCTTCTGCTTTGGGTTTACTGGCAGGCCGCAAACAACTTCACGGCGTATACTGCCGCCCAAAATCCCCGGCCGGAAGTCCCAGGAGTTGAGGACTGGCTTCAGTAGAAGCTGCTGGGACTCACAGCAGCTTCTACTGAAGCCTTCAGAGTAAATCGCCAGAACGCCGACACCTCCTCATCACCACCGCTCCCATGTTTTATTTTGTGTTGCCATAAGTTAGTCTCTGCGCTGGGCTAATGCTAATGCTAATAATGCTAATAAAATGGTGGCTTCACAACACTTTTTTTGAGTTTTACGGGGCGTGGTTTGCAATCCGCCCAGCCAATCAGAAATATAGCTCTTTTCTCACAAGAGAGCCGCATGAGAGTCCCTGCTCTCTAGCAGGGACGGAAAAGGGGGTAAAAAGGTTCTCATTAACTAATTTGAGTTCCGGCTCTTTTTGGTGTGAACGCGACATTTCATTTCGGAACTATATCGGAACTAAAGTGGGAAAAGTACTACAGTGTAAACGCGGCTAATGCTGTTTTGGCTTGTGTGACCATTAGCCAATCAGCAACCAAGGTTAACCCCCCTCCACCTTATCACCTGAATCTCCTCCTAGAGCACCATTGAGTTCTTTTTAACCAAATCTCTCTCAGAGGGGCGTGGGGAGGGGCTCCTTATTTTCATCTAAAGTAACAGATAGAGAATCAGCACTTTTGAAACAGGGCTGAAACAGAGGGGATTATGGGTAATGCTGCAATGATCTGTTTGGTGTTTGGAGCCAATCACTTCAGAGAAATGTTCTGTATATATCTGAGACCTATGATATATTGATGAAAAACAGTATAATAGGGGACCTTTAAATAAATTACGTCGGCTCATGAGCAATTCAAATGTCGCTTATTAGTCAAACACAAATAGTGCTGCCGTCATTTAAAGTAACGTCGTCGTCGCAGCAGTTCCAGCTGTTGGTATGCAGTGGAACGGACTATTTTTTTAAGCAATACAATATTATTTCAAATCTATAAAATAATTTAAAATCAATAATCATGAGTCAATTTGTTGTTTTTGTATGTAGCCGTCGCCGTGTAATCAGACTTGTCTCTGCATGGTGCTGCTGAACTAGAAACTCGGCATGTCTCTTAACCGAACATCACTTTAATATTATTAGATTTAATGGTTCTTACCTTGAGGGTGGTGTAGGTGAGCTTCAGATCTGAAGGAGGAACCTTCAGCAGTCTGTTCAGGAGTCCCTTCACCTTCTGAACTTCCATGGAGTCTGCAGAGCAAAACAAACAATTAACTCAACTGGAAAATATTTTTTATTTCAGTTTAATATGTTTTTTTGAACCTTATTTTCTGTTGTTTTACCTGGAAGTTTCTTCTCAATCGGCTTCCGGTCGGGGTGATCAGGAAACACAAATGTAATCTCTGGTGAGGAGTAAAAAAAAAAGACAGTGGTCAGAAAATATCACCTTTCCTTTAGTGGGTTTCCTCGGTTGGGACTAAAGAAAGTGTGTTTATCAATGGCCTGTAGGGTATTAGCCAATCCGAGAGCAGAGAGCATAGAGAGGCAGGACTTACTTAACAGCTGGTTCTTCAGAGCTAACGGGACCCACTTCTTCAGTAGGCCTTCGTCTGGAGCGCCGTACTCTGAAACACAAGAGGATCTTCATCAACATCATCAACATCATCGCTTAAAGGAGACGTCCAAACAGTAAGTTAGTACCTAATATCCCATAGTAGTGAGGTGGTAAGATCAAAAGCTGCTGATTGGAATCAAAGCATTTCATTTCCTAAAAGGGTCGTGGAGGAAAAACAGTTTTGGTGTCTTTGACCCAATAAGCATGCGTACTTAAGTCTCCTTAAGCCCCGCCTCCGATCCACTCCGGCATGTTGCTGTCTGAACTTTTAGCACTTTTAGGATTTACATTAAAAAAAAAGTATATATGCTGAATTGCTTTCCTGTTGTCCTTGGGTCAAATGTTACTTGAGAGTTGAAACTACGTTTTGTGTGGGAAAATAGTTATGATCACTTCGATAAAGTTTGGGGTTTTATTAAAATGTATAGTATCTGCAGTCTGGGTTACATTTTGTAAAATCATTCAACATATTTGCCTTTTTTAAACTCTCTTAAATTAGGTTTAATTTTGTGTAAAATTGACCTATTGACCATAAATCCCTTAAAAAAGTTTGTGTGTTAGGAACCGGTCCCCAATTGCCCCTTACATGAAAGAGGAATGCTCCAGTGTTAAAACTGTGGGCGTAAATATAACAGAATATGTTTCGTTTCACCTTTAACTTCTGAAAACCCCCCAAAAATATTGAAATCAGTAGCGCCGTTTTTTAAGATTTGCTTGAACCCCCATCTCACTTCCTGTCCGCTCGGTGTGACTCACTCTGAACGAGGCTCAGATATCGGGGGTGCTGGATGATGAACTCTCTGCTAGTCTCGCTGCCTCCGCCCGCTTCCAGCCACTCCAGACCAAACATCTTCATGTAGTCGCACTCCGCCCCCTTCCTGTCGTCAGCGAGGATCTGATGGACACCAGGAACACGGTCAGAATCAGAAACAGGTTTGTTACCAGGTAGGTTGACACGTACGAGCAATTTGACTTGGTGTCATAAAAGTAAAACAAATTAAAAACACAGATAGAGAACTATTTCAAGAAAACTATAGAAACATTAAAAAATATTTAAAATACAAAAGAAAATAGTCAAATATAGCAGTATTTACATAGACATAGAATGTGATAAAATATGGAATAAAATTTGGCATTAATAAAAAAATAAAAACAGAAAGCACCAAGAACATGGTCAGCATTTGCCCACAAACGCACACACACAAAGACACACATGAACATAGAAAACACACACACACAACTTTCTGGAGCCACATGAGGTCAGGTGACGGTGTCTGATACACATTTCTAAAAAGCACGCACAGAGATGCTGTTTAATTCCGCTCGAAAATTATTATTTATAAACAATAGACTCCGGTTCACAATAATATCCAAATATCACTAAATAAGGTAATAAAGCGAATGTGCTAAATAACGTGCAGAATTACAATGTGCCAATTAATGTGATCTACTTTAGAATAATGTGTCTAATAACGTGGAAAACTGTAGGCCTGACACACACACACACACACACACACACACACACACACACACACACACACACACACACACACACACACACACACACACACACACACACACACACACACACACACACACACACACACACACACACACACACACACACACACACACACACACACACACACACACACACACACACACACACACACACACACACACACACACACACACACACACACACACACACACACACACACACACACACCTGGCCGTTGTTGAGCAGCTCCAGTTTTCCCAGTTTGGCGATCAGCATCTGATTGGCTGTCCTCGGGTTTCCGTCGCTGCTCAGCAGGCGGTTCCCACGACACGTGAAGATCACCAGACTGCGGAGCTTCCCCAACTCATCGACCACACACCACTGAGAGAGAGAGACGTGCCAATAATTGAATTTGAATCTGAATCTTGAGAGAGGCAGAGGCTTATTTATTACACAACTTAGCTGCATACTCGATTCTGATTGGTCAATTTGGACGAGGTTATATACACACCGCGGTTAAGGAGGATGAAGGGAGAGAGGGAAAGAGGTTAAAAGACAGAGTGTTGGTGACAGATATCTCAACAGAAGCAGACAGGAAGTAAACACTAAAGGGAACACAGTTTGGGCTCTTTAGGGTTTAAGGACTTGTTAGTGGAAGAGAAACTGAACAGACACAGAATACCTTGATCAGTGCTGCTTCTTATTTTAAGTTATGCTACTATTGACATGCCCCCTCCCCCCAGGATACATGACTATTATATTGTTACTCATATCATTTTAATTATAACTTTGTCATTTATTACTCTCTTTTTGTCTAACCCCTCAAAAGCACACACACTGTTTTTGTTTTCCTTTTTTGTCTCCATTTGCAATTTGTCTTTACTTGTAAATGCTCCTTATTGTCTTCTGTGTATATGTGATACTGTACGTGTATGCACTTGTCTTGTAACTCCTATATCACTAAATACAGTGTACATGTGGCTATGAAAAACTTAAGTCCCAAGCTCCTCCAACAATTCAACATAATGTAAATAAAACAAATCAAACCAATGAAATAGTGAAAGAAATAACAATAGAAATAAAATAGTGGAAGAGAATGTTGTAAGATGTGCAAGTAAATACAAATAAAATAGAAATAGTGCAGGAAGAGTCCATATACACGTAAATGGAATAAGATATATAGATAAATACGTAGCAAGATGCAAACAGCTTGAGGCACTTTACAGAGTTCAGGTGTTTATTAGTCTTATGGCCTGTGGGATGAAACTGTCTCTGAGTCTGGTGGTTTTTGTCCATTAGTGCACGTTGGAACAGAGTTCTTTTCTCTTAGAGGAAGCAATACGATAATTTTCAAGTCAATAAATCATTTAAATTAGTACTGGGAGCATTAGTATATTTAGTGTATACACAGAACATGTCTCTGAAGTGTTTGGCTCCAAACACCAAACAGATCATTGCAGCATTACCCATAATCCCCTCTGCCTCAGCCCTGTTTCCAAAGTGCTGATTCTCTGTGTGTAACTTCAGATGAAAATAAGGAGCCCCTCCCCACGCCCCTCTGAGAGATATTTTGTTAGAAAGAACACAATGGTGCTCTAGGAGGAGATTCAGGTGATAAGGTGTGTGGGGGGGGGGGGTTACCTTGGTTGGTGATTGGCTAATGGTTACACAAGCCAAAACATTGTTATGACATCATAAAGTGGCCAAAATCTGATCAGCTCATTTTCAGACAGGTTTTTATATAAATTGATCAGGACAAAAAGAGAGAGAATCTTTTTTCCTGAATCTCTTTACGCAGAGGGGACACATGGTGATGTAGAGGAGACATGAAAAAGTGGATTTTGCATAATAGGTGACCTTTAAGATACAGTTATACCGTTTTCAGTTTCATACTTCTAGCCATTTGAACACTGGGTAAGTCACTATTTCTCAATGAGTTGCTTGTATCTGTTGTTGAGGTGTTTATAGTGTGTGTGTGTCGGAGCAGAGATAAACACTGACCTCAGTGATTTTGTTGTAATCCAGCCTGAGAGTCTTCAGCGCCGCGAACATGTCTGTTTGAGATCCTGCAGAGGAAACACTCAATAAGCATCAATATGTTCACAACACCAAGGACTCAACTAAAACACGTGCTGCATAACAATACAATCGAATGTATCCAAAGAAAATATGAATCAAACAAACTGTATTTACATCGGTAAAATGTGTATCTGTATGTGTGTCACGCTGTATAAGGAGGACCTGAACATTAATAAGAACTAGAGAATGCAATTCCTGAAGAAATTGGTAGTGGGAATGCTTTATGCTGAAAAGCTGACGCTGAATTGCTATGCTGAAATGTAATGTGTAAGAAGAAAGTGAAGAATTTAGATTGAAATGATACATGAACATTGGGGGCTTGAATGTGTGATGAGAGAAGAAAAGTAAAAAGGCTTGGAAAAGCAGCAGAATATTTGAACTGCAAAATTTTTCACTAACTTGATGGCGAATGATCTGTTGCCATGCCAACGGCATTTGATGACATGAGTTATAGCACAACTTCTTTTATGGCGAGGGATGCGTTTCCATGGAAACAGCATATGGTGAGATCTCAGATTTGGCGTAGAGCTATTGAGGCATGGGCCGTTGATATACAAGTGAAGATTGGGGGGCGATCGGACCGTGTCCATTGGACTTACAGTGACATCGTGTTTCATGGAGAGTGGTCTGTCGCCATGGCAACGGCATTTGATGACACCCCATAATACGCTTATATGCGTTGATGGCTGCATCGTTACCAAACCTGTGAAGTTTTGGGCCGTTTGGAGCATTTTCACTGAAGTTATGAGAAAACCGTGTTTCATGGCGAGCATTGTGTTGCCATGGCAACGGCATTTGAAGAAATCTCAAAACTCTCACGTAGAGACCTTCACAGCTAGTCTGTTAGCACACATGTGAAGTTTGAGCACTTTTTGAACATTTTCATAGGAGTTAATGTAAAGCGACATCGTCTTTTATGGCGAGGGATGCGTTTCCATGGAAACGGCATATGATGACACCCCATAATTGACGTAGAGCTGTTGAGGGCAGGACCATTACGGCCCGTCCACAAAGCGGCGTGCGTTGAAGCTTCTACGCTTCTGCCCATTAACTTTAAATGGGGTGACGTCACGCTTCGCCGAACTGCGAAGCTTTGCTCGCGTTGCTCGCTGTAAAAGTTGAGCAATGTTCAACTTTTGAAGCTTCGGCCGAAGCGTCAGCCAATCTAATCATATGCCAGTACAAGCTATAGCCAATCAAACCGCGTGCTTGTGTGTCCGGGACGGGAGATTCATGTGATTGGTTGTTGGTCGAGTTTCAGCCCCCCCCGCCGGCAAGCTTCAACGCACCCCGATGTGTGGACTGGCCGTTAACCATTATCTGAAGTCTGCTGCTCTGAGCATGTCAGTTGGAGTTATGACATCATGGTGTTCCATGACACAGGTGTTTATATTTGAGCTAACGACGTGTCAAGAGATCAAAGGTTTCCATTGTTCTGAATGAGAGATAAACCTCTTACATGTGAACGTTTTGTTGAAGAACCGAAACAGATATCGGTGACATTTCAAAGCGTGAAGCATCTCATGGACCTTGAGTATCTGAAGTGTGCTTTTTGTGTACTTTCGGTTTAATAATGTGGCCTTTTTGGCAGATTAACTAAAGGTGTTCGGCTGCTGCTGTGAGGAAATATCAGCCTGAAATTACAATGGGCTTTAATGGAGGCATGTTGAAAGTTTTTGTCACTTCATGCCCTCAAGAGGCATTTTGTTTAATTATTTGTCATTGTTCAAGCTACGGGATGTTTTCCTACGTTTGTCATGATAAAGTATGTCTCAGGAATGTAGGGTTTGGGAATTATGATAGTTTAAAAAAAATATATGAAGACAAATTTCAAGATTTCCTACACTCTAGCTGTGACATCACGCACTCTAGTTAATGTTAACATCTGAAGAAGGCCTCTGTACCAAGGTCTGAAAAATGTTTAATATCTCTAAAAGTAAGAATCAGATTTAAAAGTTGTGTTACATGAATAATGTCAGAAAGATGTGTAACATTTTAAAGTTGGAATGAGGTTTCTGAGTGAAATTATGAATGAACAGTTAGCAGTTGAAGTTGCATGAAGATTTGTTGAAGTCTGAAGAATTTCTCCATTGACTTCAATGGTTAAAAATGTGATGTATTATGGGATGTATCTCTGGAATTATGAAAGTTATGAATGATAAAAGTAATAGCCATCGATTCCCGACAGAGCTGAACGTTTTGATGCTTGAACGGAGTTCCTGCGATATTTGTTTGTTTGTAGCCTTTATTTAACCAGGTGAAAGCCCCTTGAGATCAAAATATATATTTTTCAAGGGTGACCTGAAGGACATTAGTTACACATGTAACATAAAAACAACAGAACAACAATAAGGATGACATACAACATAATGTACAGGGTACAGTTTACAAACTCTATTTACAGTGACAGGTACCATGAGTATCAAACAGCATGTCACCCAGCTGGGTTTTTAAATGATGCAGAGGAACCAAAGTGCTCATTTGATGTTCAATGCGGGAGGAGAAGGCCGGCTAAATAACGGGCGGAATAATAATAAAGAATTTTGTGCGTAGAAGAACAGATAAGTAAGTAAATAAATAAGTCACAAAAATAAAGTATAATAAAAGTATTACAAATAAATGTGCCAGCAATAATAAAGAGCTGTTTCAAGAAGATACTGGAAGTTAATCAGTTGTGGTTAAATGTTAAACGCAGTAAATGTTAATGTAATCTTTTGTTGTTAGTTGTTCAAATGGGGATTTTCTTTTACCAGGAGCAGCGTCATCAAATCTGATGTCCGACAGTCCGGTTTTAGACAAGTTTAACTCCTCCAGTCTGCAAACAAACAAACAAACAAACAAACAAACAAACAGAAAACAATGTATTTTAAAGAGCTGCAGTCCAGTGTTGATGCTAAATAAAACAAGAGGAACACTTCGACACGTTTTAAGATCAACAAACAAACTAAGGACTAGAACATGTAACAGTAAGACACATGAGGCGTTCTCACTTCATCATACAGAATATCTAGGCGACTTATTGTGTTATATATATGTTTGTATATTAAACAGATCATGGTCTTGTGAGCGTGTTGTTGTTACTGCACCTGGGCAGAGCAGCGATACTCAGCACCGTGTTTTGCTCTAAAGGGTTTGAGGAGACGTTGAGATTCTTCAGGGACTGCAGCACTCCTTCAGGCCTTCACATCAGATACAAGAGACACACTTTATGAATCCACAATAGACTGTTAGCGTTAGCAGCAGCAGAGAGTGGAAATGAACAAGTAACACACACGAGTTAAACATATAATAATATAGAACAAAACAAAAGATCAACAGTAAATATATACATATAGACCAGGCGTGTCAAACTCAATTTCATCACGGGCCATGTAGGAATTATGGTTGCACTCAAAGGGCCGGTTGTAACTTCAAGAGTATATCAAAATACATATATAAAATAATGCATTATATTACATGACTGCCTCTGCATTGGATTATTATCTGATAGGGTAATATCTTCATAATTAACAACGTCTGAAAGCAGAAGTGTAAGAAAAGTAATTGCAAGTCTCTTCAGTGAGAATGTCAAAAAAATTACTTAAAAATAAAATCCAAATTCTGGAAAAGAAAGTAAAAAAAAAGTGACATTTTGAAAGAAAAGTGACATTTTGAAGAAAAAAAGTCAAATTTGAGATGCATTGTGGGACATGTAGTTTATGGGCAACGTGCTTCTGTAAATCGCCATGTAACCGTATAATAAACATATTATATTCTTTCAGAGCTCTTGTGGGGCCACAGAAAATGAAGCCACGGGCCGGATTTGGCCCCCGGGCCTTGAGTTTGACACCCCTGATATAGACGAATATTTAAATATATATATGACTGATATATATAAGACGGCTAAACTCCTGAGCTTGCACTGTTTTTATTTGTTTGACGTTAGATAAGATGAGATGTACTTTATTGATCCCAAATGGGGAAATGTTTTGCGTCGCAGCAGCATAAAAGACAAGGCAGTGCACATAAGAAGAAATGAAAAGAGTAGAAGTAAACTATTCTAAAATGTAAACATCTCAAAATATTTAAAAAAAACAGCGTTAAAAGAGTAGAAATATACAAGTTGAAATACCAATTTATCGTAAACACAATAAAGCAGGATATTATATATTAAGTCTGTAAGGATGTGTTTATATTTGTATTGTATTGTTGAGGAACATGTGACCTGAGTTTTTCATTTACACACTGTAGCTGTGTAAATGACATTAAAGAATCTTTGAAACCATTTTTTTCCTAAAGAATACACAATATAAAAATACTGAATACATTAGAATACTCTCCAATAGACAAATCTACTACAAAAGACACAAACAGGAGTAGAGGGAATACAGAGACACTGAAGTTCAGCGTTACCTCCGCAGCTCTGTGATCTTGTTTTCTTCTAAGGACAGAACCTCCAACTGCGACCACATGGGGGCGCACTCCAGGATCTGATCACAGACCAGCAGAGAGACAGAGTTAGATCAATACAAATCACAGAAATAAAATCTGAATTATTTATTAAAGACACACTTTGGTTTGGACAGTAACTCGTTTGGTTTGGACGGAAGGTTTGTGACATTTCTTGACTTTTATGTGAAATGTTTGACAATAAAATAAAAAATACATTTACTTTTGAAAAGGTTTTTGTAATATGTGGTGGAAGGTAGGACGATTGATAAATAATAAATACATCTTTTAGTAAATAAATACAAAAATTATACAGAAATATATGTTTTCCGTACAAATGCATTTTATTTTTCTGAATACTTGATATTCAAATAGTACATAATTATAACTTTAATGTACTCCAAATAAATACATACATATATAAAAACAAACTAATACAAATATCAATAAATACGTATTTCTAGATAAATCTTATATAGATGTATACAAATATAATTACATGTCAGTATTGGCAAATAATTAAAAATATATAATAATAAATACTACATATATAAAAAATTGTTATAGAAATATATAGGAGATTTATTTTAATTGAGGTATTTTTTTATTTAAATGTTCTATTAAATAAAAGCTTAATAAACGATATTCAATGCGTACACAATAGAATATGTATCAATACTATTTTTTTAAAACATCTATCTTTTGATCTAATGTTTTATTTGTTTTGTTCTTTAATATATACAAGACCAAAAGCGTACTTTTAATGATTATTTTTTATTATATTAACAGAGGATTTATAAAGTGGCCCACAGAGAGCTGTTCGGAACAGAAGGCTTACCTGAGTCCAGGTGAGGTCGCAGTTGTTGAGCGCGAGGGTTCGGAGACTGCAGAACGACCGGCAGAGAGACGAGACTTCAGAGGGGACACGCAGACGGTTGTTGCTGAAACATGAAACAAGATTAAGTGGACACACACACACACACACACACACACACACACACACACACACACACACACACACACACACACACACACACACACACACACACACACACACACACACACACACACACACACACACACACACACACACACACACACACACACACACACACACACACACACACACACACACACACACACACACACACACACACACACACACACGATCTGTACCTGAGATGCAGTCCCTCCAGATGTTCCAGCTGCTGAGTGATGGCTGCCACGTCCTCCCAGCAGGACAGCAGAGTCCCACACATGTCCAACCACTGCACGTCTGATCACTGCTGTTAAAGACTCCACCATGACACACACAACTATCACCAACACTGATAGATAGAGAGATGGATAAATGGATAGATAGATAGATAGAGGGATAGATAGAGAGATAGATGGATAGAGAGGTAAATAGAGAGAGAGATAGAGATATATATAGAGATAGATAGATAGATAAATAGATAGATGGATAAATAGATAGAGAGATAGATAGATGGAGAGAGAGAGAGATAGATAGATAGAGAGATAGATAGAGAGATAGATAAATAGAGAGATAGAGAGATAGATAGAGAGATAGATAGATAGATAGATAAATAGATATAGAGATAGATAGAGCGATAAATAGATAGATGGATAAATAGATATAGAGATAGAGAGATAGATAGATAAATAGAGAGATAGATAGATAGATAGATAAATAGATAGATGGATAGATAGATAAATAGATAGAGAGATGGAGAGATAGATAGATAGATAGATAGATAGAGAGATGGAGAGATAGATAGATAGATAGAGAGATGGAGAGATAGATAGATAGATAGAGAGATGGAGAGATAGATAGATAGAGAGAGAGATAGATAGAGAGATAGAGAGATAGAGAGATAGCCTTTATTGTCATTGTACAAAAAAAAGATATTTTGGAGAGCAACCCTCTCACAATAATAGTGTACAGTAACTATATATATATATATAATAACAAAACACGCCAGAAAAAGGCAGACGGACGTAAACAATCATAAGGGGGTAATAAATAATTAAGAGAAATGGTGTAAAAAGCTATAAAGTGCATAGGAGGAGTTCAAGAGCATTGAACTCAACACTGTTGGTTTAGCAGCATATCTAGGGGTAGAAGCTGTTTTGAAGTCTGGTCGTCCTTGTTGTAAAACTCCTGTCTCTGTTTGTGATCTTTTGTTATCCTCGACAAAGGTTTCAGATTCAGTGTGTTGGCCGGATTATGATGGTGATTTGACCCGGGAGTCCATTTCCCTGAGCATAGGCTGGGTAATATCTCAACACTATATGGATTATTGGAATGTCTCAAACAGGCATTTACATCAGTAGGTCTTTTCTGTACAGAAAAAGATACTTGGCGTTGTTTCCCTGATTTCTCCTTCAGCCCCGGCTCCGTTCACTTCACTGCGAGTCAGCAGCACGGAGGGCAGGTTCTCATAACTGTGGAGACAAAACAACAAAACACAAGGAAAGAGAATTTACAAAAACATCCAAATTCAGTATTTTAATGCAGCCTTTTTTTAAATGATCATCTGTAAACTACTGCAAAACATCCATGAAATAATGAATACTGAATCAATAGTTTCATTAAACATCAGCATTCATTATTATTATTATTATTATTATTATTGGTGTTTGTTAGCAGACATGTGGAGTTCAGTTGTTTCTCTTAGTCCTGGAGCCTGGCCTGAGGTTTATACAGACGAGCAAACAATTCGACAGATTCGACTTTGATTACTGAAGCCAGTTTATTTATGAGTTGCTGCTTTCAACAAAGCCAGGTCTTATTTTATAAGTTAGGCTCGAGTCTAATTATATAAAGAAAGGCAGCAGCACAAAATGTCTGAGGAGTGTCGTACCTGCGCTCCTTGACTTTCCCCCACTTGAGTTTCCTGGAGGAAATGGAGATCTCCTGACTCAGCACCTCCTCGGTGTCGATCGTGTACTCCTCTCGCACCACGGTCAGGAAATCCACTCCAAAACTCACCTTCGCTGGACGGACGAACGAGCCTCCTTTAGGATTTCTGGGAGAGTGTGGAGAAACACCAGGGACAACGTTTACTTTCAAATGTAAAATAAATAATTGTTTTTATTGTGGATTGAGCCATTCATTCCTTTTTCATTTACTGAATCGATGTCAAAAGCCAAAATTGAGTCAGTGACTACGTATTTTGTCTAACAACACATTCTCATATTGATTCAATTGTTCATAATTCACTTAGCATCCAGAAAATATACATGTGTGGCATTTTCATCCGGACCCTCACCTTCTGGCAAGGGTAAAGCAAATATCTGACAATGAAGAACACAGTAGCATTGGCTATAATGCAGGTGGTTAATAACTAGCTAAGATTCAGCGTGTAGCTTCACGTGTTGTTAAAAGGACAGTCACAACTCCGGATTACCTGCAGGTGAAATACTGAACTCCCTCGTGGCTGCCGTCGTGTTTCCCTCTCTCCAGGTTATCCCACTCAACGCCATACCACAACCCTGAAAAACACACTCTGTTAGATTAAGTGTGCAGCATCAGCATCAACACGTTGTGAATGGAGCGGTATCAATGTGGGTTACACTGGGTGGGTTTCAGTACTGACACCGAATCAAAATTGTTTTTTAAATTGAATAAAACCTTATGAAATATTCAAATATGTCCTAAAACAGAAGTTCCTAAAACATTTTTAAACAATGTGTGTTAAATACATGTTGGCTGGTTCTATGCAATGCACTTAGCACAATAGACTTGGTGTCTGAATGTGCTACATAAATAAACTTGCATTTATTTATAATAACACCTCATTAGTACTCATAATGGCCCATGTGAGAATCATAGATATATTGATGCATTAACTATGTCTAGCACAGCTGTTAAAGATGGAGCTACTTTATTGACAGATGCTGGATATCTTAACCTATAATTATGTTTCAATGTTTATTTGTTTATGTGTATTTTGTATTTGAAAGTACAATATTGGCTCTAAAATGTACAGTAGTAGATGTACTTCATTAGATTATCCCACTTGAGCTAACTCTGAGTTTAGTCGACAGACAGACAGACAGACAGACAGACAGACAGACAGACAGACAGACAGACAGACATTGTGCAGATTGGTCCATTTCAGAATAATATATATGATATGTTTTACAATGATTGATCATTAAAGTGTTATCAAAGCTGGTAAATGTGCGGCTAGTTTGAATGACTTTGTATACTGAAGGGTAGCTTGTGAATTTACTCCAAGTAACAGACATGTAGTTAAAGTACATTGTTTACATCTGAAATGTAGTGGAGTAGAAGTAAGGCAAGGCAAGTTTATTTATATAGCACCTTTCAACAGAAGGCAATTCAAAGTAGAAAGTACATAAACATGAATATACTCAATACTCAAGTCCCTCAAAATGATACTTAAGTACAGAACTTGAGTAAATTTACTTACTAGTTACTGGACACCACACTGATAGTAACCGGGGGTAGAGAGGGGGAAATGTCCCTCTCCCTCCCCGCTTCTCAGCCTACCTTTTTACATTAATTATTATGTGACCGTCTATGTTTCTAGTTTCCTGTAGATATGTAATTGCTCTTTTAACTGCACTTTTAGTGTACTGTTTTACTATTACGCTGCGGTGTTTATTTTATTGTTGTAACTGTGGTACAACAATTTCCTTCGGGATAAATAAAGTCTTGTCTTATCTTATCTTACCTGCAGTGGGGGGCACCGGGCCCAAATACCGCACGGTGGCACGCTCCCCGTCGCACGAGACCCGCCGATCAATCACCTCCTCCGAATCCGGCTGGTCCACTCCCATCCCCTGTTCTGGATCATAAAACATGACGTTATCTTTTATTTCCTCCCAAAACACAAGTAAAAACCATAACTGGCAACACAAGATATAATTACCTGAGGTGTTGTAAATGTAGCTTTTAAAAAACGGTTACAAGTTGGTTTAGAAATGAGAACAAAAATGCTCAGCAACTGAAAAGCCTCTGTTTACACCACAGAACGTCAGTATGTAGCTCACCGGAACGGACAGATTTAGAGGTTGCACACATTTCACGGTTTGCGATTCCCTAACATTTTTCAAGATAAAGCCAGATTTTATTTTTTCAATTGTAAAAACAAGCAGCCGTTTCGAATAATAACGATGGAAAAGAAAAACTATATCTAAATGTAGCATAAATAATATTAATAATGGAAAAAATAATGTGTCATATATGAAGAATATATATATAGGTTTCATACATTATATAAAACACAGCATTGACAACATGATACATAGGAACATATACAGACTAAAAAAACATATTTGTACTACCTCTTTATGGGTGCTTAATCATGCGGTGTACGGAACCAATGTGCCGCTGTGACCTTGTTTCCTCTCGGACATGTTTCGCAATAGGACAAGCCGTGTGCTGTTGGGAAAACGTGTGCGTAATATTTCTCGTGTTATTGGAGTTTACAGTCGTGGAATTTCATGTAAATGCTGCAATTAACGTGATAAATTACTTAT
>NC_136912.1:8739862-9052362 GCF_949606895.1 Notothenia rossii | reverse complement strand
GCTCCTACAACTTTCTATTTTTTGTACTCTCTAGATTTAAAAAGTCACTAAGCAGAGCAATTGGGGGGTTGAAATATGGCGCTCTGATGAAGAAGAGTTTGAGTCAATCAGCTCCTCAGTCTTAACCTACAGTATCAGGGTGCCTTTACACACCAGACACTTGGTGTCATAAAGAGAGGAGGAGAACGAGTCAGGAAGACTGACGGACATGTTCTTCCAGCTCTCGTACCTATCTCCCATAAGGAGGGGCTGCCCTAGCATTTTGTTGTTGTTACCAGTTTATGACCGGGCAACTCTTGGTTAGAGATAGATATTGTTGTGGGACACCTGGAACACATCCTTCTCGGGGTGTAGATGACCCCGAGCCATAAGCGACAACAAATTTGATTCAGTGTCCTCAGCTATTTAGTCTATCTATTGAAGAATGTTGATTATTACACTCTGATAGTTAAAACCTGGAGCTACAGGAGGGGTCTTCAGAATTGATTGTGGCATCTCTACCGTGTGGTCAGACCGTGGCCCGTGACATGTCTTGTGAATTTTCCGGCCGAAGCTCCAAATAAACCGTCAGTGTTTGCCATCAAAGCTCCAGCTCTCTTAACTCATTCACACCAACGGAGTTTCAGGGCCGGTTCGGAGCTGGAGCTTGAAAAGCAGCGAGTTTTCCTGTTCACACCGCAGCGGAGCAGCCTCTTGGCTCCGGAATCCGGTTCATTTCGAGCACCAAAAAATTGTCCGGCCAGAGCAAAACACACACAAAAAGCCGGCGTTTTATCCAGTTTGTACACAACGAGTGAGAAACTTAACAAGCAGCAGAGGTCCACTGAAGAGACCAGCTACCTACTGGGAATCTGGTCTTCTGAAGAGGTACAGAGGAAGCTGGAGCACAATCGGCCATTGTTGTCGGTGTCAGCTGTGAGGGGTTTCCTTATGGTTTGGCTTTTTGAAGCAGGCACGCAAACGGTTACGTCATGACGCAAACGATGACGCAATGACGCAGCACCAGTCGGACTCTGGGCAGTGTGAAAAGAGCCGGAGCTAAACCGAAGAACCGGTTCTGAACCTGAAAAGCTCTAGCACTGAACTTGAACCGGAGTTGCGTTGGTGTGAATGAGGTATCTGAGTCCTGACTCCAATTGCTTCAGAAGTTTCCCGCACAACTTTCACATGACACATTTCACCAATGTTGAACTTCAGTTATTCCCCCCCTCCTCCAAGAAAAATACGCTGATGGTTGGGATTCTGTAGAAATCTATTGATTCAATGTAGGTGTGATTAAGCTTATCCTTTAATCAAGTAGAACTCTCACTGAATCTAATTTCTCTGAGGCACACTGTAAGAATCTTCTGTAGGAATCTTTAACATCCTGTAGGAAAATGGTTCTCGTGTTCACTTCAATACATTCAGAGCTCTGTAGCAGCTGCTTGTAGTGATATTAAAACAAAGTGTTATCTTCTAAAGATCTGTTGTGTTTGTTCCCTGCAGGTCAGAGAGGACCCCGCCATGTCCCGCAAACTAGCAGCTATTCAGTAAGTTACTGTAACACGAAGAGTTAGAAACAGATGAACTGTCTTTAAGGCGAGGCATGTTTCAAATATCAACAAGTAAGCAATTAAAAGTGGTTGATAAAAAACTATAAAAAAGCCTTTGGACATAAGATTACAGAATCTATACTAAAAGCTGCACTGTAAGATAAAGATCGTTTTTAGATTGAATTATTTTAGTGTCATCCTCTCCTTAAAGATATACCTTTTACTTTACAGGCGCAAAGTTCATCCCAAGAAGCAAAGCATGAACGCCTACGTGGTGTTTAAAGACGAGGAAGGAGTCACCAAGGCGTTGGAGAGGTCAGCCATACACACACACACACACACACACACACACAAACACAGAGATTAACTCTTTGCATGTAACTCAACACTCTCTCTCTGTGTGTGTGTGTGTGTGTGTGTGTGTGTGTGTGTGTGTGTGTGTGTGTGTGTGTGTGTGTGTGTGTGTGTGTGTGTGTGTGTGTGTTCACAGGAACGGCATGGAGATCGAGAAAGGTTTTCACATTCGAGTGGACAAAGTGACGGAGAGCTCAGCAGTGAGTCTCCACATCATCTGATATCTGGGATTAGTTTTAGTAACAGTTGCTGATTTTATTCTCTGTGTGTATTCAAACATTTTGGGTTTTAAGTTGCTATATGTTGAACGTTTATTATGTATCATTATTATATTCATTGAACTCATTCTCGCCTTGCAGCACGATCACAAACGCTCCGTATTCGTGGGGAATCTTTCGTTCGGTGAGCCTCCCTGCCTTTTTTTTAACGTTCAAAATAGTTGTTGTTTGTCATGTTGACGCTAACCTGCTGTTTGTGTTTTCAGAGATAAACGAGCTGTCTTTCCGGCAGCACTTTGAGGAGTGCGGCGATGTGGAGGGCGTCCGGCTGGTTCGAGACCAGAACTCCGGCCTGGGGAAAGGGTTCGGATACGTCCTGTTTGAGGTACGACCACACAGAGGCTGCTCTACTGTTTCGCTTTGTGTCCTGGATGTGGATATCTGCACAATTTGTCCCTTCCTTTGTGATAGCCATAGGATCTTTTTAAAGAAAGCTCAAAACGCGGTTAACATTTTAAACATCTTGTAGGAGCCATATTTTAAAATGTATAATTTGATATTGTGTGTGTATATAGATATTTGAACATTGTAATTCTTTGTTATTAGTATTATTATATAATTTATCAGCCGTTGTAAAATTGACGTCATAGCCGACCGCAGCTGCTGGTAATTAGAAGTGAGAAAGAAAAAGAATCACGGAGCAATATCGTTTTTTGAACTTTAAAAATATATGTTTGTAATGATATCTTTTGTTTAAATTAAAGGTGGGATATGTCATTTATTTAAGAAACACTTTTTGTTATATTCCATGGAATGCTCTTAACATCCCGATAGCAATGAATACATTGAATGCTTTGACAATAAATACATAACAATATGTCATCTCTGGAAGCCGTAGTACTGTAAAAAGCACAACCAATCATCTGAGCCGGCCCGGCTAAAATAACTGGATGGCCTACGTGCCTGTCAGCCTTCCATCTGTGCACAAACTTATCTCGTGCCCTCATTGGTCATGTGTGCGTTCGTGTGAATTGGAGGAGGGGCTCTGTATGGAAGTAGCAGATTTCTTCCGGTTGTGTATTTTCAAATTCTAGCGCACTCGAGCTGGTTTCTCCAAACTTACCTACCCCACCTTTAAGAGTCAACCAAAGTATCCTGAGACGTATTTTAGTTGGAGTCAAGCTTATTGCTACTTGTGGATATATCGATTTTTTAGATTAGACGGAACTACACATCTTTCTTCATTGTTGTTGTTTGTTCCTCTTACGCTCAGCTCTATCAGTTAGATAAGAGAGTAACGCCTAAACAAAGTAAGCCTGATATCTGTTTAATCATAAATTATAATGTTATTAGGATATTAGACACAGATCTTCAAGTCATCATTAAAAACCCACCTGTTCACCATGGCCTTTGACCCCTAACCCATCACAGTCCCCCTTCTTCCACTCCTACTGCTATTTATTTAATTCATACTTTATTATTTGCCCCTTTTGTTTGTTTGTTGCCTTGCCTTGTTGTTCACCATGTAAAGCGGCCTTGGGTCCCTTGAAAGGCGCTATACAAATGTAATCTATTGTTATATTGCCGCCCTTCTCAAGGTTATTTTCTGTTTTTCTACACCAGGTTTGACGTGAGATTTAATTGTTTTGTATCTTTGTGTCTCAGAGCGCAGACTCGGTGCAGCTGGCGTTGGAGCTCGATGGATCGAAGCTGGAGACCAGGACCATCCGGGTGAAGAGGTCGGTGAAGAAGGAGAAGCAGAAGAAGACTCCGGAGGGAAAAGGAGCTCCAGGGAGACCAGGAAAGGGACCAATGAAGGGACCAATGAAGGGACCTATGAAGGGCTCGGGGCCAGAGAAAGGAGGCGCCCGGGGGGGTTTCAAAGCTCAAAATAAATTCTCTGGAAACCGACCGACTGCGGCTACAAGCTCCGGCTCTTTCAAAGGAGAGATGACAGATCCGAACAAAAAGAGTAAAAAGAAAGGACCGAAGAAGCCCAGAAAGCCCAGAAAGACTGTCCACATCTGATTTACATTGAAAACATAAACGTGTGTGTGAGGTCTCTAGCTGTGTGTTAGCTTTTAAAACTCTGTCAGGAGGAAGAAGCAGAAGCAGGTTCACTGAGGTATCTGGAGAATTAAGAACAGGCTTTGTACGATAGTCCATTTTCCAAGTTCTTCTCAGTAAATGTTATTTTCCCGACAGCTCTAATGTTGCTTATTCCAGTTACATCCACTTTGGAAAACCATCAAGTCCAAGAAAGCTTTGAAGGTGGAGTCTGTGATTCTGTATTGTAGGTATTTGAATTCTACACAAGAACAAAACTCACCCTCCCATCAGTGCTCCTAGTGAAGGTTAGCTTTAGGGCGGAAGCTAACGATTATATTCTTAATTAATCGTTTGGTTTGTAAAATATCTAATATCTTCAAATAACTTCCAACCAGTTGATCATCAATAGTTGGCGAGTATTTTTCTGTGGATTGACTTATCGTTGCGGCTCTTCTCTTTATTATTCTTTACATGAAAAGTGCCACAAACTAGTGAATCAAACTCAATATAACACAGACTTTAAAATAAAACATTTTTTTTAACTTTTCACTTGTTGTATTGAGTTATGTTGTTCCTGTTGTGTTCAAATAAAAATCTTTAATTGTGTGTGATGCAAAATGTCTTTCTCCAACACAACATAAATCTGTATTTTTGGATGTAAATCTCACACTTCCTTTACTTAAATAAAAGAAGCAATACCCAAACAAGTACAAGTCATGTGTTAAAAGCCTTGTTTTAGTAGAATGAACACTATTAAAGCTACCATATTATATAATACATGATTAAAGTATTATTATTGGAGCTTATTTGAGTACCTTATATGTTACTCATAGTTCAAGCCTTTACAGTCAAATATTTTAGCTGTGGGTTTTTGTGTAAAATGTCTATCTGTAAGTATCTAGAGATCTCAGATAAATGAGGTGAAGCAGAAAGTAATCAAATAGCCTCTGAGGTGTGTTGAAGACGAACAGAGTCGACTGAAGGGATAAAGCCAATCAGTTCCTATGGATTGTGAAGAATTACACTTGAATAATTCACTTTCTACCACAATGCACATCATGAACGTATTAGAACAAAGGCATGTGCTAGATTACTTTCAGGAGAATACTCAGAGGGCACAGGGGAGCTGCTTGTTGTTATTTAGCTAAACCTACTAGAGAACTGAGGTTGTTGAACATAACTGAGTTTAAAAGTCCTCTTAAAAGCCCACCTCAATCAGGGCTACTAGAGGTGCGGCTAGGGGAGACTGCACGATCCCATTGAGGAAAAGTGCATTAGCCAGGCTGTATTTTCATTCAACACATCCCATCAATGGAATTCAATACCACAATCTATAAGAGAGTCCTCATCCTACTACTCATTCAAGCACAGTGTTAAAAAGTGGCTCATTGATAACCAACAGTGTCAGAAATAGACAACATCACTGAATACAGGTAAGGAGCAAGTCATTCACAATACGCACTCACACACACACCTACACCCACACATCAGTGCTGACCATACACTGTATATATATATATATATATATACACATACATATATACACATCTAGACTTACTATGGTTACTACTATTTCCTTTTCTTTATGGCGGTCATTTTTGACCGGGAACACCATGGGTGTTACAAAGTTGACTAAATCATCCAAAATTCAATGAAAGTGGTGATCAGCAATATGTTCAAATGTCTACTGTGAAGGATATCATAAAGCCTTAATGCAATCAAATGTAAAACTAAAAAGTTATGATTGATGAAAGTAGTAAATCGGTCAGATTTGACCCGAAGACAACAGGAGGGTTAATATGTTGATTAATATACACTGTCCCTTGTTTTAAATAAATCAATTTAAATTAAATTAAATGTCATTGTATTCATGTGTTAAACAGCCACCGTTAGGCCAACTTCTTTTTTTTGTTCATTAGAAACACAACTTATCTAACAATAGTTATTAAACAAAATGCCTCTTGAGGGCATGAAGAGACAAACATTTGTCAAAAAGTCAACCCAGCTCCCATTAGACTCCTATGTAAAAAAAGATCTGGATATTTCTTCAGAACAGAGAGAAGTACACTTTAGATAAACTGCTCCCATCTTCACATTTACCACACAAAACCCAAAAAAACAACATATATCAGTTCATTGGGGTTCCCTGATGCTCACTCTCTAGTAATTTTTTTATAGGAGCTATAGTTTTTGAACAGGTGGCAAAATTGTCAGATATAATCCTCAAAGCATTCTTAATGGGACTCAGTGCTGCAGTTGGTTGCCATGGTGTTGCTGGGCAGATTGAAACCTTTGATCTCTGGGCTCACACAGGTGTTATGATTATTTGTTATGATTAGGTGCTCAGCACAGAAACAAACACTGACAAACACACTGGACTTTAACATAGCCTATTCTTTTCTGTCTGATGGAGACTTCATACTGACTTCAACATGTTCCACATATTTTATACATTATTGGTGACGTATGGTTTTAGTCGAAAAGTTTGCAGTCAAAATATTCTGCTGCTTTTCCAATCCTTTTTACTTTCTTTTCTCTTATTAATACACATTCACTCACTACTACTTACATCTGATATTTAACTCCTTCAGCCTACTTTCAGCTGCAGAAACCATTCAACTATTACATTATTCAGCTATTTCAGGACATTGAGACCATACATGTTGTTGTTTATACCTTTTTTAACCTCTTAAACCCCACGGACCCGCGGAAGGGGCCGAAATCACAACATCTGCAAGCAAAAGTGTCTGAGGGCTTCTTAAGATGTAATAAACTATGAATGTTTTATATCCTTGTAACGGGAAGAAACTCAGCTAACTGATATTTTTTTTTTTTTTTTTTAAACCACAATGCTAACTGAAAGCCTCTGAATTAGCAACGAGCGAAAAATGCTAACAGATTAGTGCACAGAAAATCATTCATAAAACCCTTATTATTTATTTTTTCTGCAAATCCAACCCATCGATCTGATCGTGAGATGACACAGAATTGATGGGTACAGACACTATCACTATGTGATAAGCACTCGCAACATTATAAACAAAAACAGACATCAAAACATGTGGCGCTAGGTAGCTAAAAACGCTAACATGGCCTACCTTGGTCGTTGTCTGGTCAGAACTGGTCTTCCATGGCATTAAAATGATAAAAACGCTGCTGAAGTTAATCCATAGGTTAATCCAATGTGTCTGTGTCCCTTTGAAATTATTTCTGATCATCCATAAGCAGTGTTGGGACTAACGCGTTACAAAGTAACGCTAGTTGGAAAAGTGAAAGTGACCAGAGAGGAGTGATGATTGGTTAACGCGGGGTAACATTTCAAAGCCAATCAGAGACTGAGTTGGGCGGGTCTTGCCTTATGGGGAAAATACACACACACGAACACTTGCTAATGCTAACACACACACACACACACACACACACACACACACACACACACACACACACACACACACACACACACACACACACACACACACACACACACACACACACACACACACACACACACACACACACACACACACACACACACACACACACACAGCAACGTTCACCACCAACACACACACACAAACACAATGGCAGATGCAAGTATCAGCGAGAGCAGCACATGGAGCAGCAGCGCATTTACAACTTGGAAATATAACCACTA
Organism: Notothenia rossii; assembly: GCF_949606895.1. Lineage (NCBI taxonomy): Eukaryota > Metazoa > Chordata > Actinopteri > Perciformes > Nototheniidae > Notothenia > Notothenia rossii. The sequence goes on along the minus strand of NC_136912.1, from coordinate 9,044,554 downwards.
TTTTCAATTTGTGGGGATAAAGGACGCAAAAAATATTACGGTCAAATGTAAACTGTGTGCAGGACAGAAAGCATTGTCCACATCGAATAACAGCAATGCCAATCTCCTGAAGCACCTAACTAATGTACATGGGGCTATAAAACTAGTCGCCAAAGACCCCACCGTCTCAACCACCGGCAGTGACCCAGATGGAGCAACACCATCTAAACAGCCAAAAAACTATTCTTTCAAATCGCCACATGTCATCCAGAGTCAACTAAATAGATTGCCAGGTATGTTGTTGAGGACATGCTGCCCATCGCAACGGTCGAGTCTGTTGCCTTCAGAGAACTAGTCAGCAAAAAACAACACAAACACTTGTATTTGTATTGTTATTATTTTTAAAGTAAAGTAAAGTAACGTGTTACTAGTTACTTTTATAATTTAGTAACTAATAAAGCAACTAGTTACTTTTTTGAGAGCAGTAACTATAACTATTACTAGTTACTTTTTAAAAGTAACTTGCCTAACCCTGTTCATAAGCAATAAACCCTGCTTTTCCGTTTCCAGATGTCAGAGCGAGAGATAGCTTCACTCTCATACAAAACTACATGCGCAAAGCCCCCACCTTTTTGTGTTAACGTTGGTGTCTATGTGAAAACCCCCCTTCGATTCCATTGGCTCTAGCGGTTATAAAGAGATTTCATTCGTCAAAATCGACCAAGGGGGGCCAGAGATATGGAAAATCCACCCAAATGACCCCAGAAGGGTTTTTTTTGTTGCTAAATCTCTCTGAAAAGGTCACATTTCACTTGTTTTGCATCAATCTTGATACAGGGTAGTTATTATATGTTTTACTTTGGATTCCTAAAGCTTTTAGTCATCATCATCCAAGGTTAGTTTTCACTACAAGTAAAAAAATATTTTTGGACGGACACTATAATTTACAGTTTTTGAATATGTTCAATCTGAATTTTCTTTAAAATAAAAAACATCTATATTGATTCTGACTCTTCTACATCCAACTTACAGGTTTATCATTACTTTGAGAAAAAAGATTATTAATTTTCCCCTTTTAGAAGGGAAGATATGGTCATTTGTTCTGGGAATGTCATTTTTGAGCCAGAGACCTGAAAAACAGGCTTGGGGTCTAACAGGGTTAAACATTTCTTTTAAATATTAAGCTTCTTCACTATTTTTCCTACTCTTCCAGTTTAACATTTCACTTTCAAGTTTTCAAGAAAGTCATTGTAATGCATTTGAGCTGTAACAATTTGATTCAAATCATTTCACTTTTCTGCATTTCTCCGTAAGTTCAGCAACACACTTACTTGGTTTTTGTAGCTAAAAGCAGCTACCATTCAGCTAATAAAATATTCAGCTTTTTCTGCATTTTCAGCTAAATTCAGCCACAAATGTTCACAGTTTACAGCATTCGCGTGCATTTTCTGCAGGAAATGCATTTTCTAGTTTTAGGTTCCTTTTGAGAGAAACCAATGTGTCTTATCCCTCTCAACCACTACCTGTTACTGCAGCTCTTGTTAAATCACTTAGCCCAGGGGTGCCCACACTTTTTCAGCTTGGGAGCTACTTTTAAAATGACCAAGCCCAAAAGATCTACCTATAGGGCCGCCCCTGCCCAATCTGTGTCGCGAGCGCGAGGGGGGGGGGGGGGGGGGGGGGGTGCTATTGGAGTAAATGGCGGATAAACTGTGACGCGCTTAGACGAATTGCGCCGCATAAGCACATAATAGTGCGCCACATTTGCGCTTCAGATGAGGAGGTGAGGCCCCCTCATAACTGCATGAACCTGTATGGCACAATACAACTCAGACTGGCTTACCTGTATGTCAATCAAGTGGCAAATGCCATAGTAAGGATGGATTATAGGCTAACTTATAATTTAAAAAAAATAAAAAAAAATAAATATATATATATATATATATATATATATATATATATATATATATATATATATATATATATATTTTTCCATGCCATGCGATCTACCCACACTACCTTTGCGATCGACCGGTCGATCGCGATCGACGTAATGGGCACCCCTGATAGCCTATACCCATAGCCCAAAAAAATCTTCCTCAATAATTAGGATCATTGATGGATGCCTTTAAGCAATTTTAGGGTTGTTAGAAACCTGTAAATTGTTGTAACATCAGGCTTATTTTTTGACTCAAACTAAAATCTTTTGATTTGCAGGTAGCATGGTCATAGTTGAACTATTACATCGACCACCATTGGAAAACCCATTTGTCCTTGGTCAACATGAGAGGTTATCCTGTACATGTTTAACACAAACTGTGTCTCCTCGTCAGTGTTTGGTTTACAGTACAGTGACCCCATGCTTGTCTTTCTTTTGTGTTGCGATAAAATTGTTCAAATCCCATTAGAACGACTTTAAAAAAGGCACTCAGTGGACACTCTGCGCTAGAAAAACAGGAAGTGGTGGAAGTGTGTTACTGTAGTGTAGTACAACCTGGTTCCCCCCCCCTCCTTGCAACAATTGCTCACACACACTGTTGTATCCTAACAGTCGTGCACACACACACATAGGCTATGTATATTCATGTGCGCAAACAAGTAATAAAGACTGCTGAATCACATCACGTCTTATTCGCGTAGCGTAGCTTAGCTTAGTTTAGCTTACAGATCGGTGATATTTGATCATTCTTATTGACTACAATCACAAAAGACAAGCAAAAATACAATGAACTCAGTGCTGAGGTCTACTCTATATGGTATTATCCTGTTAAACTTGCATTACATACCACAGTACTATTTTTTCAATACCATTGATTGACTATTTCTAAATCTGGCTTGAAAGGCCTTTTTCATGCATAACTTTGAGCAACAAATAAAACAGCAGTTATTGTTTTTTTAGAATCAAAAATGAGATGAAATGTAATCCTGCTTACCTTAACATATACTGAGTTTTGAACCACTGAAATACAAAAATTAAATAAAACGCTATTTGCCATGTTTTTTAAAAATCTTGCCAGATTTATAGATTGGTTTTGATCCTTGACATACGGAAACCCATTAAGTTTTCCTATTGTGTTTTTAAGACTTTCCCATCATACTGTGATGAATTAGGGGGGAGGGAAAGCCGACTAGAAAGAGAAACCCCCCTGGGGTCTAGACACTGGTGGTGGTGAATACTAAGGGAAAATAAAATCCGGAGTGATGAGGGTTCTTCTGGGCTGTCCTGCCTTGGATCTGAACGGCTGGAGGAGGAGGAGGGTTGCATAAATTCTCCTGAACGATGCTGACGGGGGAGAGAAGAGCAGATTTAAACGTTTTGCCAGGTGTGCTGTAATTGGCTGTGGGAATGAGACACAGCCGATTGGTTTAGCTGGGGTGAGTTGCGCCTTTTGCTAATTGAGAAAATGGGGCGAGTGAGTGAGGGAGAAATTGAAGGAGAGCGTGGGAACCAGTCTTCTTGAAAGAATTTACGCTGAGCTTCATTTCACCCAGTTGTTTCTACCACACACAACAAACACACATAAGTGTTGACACAATGCAAACAAATGTAGGACATCATGTTGATTCAGCGTTTTATATCACAAGGGGGGAAACTAGTTTTATAAAAAGATGGCAAAACTACAGGAAGCAAATGGTAGGGCTTAAGTCAAACTGTTATATCCTTAAAGATTATCATTAAATCAAACCCTTTTTTTTCCTTTTTATGAGTTGTTGGCATAAATACTTGTATAATACTAAACTCTGTAGTTAGTTACCTCATTGTAAAGAGTAGTTTAGTGTTATAGTGACTGCCTTCACTCATCAAAGTGAATGCTATCTCACTGATATCAGCCCCACTGTTTTCTGCTCTACAGCCGCACAATATCCAATCACTGCTAGTGGAAACACACATTTCATCCTACAAGCTCTTCAAACTCAAAGCCAGATGTAATACAAGTTATTATTTTATTTGTGAATTAGCTACAGGGAATGTGTCATGAAATAGAAATGATATGTAAATTATGCTTTCCTGTTCACAGTTTAGTGCTCGAGTCCCTGCTTTCTCAGACCTTGTGTTCAACATGCAGTTTATTTTAATGTTTTTAATTCAAAATCACATATTTACAGATGTCTTTCATTCATAAGCCCTTTTACCAGTATTCACTATAACACCTGGCATGTAAATATACAAGTTAACAGTTATTAACCAAACCGTTTTTATGTCATATTATTTAGCTTCATTTACCTATACTATTATTCATATTTCATTTTGTAGACACTACAGGCATGGAATAGACTTTTCTCTTAAATGACCCTTTATGACACACTGTTAAACATTTATTTTGCTTATTGATCACAACTTCAGCTTGACAAATGTGGTGTATTTGGAAACAATGGCTCCTTCTTGAAGTTAAAGTAATTACCTGTGGCTTTATAAAAGCTTTAATACATATATTCTCCATATGTGTTAGAATAAGTGTTGATTTGATAATTGTTGAGTAAATGAATGCTTCCAATAATGTGTTGTATGTAATTATACATAAAGAATGACATTTAATTCAATCAGCACAGTAAACTTATTATGTAGAAAATAAAATGGAAACTATACAGTTCTGACTACAACAGTGATTAGGTGACTCAGACAGGAGAGATGATCAGAGGGGCAGCGTTTTTACGGCCATATTTACCACCAGGGCTAAAGTATGGGTAGAGTTTCTCAGTGAAGGAGCAGCCAGTAAAGGAGTAGATAAGAGCTGCAGCATCTACGTCATAAAAGGAGACCAGACCCTCCTCATAATCCACAAACACCCCCACCTTCTTAGGCCTTGACTTCAGAGAGAGAAGGACTGCAGGTTCATCATTGGCTTTGTACTCATTTCCCTCTCTCAGCCATATAATCCAGAAACCATCTTCAGCGCTCATTGGAATATCTCCCTTCCTGTTGATCGACCTTCTGGCCACTCCTAAATCCCACTCTGTCTTTCCTTTAACTTGAACCTCAAAGTAAAATTTGCCTGAAGAGAAACTCTGCTTTCCTAAAACACAGATATCATCAGAAAATCTTTCTCTGTTGTTTGGGAGATACTTTTCAACATCACCATCACGGACTTGTTTTCCATCACGCGACAGAATGAGACCGGGATTTGCTGTATTAGGATCAAGAGTCACATCCACTGCGTACTTCTGGACCCTCTTCAGTTCAGCTTCAATCAGCTTCTTCACCTCTTGGCTGAGTGTCTCCTCCAGCTGAACCACAGCTCTCACCACAGTCCCTTCATATGATGATGGAGGGATGCTGACCTTTGTCCAGTCCTTGGTGAGTGATGGGTGTTGGATGTTTAGGGACTGGACACCCTGGAGAAAATGGAGGTGGTCTTCAGACCGTGAGAGATGCTCCGCCACAGAGCTTCTCTTCTTCAGCTCAGAGATTTCCTGTTCCAGTTCTTTGATGAAGTCTTCAGCCCGTTTCATTCTCATGTTCTGCTTCCCTTCTATTGTTTGGATGAACTCATTCAGGTTTCTCTCAACAGACTCCTTCAGAGCAGTAAAGACCTGAACCCCTTCTGCTACCTCTCTGTCTGCATCTTCCTTACTGAGGTCCACTGAGTGTTTGAGCTCCTCAATCTTCAGTTGTCTCTTCTGGATCATTTCCTGAATTCTAGCCTCTTTCTTTCCCAGCGCTGCCTTTTTACCTTCATATCCTTCTTTCAGAGGAACCACATCATGCATCTTGTGGTCTAAAACAGTGCAGAGCATACAGACACATGTCTGGTCGGTCTTACAGAACAGCTCCAGAGGTTTATCGTGCTTCGGACACATCCTGTCTTCCAGGTTCTCCACAGGGTCGATCAGCTGATGTCTTTTCAGTACTGACTTTGTCAGATGAGGCTCCAGGTGAGTCTCACAGTAGGAGGTCAGACACACCAGGCAGGACTTCAGGGCCTTCAGTTTGGTTTCAGTGCAGACGTCACAGGGAACTTCCCCTGGTTTGAAGACTTGTTGCTCTGAGCTGCTGCTGGCTTTCTGTTGAGCCGACTGTCTGAACTGAGCGACCATGTCTGAGAACAAAGTGTTAACGTGCAGTTCAGGTCTTGTGTTGAACTCTTTTATACATATGGGACACTGGCACCTGTCACTTGTATCCCAGTGTTCAGTGATGCAGTCTTTACAGAAGTTGTGTCCACATGGTATAGTGACTGGATCAGTGAACAAATCCAGACAGATGGAGCACAGGAACTGATCTTTAGATGGCAGGTAGTTTGCAGCAGCCATATCTACACACATGTGAAAGAAAAGAAAAAACATTTGAAACATCAATCATCAATTCATATTATAGTTTTAAAGAAAGAAGTCTGATAACTTGTAACAAGCCATGAGCAACCGTGACCATTTAACTCTGACAGGGTCAAGCATGCATCTCTGGCAAACAGCCAGGGGCGGACTGGCCATTGGGAATACCGGGAGTTTTCCTGGTGGGCCGGTGCTGTGCGTGGGCCGGAGGGCCAAAAAAAAAAAAGAATTAAAAAATGTTTTGCCTAAATCCTACCGGCCCACATTTGTAAGTGGCCACACCCCTCCAGGGAGTGGCTGGGAAACGGGGTTCAGGAGGAGTGGCTGTCCGTAGGATAGAAAAGGGGGAAGTGAAGACTGACTCAGAGGTCGCGCGGCCGTGGAGTAGAACGTGTTGCCCACATTCTGTTACTGAGTTTAGGCTAGTTAGCTAGCAGGTATATTGTTTTGGGTGCAGTCACTTTTTCCTCCACTTGCTGTTCAAATAAATGCTGAAAGAAAAAGTCAATCTGTTTACAGTTCTGTTTACAGTTCTGTTTCATATGGGTGTTGAGAGATGTATCCATAGATTTAGTCCCTAATGTTGCTCTCAAAGTGCACCAGATTGATGCATTTCACTTCAACATTTAAAAAACAAAATCTTCCCGGGGGAGCATGCCCCCGGACCCCACTAGAGGAGGTGAGGTCCACCACCGGCCCACACCCCCTGTTAAATTGTTTCACCCACATTGAGGATGCTTCCTACGCCCATGTTTTATTCCATGCGTCAAGTCAGGCAAATTGGGTCCAAATGTTATTGCATCAATGATCTGTTAACATTCAAATCAATAAATATATGCTGTAACTATTTTGCTCTAGGCAACTCAAGGGCTCAGGTAATGTGATTACTATATGAATAATGGTCCAAAATAACATTAAATGCAAAGGGTTTTTTGTTAAGTAACATACTTTCGTTGCCGGCCGGCCGATACATGCTGCGCATTAAGTGGGCCTGTCTGTCAATTAATCCCCGGGCCACTTTTTCCCCCCAGTCCGACCCTGCAAACAGCAATGAAAATATAGGTTTTCTCGATCATTTTTTTATTGAAAAATAACAATGCTCTTCTTACTGCGTGACCATAACAATTAATTTACTCTGGCTGCTTCACATTAAAAGCATCCAACTGTTTCTCCAATGGAAAGATATTATTTTGAAACAGCTAGAGGAAATGGGTAAAGCATTATGTAGGAAGTGATCAGCAAACCATAATAATAGCAGGAAAGTGAAACTCCTCACCACAGAGATTCAGTTACAAGTTACTAAAGCACTAAGAGCTGATACAAAGAGAATGTTTAAGCTGTTTAACGTGGACTCTATATCATATAGTCTATATGGTTATGTTGTTAGAGAAAAACAAGTTGGACTTTTGTGTTAATCCTGTTTGTTGACAGTGTAAATATAATCAGCTGTACTCACCAGTGTTTGACAGAGACTCTGCTGTGTTGTTGAGAAAGATCTGATTAAATCAGTTTGTATTTTCTGTAGACAGAAACGGAGGCTATTCTCGACTGCAGTGTGGCTGCCTCTCTGACTAACGCAACATTCGTTTCCTGAGTGTGACGTATAAGCTCTCCTCTTTCCACTGTAGCTCCTCCTCTCACTGTCTGCTGGTTTGTTCCCTCCCTCTGATCTGCATGGGTATTGAGAAATACCAGGTGTTCTCTGATAGTTAGGAAGCACAGTTTCTACTTTACAGATGGGAGGGATGAGGTGTGTCAAAAGCTGTGAATACTAAAATCTCTTGACAAAGACATATGCAGGTAGTATGGTCATAGTTGAACTATTACATTGACCACCATTGCAAAAACCCATTTGTCCTTGGTCATCATGAGAGGTTATCCTGTACATGTTTATCACAAACTGTGTCTCCTCATATATCAGTGTTTGGTTTACAGTACAGTGACTCCATGCTTATGTTTCCTTTGTGCTGTGCTCCATCCAGTGGACACTCTGCACCATAACACCAGGAAGTGGTGGAAGTGTGTTACTGTAGTAAAACAACAAAAACATAATGGAAGCAGTGCTGAGGTCTATATCGTATTATCCTGTTAAACTTGCATTACATACCACAGTACTATTTTTGCAATACCATTTATTTAGTATTTTTAAATCTGGCTCAAAAGGCCTTATAAAAATGTGAGGAGATTTTTCACGCATAACTTTGAAGAACAAATAAAACAGCAGATATTTTTTTTTTAGAATCTAAAATGAGATAAAATGTAATCCTGCTTACCTTAATATATACTCTGTTTTTAACCACTGAAATAAAAATAAAAATAAAAGGCTATTTGCCATGTTTTAAAAAAAATCTTGCCTAATTTATAGATTAGTTTTGATCCTTGACATACGGAAACCCATCACGTTTTCCTATTGTGTTTTTAAGACTTGTTTCCTGTCATATAAATAATGCTGAACACATTAATCACACAAACAACAAATTGAAATTAGTATATATTTTTTTTAATTTAAAATGGTGCTTATCAAGATTGTTATCTTGGATGAAAGACAACATATTTAATCCGTTTCAAATTGAGTTCTTGTTTAGTTCAATGATTATAAAAATGTGCTGGGAGGGAAATCATTTGAAAAGGCATTTTTTCAAACTATAAGAAAAAGAGGGTTTTGTGTATGCATGATGAGTTAACATTGAGAAACTGGGAAGAGGTGTATTCTGGCTTTTTGCCAACCCCCGTTAGTCATGTGACCCTGATCACATTGCACCCAGTTGTTTCTACCACACACAACAAATACACATGTGTGTTGACACAATGCAAACAAATGTAGGACATCATGTTGATTCAGCGTTTTATATCACAAGGGGGGAAACTAGTTTTATAAAAATATGGCAAAACTACAGGAAGCAAATGGTAGGTCTAACTGTTATATCCTTAAAAAATATCATGACATCAAACCTAATTCTTCCTTGTATTACTTGTTGGCATAAATATTTGTATAATACTAAGCTCTGTAGTTAGTTACGTCATAGTAAAGAGTAGTCTTTGTGTTATAGTGACTGCCTTCACTCATAAAAGTGAATGCTATCTCACTGATATCAGCACCACTGTTTTCTGCTCTACAGCCGTACAATATCCAATCACTGATAGTGGAAACAAACATTTCATCCTACAAGCTCTTCACACAAAAAGCCATCAACTTATATATTTCTTTTATGTGAATTAGCCACAGGAAATGTGTCATGAAATACAACTGATGTGTAAACCAGTGTTTCCTGTTTAGTGCTCGAGTCCCTGCTTTCTCAGACCAAACATCTAGTTTATTTTACTGTGTTCTTTGATTCATAAGCCATTTTACCAGTAATCAATATAAAACCTGGTGTGTAAATATACAAGTTAACAGTTATTAACCAAACAATTTTTAACACAAATGAGGATTTATCTAATTATTTAGCTTCATTTTTACTTTTTCTAGCAGTATAACTATTACACATATAAAATAAATATACAGTAGAGGCATGTAATAGGCCTTTCTCTTTAATTAAGCTTTACACCAATAACACATTTAATGTTATTATCAACTCTAACTGTAGCTTGACAAATGTGATGTGAGGGTGCAATGCACCCTTATGCACCCCCGTAGAACCGGGCCTGCTCTGACAGGAGAGATGATCAGGGGCCTCATTTATAAAGGGATATATGCTGAAAAAATGGCGTACGCCAGTTTCTACGCAAGTTTTGCGATTTATAAAATACTAACTTGACGGGAAAATTTGCGGTCCTCCACGCAAACTCTAACCGTTAGAGTTTGCGTTAAACTTTCAAGTGAAAGAGTTGACATGCTGAAAACCCAACCCCTGCAGGGGGTCTGGGGAGATTCTCCCACAGGAGATTTTTTGAAATACTATAAAATAGACATTATGGTGCTCCCTTGAGAAGAAAAATAAATAAATCTATTACTACACGATACATTTTAAAAAATGAATGCCATTTTAGTTTTTTGTTACTTTGTTCTGAAAGCTGAAGCTGCTGCTGCTCACAGAGAGAAGAGGGAAGAGGCTGTGTGAATTACTTTGCATTGTGGGTAAGGGTGGATAACCCCCATTGTTCTGTGTGTCAAAATGAAAGACAGCCCACACACCTATCAATCATCAAACCGTGGGGTCTTATTTCATTACGTGTTGATTTCTATCAACACGTAATGTTGTATCTATGTATATAGAGATGTACTACAGCAAAAGCATTCTCCATCGGGATTTCCTGCAACAACACCACGCCGTTATTGTAATTCTAATTGGCCAGAAGACATTATCAAAGATGTTCTATTGAGAAGACGATCACTACGTGACAAAAGATTTCAAAACCGTTTCTAGTCTTCGGTATTTCCAGACAAGTGGCTACTGGAATCAATCTTACTAACTGCTGTCTGTGCAATTTACTCTGTGCGAGTTGGCAGACTTTATTTTGCTACTTTAACATCATTTTTCATGGTGGGGCTAAGCCATTTCTTGGTATGGCTGTAGCCTACCCCAGCAATACCCTGGCGCCACCACTGCCCCCACCTTCTGAGGCTGAGACTTCAGAGAGATACTGACCGACAGATCATCATTAGCTTTGTATTCATTTCCATCTCTCAACCAAAAAGACCAGAAACCCCCCTGAGGGCTCGGTTTGATCGCTCCCTTCCTGTTGATCGACTCTCTGGCCATTCCTAAATCCCACTCGGTCTTTCCTTTAACTTGAACCTCAAAGTAAAATCTGCCTGAAGAGAAACTCTGCTTTCCTAAAACATGATGACATTCAGAAATGTTTTCTCTTTTGTCTGGGAGATTCTTTTCCACATCACCATCACAGTTGATGTTTTACAGACAGGATGAGTTCAGGATGTGCTGTATTATGATCAAGAGTCACATCCACTGCGTACCTCTGGACCCTCTTCAGTTCAGCTTCAATCAGCTTCTTCATCTCTTGGCTGAGTGTCTCCTCCAGCTGAACCACAGCTCTCACCACAGTCCCTTCATACGATGATGGAGGGATGCTGACCTTTGTCCAGTCTTTGGTGAGTGATGGGTGTTGGATGTTTAGGGACTGGACACCCTGGAGAACGTGGAGGTGGTCTTCAGACCGTGAGACATGCTCAACTTTTGCAACTCTCTTCTTCAGCTGAGAGATTTCCTGTTCCAGCTCTTTGATGAAGTCTTCAGCCCGTTTCATTCTCATGTTCTGCTTCCCTTCTATTGTTTGGATGAACTCATTCAGGTTTTTCTCAACAGACTCCTTCAGAGCAGTAAAGACCTGAACCCCTTCTGCTACCTCTCTGTCTGCTACTTTCTTACTGAGGTCCACTGAGTGTTTGAGCTCCTCAATCTTCAGTCGTCTCTTCTGGATCATTTCCTGAATTCTAGCCTCTTTCTTTCCCAGCGCTGCCTTCTTCCCTTCATATCCTTCTTTCAGAGGAACCACATCATGCATCTTGTGGTCTGAAACAGTGCAGAGCATACAGACACATGTCTGGTCGGTCTTACAGAACAGCTCCAGAGGTTTATTGTGCTTCGGACACATCCTGTCTTCCAGGTTCTCCACAGGGTCGATCAGCTGATGTCTTTTCAGACCTGACATTGTCAGATGAGGCTCCAGGTGAGTCTCACAGTAGGAGGTCAGACACACCAGGCAGGACTTCAGGGCCTTCAGTTTGGGTTTGGTTTCAGTGCAGATGTCACAGGGAACTTCCCTTGGTTTGAAGACTTGTTGCTCTGAGCTGCTGCTGCTTCTGGCTTTCTGTTTAGCCGACTGTCTGAACTGAGCTACCATCTCAGAGATAAAAGCATTGACTCTCAAATCCGGTCTTGTGGTAAAATCCTCGTTACACATGGGACACACATGGGGCAACTGTAATTTATATCCCAGTGTTCAGTGATGCACTCTTTACAGAAGTTGTGTCCACATGATGTGGTGACTGGATCAGTGAACAAGTCCAGACAGATGGAGCAAAGAAATGGCTCTTCAGATGGCAGGTAGCTTGCAGCAGCCATATCTACACACATAATGAGGGGGGAAAAGAAAAAACATTTGAAACATCAATCATCAATTCATATCATATATTGTTTTAAAGAAAGAAGTTTGATAACTTCTAACAAGCCATGAGCAACCATGACCATTTAAGTCTGACAGGCTCAAGCATGCAACTCTGGCAAACAGCAAGGAAAATATAGGTTATATCTCACACAGGCTCCGCCCTCTACTGGACTCTATGAGTACTACCTCTCAATCATCACCAACTGACATATCTATAACCGTAGCCGGCCTCCTGGGGCGGGCCTACCTGAATGCGCGCACAAGCCCACCGTATATAAGGCTGCCTCGCGGCCTCTTCAGTGAGCAAGGAACAACTGAGCGCTAAGACGAGAGACAAAAGTTTGAAAAGTTTGGAGAAGTTGAATCATGGACTCCCCACTTTTGGAGCAACGGCCCTGCCCTTCGTGCCCGGGATTGATTGTAGGTGCCGATCTCCACCGCCGATGCTTCGAGTGCCTGGGGTCTGACCACGTGGCGGCCTGCCGCCTGATTCCGCGGCACAGCCGCCGCCGACGTCTGGAGCACTTCCAGGAGCAGTATATGTCGCGCTGGAAGAGGCGGAGGACCAGGACCTCGACGTGGTGGGGATGGAGGAGCCAGGCGGCCCCGTTCGTCGAGGAGGGCGGGTTGTCGCTCAAAGCCATGGAGACAGGGCGCAGTGGCTGCTGCGCCGGCTGGCGAACAGACCCACCTCTGCTGTTCCGAACCGGGCCCAGATCCACTTCACCACCTCCGGGTGAAGCGCCCACTCGCCTGGCAGGGGTCCGCCCCTCGACATGAGGTCGGCCCCCCTGTTCTCCAGACCCAGAATGTGGAGGGCTCTCAGAGATAACACCACCTCTGAAGCCCATAACCATAATTCCTCTGCTGTGTTCAACAAAGCGGCGGAGCGGACTCCGCCCTGCCTGTTGATATATGCCACTGTGGCGCTGTTGTCGCTCCTGACCATTACATGTCTCCCCTGAATTAAGGGTTTGAAATGCTGCAGGACCAACACTACTGCCCGTAGCGCCAGGGGGTTGCTGTGCCGTGTCTCTGTTAGAGACCAGCACCCACCTATAGCTCTCCCCAGATAACTATGAGGTCGTCCAGATAAAAGAAAACTCTCATGCCATGGCCACGCAGCGGCTGGAGCACTGTGGCCACACATTTGCTGAACGTGCGTGGGGGCAGCGAGTAGCCGAACGGTAGCCTGTTGTACTCTCAGGCTATCCCCTGGAAGGCAAAACGCAAATACTTTCTGTGTTTTCGGAGCAATCTTGACATGAAAGTAAGCGTCCCTCAGGTCGATGGTTGTAAACCAATCGCCTGGCTGCACCAGTCCCAGTAACTGTTTTATAGTTAACATCCGTAATTGTCCGCGTGCAATGTGGAGATTCAGACTGCGAAGACCCAGAATGGGCCTGAATTCGTCTGTCTTTTTGGGAACCAGAAAGTACAGGGAATAATGCCCCCCCTCTCTGTCTTGCGTACACACAGCAGAGACTGCCTGTTTTTCCACCAAGGCCTGATCCTCTGGTGACCCGTCCCGCCGCAAAATCCCCCGCGAAGGGAAGCTCTGCCCATGGGAGGTCGACACAGAAAGGGCCGACTCTCTACTGAGGTCCTTGAACGCGCCGCGGCGCGCTTTCGTGGGAGCGCTCTCGTGGGAGCGCGCGCTCCGCCATGATGCTTTCACCCAAACATTCAACAGCATAGTTTATCACTCTCACCCGCGCATGTGCACTAGATGCCTCCTTTACTGGAGTTACAACCTGGGCAGCGAGTGAGGAAACTTTACGGTCAACATTAATTGGCTGTGTGGGTCTTTTTTATTTTTAAAAAGAAGACTTTGATACCAACGGGTTAAACAGGGAGGAGGCGAGATTCGCCCTTGCATCCTGGCCGGAGAAATCACTTCTCTCCGCCAGGACGCTTCCCCCCCGCCGCCAGTCAACTCCTGGAGGACGGAGCTCCCCACCCGGTACCCCTTCGCTGTGGCGGAGCCGGAGAAAGAGCGGGAGCCCGCCGGGTTTGGTCAGTCCGTCCTCGTGAGGGCCGGTACTAGGCCGGTACCTCGGGATGGACCGCGGAGGCAGAGGGCGCGTCAGGAGCTCTAGGGGCTCTGTACCGGCGCCTCTCTCTTCGCCTTACCGCGGAGAGACATGAGCCACATGAGCCAGCGGCAGCATGCGGCTGAGCAGCGCCCTCTCCCCCTCCAGGCGACTTAAGCGTAAAGTATAATTTGAAGTATTAAAATAACGTGTTTATAGCAGAAAGTTCAATAAGATGTCATTCTGGTATATTCATTTTAATGTCACCACATATATTTGTGTGTGTTAAATTTGAAGGGACAAAGTAAATTTTTCCTCTTTTAAATATATCGCAATAGTCTTTTCTTCCACTTTTATGTGTAATCAAAGGGGTGTTTTTTTTGGCTATCTGTGGTTAGGTATAATACAAATGACCTTTTGACATCTGCTTAGAGGTTCCCAGACCTCTGAAGAGGCCCTGAGTCTCTGGCTTCCTCTGTTAATTCCTAAAACTATTATTGATTAAGCCAAAGGGGGTTTTCCTCAAATATAATGCAATTAAAGTCTTGTTAAATTAATGATTCATTTCCTATAGACCCCAAAAGAGGCTTTGAGAATTAGGTCATCCAAGTTAGAGAGACCATAGTCCTTTGTTCTCATTTTTAAATGTGTCCGTTCCAGAAAGCTAACTTTGGAGTGGAAGGGAAGTTTAGAGATGGCCTTAGGGTATGGGAACAATTAACCTTTGTTATTTACCTAATCCTAAAGATGTCATGAGATGATGACTGGTAAATCTATACAATCATAGCTTTCAGAGGGGAAAACATGTGACTGTTGTGTGATAAACTGCAGGATAGAACGTGTGTTCATTTATGTTAAAAAGTCCTCTGTCTGTGAAATTATATTACTCCAAAGCATCAGAAGTGAAACCGACCAATGGAACACTGATAACTCACTGGCTAGCTCGCTCAGAAGTGAACTCGCCAATAACAAATAGCTAGGGAGGAGCAAGCGATACAACTCCTCCCCACCTGTGTATAAATGTTGTGATCATTTTGAAGATCGGCGCTCTTGTTTTTGACTTGCCGTTCCTGAGACGTGTCTCACGCAGTGGTAGAACTTGGGCCCGGAGCATTCTGCATTTTGAAGCTGCTGTTGCAGAGTGCTTCGTGATTAGGTGATTGGGTGATGTATTGTATGTTTTACCATTAAAACAGATTATTGTTTAACCCTTATCCTGGCTTCTTTGACTTTTCCTTCTTTTAAAACAAACTCATAGAGGAACGCGCGGAGCAGAGGTTCTGCCCCAACAAGCGCTGGGTGACCGAGGATATCGATCCGAAGAGCCCTTCCGTGGCAACGCGACGCCACGGTGGCCAGGGACATCACACGACCGGCTGCGGTAGCCATACAGTGGACCAGATTATTCATCTAGCCCATGCAGCTGTCCGAGTTATCACTCCCGTCCTCAGGCGGGGGAGCGGGAGTGTCCTGCTGAGGGAAATCAGCGACACTCCCAATACACCTAGATTACTGGTCGCCGCCGCCATCTGCGCCCCGAGCCTGAATATCTTATCCAGATATTCAAGCATCAGTGGGTGCAGGGGCCTTCTCCCCTCTGCCCACCCGGCTGTCTGCGGAAGCAGATGGGCCGCTAGGCTTTCATCCAGTGGGGGCACACCGGGACACTCCGTGTCTGTGTGGCCCTGCACTCTGAGGATTCCAGCCCATGTCGCCACCGGAGCCTTCGTTCTCAGTGGCTGTCGCACACCGCCAGATGTCTGGCAGGGGGGGTGAAACGAAGGCCGGCTGCGCCGGATGAGCCGGGCCGTAGAACCCCTGACGCAGGTGGCTCACCGGCCTCAGTGGCAGGGTTCATATCAGTATGTAGTGTCTCTACTGTGACAACACCTCTTTTCACCCTCTGTCTGAAACCAGAGCCCAGTCCGCTCTGATTGGTTAGCTGGCCGGCTCTGTTGTGATTGGTCAACCGCTTAGAGATGTCCCACCCCTTATCCTTAACCTATCGCGTACAATGTGTTGGAGCGCTAGCCAATAGCTGTGTGTGTGTGTGTGTGTGTGTGTGTGTGTGTGTGTGTGTGTGTGTGTGTGTGTTTGTGTGTGTGTGTGTGTGTGTGTGTGTGTGTGTGTGTCCCAGCTGGATCTCCTCCAGGAAGAACTTCTGTACCGCCTCAGCGTCCTTCTGGTCGGGACTGCGGGACAAACAGCCGTCAGCAACAGGAAGTCAAACTGTTTCTTTTCAATAATCAGATCTGATCTGTGAGCCACTCGTACTTTTCAAGATGCAAACGCTTATTGTGAAAACTAAATATCAGTGATATAACAACAACAACAACAATGATATGGTAAATAAGATACAGAGATGTTTGCACAGAGATTTCCTAAGGTAAAATGTTTTATATATTTGAGTCACTGAGAAATATTTGTATATATTTTTCAACTTAACCATTTTCCTCTTACTATGAAGCACACTGTACATGATTGACAGGAGATAGGAGGAAAGGTTACAACCATGGTTACAAGACAATAAGGACTGTTTGTGCTCACCTTGGCCATGCCCGCCCTCTCTGTGGCTACGACCAGTATTTTGTAGTTGATGCGGTGGGAGACGGGAAACCAGTATAGTTCAAATTCATTAAGTACTATAATGGAAATAAGTCTTTAACTATGTAGATTATGTCATCCATGACATTTTACTGACATGTGTTTCCAAT
Source organism: Notothenia rossii (assembly GCF_949606895.1). Lineage (NCBI taxonomy): Eukaryota > Metazoa > Chordata > Actinopteri > Perciformes > Nototheniidae > Notothenia > Notothenia rossii. Next base: position 9,027,489 of record NC_136912.1, on the reverse strand, counting down.
AAATGTAACTGAAAACGTTCATAATAATAAAGATTAGAAACAGCTTGATACATCTCTAAAGCAAAAGCTTTGCTTCCTAACTATCAGAGAAAACCTGGTATTTCTCAAAACCCATGCAGATCAGAGGGAGGGAAACACCAGCTGCAGTGAGAGGAGGAGCTACACTGGAAAGAGGAGAGCTTACACGTCACACTCAGAAAACGAAAGTTAAGTTAGTTAGAGAGGCAGCCACACGTGTTGCGGTCGAGACTAGTCTCCGTTTCTGTCTAAATAAAATACAAACTGAGTTCATCAGATCTTTCTCAACAACACAGCAGAGTCTCTGTCAAACACTGGTGAGTACATCTGATTATATTTACCCTTCCATACCTTAGGTGGTGCGTGTCGCCATATAGACGCGACGTCCAAATTAAATACGACGGCCGCATGCGAGATGGACAGAAATAAATCGCGAAATAATATGTGACGCGTTTGTGTGTATTGTGTTTGTTTCATTACATTACATTGCATTTAGCTGAAGCTTTTATCCAAAGTGACTTACAGTAAATACATTCGACCAGGAAGATACAACCTTGAAGAAAACAGAATCATATAAGTAGGCCTACATCAGGTTTCATAGAGCCAAACATTTCAAGTGCTACTAACTTAACTGGCTTTAGATAACCCAGTCCTTTATTAGTATATAAGTGCTCTGTTAGCAGTTCTTTGTTAGTAATTATATCGCTCGAAGTGGAGTCGAAAGAGATGAGTTTTCAGTCTGCGCCGGAAGATGTGTAAGCTTTCTGCTGTCCTGATTTCAATGGGGAGCTCATTCCACCATTTTGGAGCCAGGATAGTAAACCCACGTGTTTTTGCTGATGGGAACTTGGGTCCCCCTCGCAGTGCGGGTGCAGTGAGCTGTTTGGCCGATTCAGAGCGGAGTGCACGTGCTGGGGTGTACGGTTTAACCATGTCCTGGATGTAGGAAGGGCCAGATCCATTCGCAGCATGGTACGCAAGTACCAGTGTCTTGAAATGGATTCTAGCAGTTACCGGAAGCCAGTGAAGGGAGCGGAGGAGCGGAGTGGTGTGGGAAAATGTTGGAAGGTTGAAGACCAGACGAGCCGCTGCATTCTGGATGAGCTGCAGAGGTCGGATGGCACATGCAGGCAGACCAGGCAGGAGGGAGTTGCAGTAGTCTAGGCGTGAGATGACGAGAGCCTGGACCAGAACCTGCGTTGTTTTCTGGGTCCGACGTATCCTCCTGATGTTGTAAAGAGTGTCTCTGCAGCAGCGGGTTGTAGCAGCGATGTTTGCAGTGAAGGACAGTTTGTTATCTAGGGTCACACCCAGATTCCTTGCAATTCCATTTCCCAGGGAAACACTCACATGAAACACCGGCTGTTGTTATGCCTGCTGTGACGTTAAGTTACCGCTTGTAATTATGCCTTTGCAAGCTTAAAGGCTGTATTTATCATCTGAATTTGGCGGAACAAGTTTAATATTCTAAAAACCAAGACTTTGTTTATTTGAAATCAGATGAAAAAAACTGTCACGGACCCTGCCGTGTTATCTATGATTACTACACTTTTCATTCATAATTTCAGCGGGAGGGAGGGGGAGCGGCGCTGAGGAACAGCAGAGTGTGGGTTGACAGGTGTCTGTGTTGACATTCCCCTTATTGTGGAATAAGGGAAATGCAGAGACAGGCTACAAGTGTCTTAGGTTCAAGTTAGACAACTAATGTCTGGGTTAGTGTTCATGACTTCATGTTTATGTCATCTTAATGTTTAATCTCAATGCACACACATTTTCCGTGCTTTCCAATAGTTTAAAAATAGTCTTATTCCACTGTTAAATAACCTGTTCAATACAAACATGCCACTTGCACAAATTAAATAACATTTCTGTGAACTGATATTTGTTTAGTGAGCTTATTAGAGGATGTTCCCTGAAAGATTGTAAAATGTCAATGAAGACTTAGCATATTTATTAATAATTACATACAATACATGGAATTTGTGTGTGTGTGTGTGTGTGTGTGTGTGTGTGTGTGTGTGTGTGTGTGTGTGTCAGCCAAGTGAATCTGCAGCCCCCTGGTGTCCAGTACATAAATGATGTGGCCCCCACCACCATCAAAGTTGCCCATCCCTGCCCTACAGGGTGTACTTTGAGGTTTTTTGACTCTGCAGACCGTTCACATGCATAAAAACCTTAATAACACACAAGGGGACGGGTAATAACCGGAAAAGCATGACATGGGCCCTTTAACATACCAGCTGCTACACTCAAAAAATTGTGTGTGTGGGGGGGGGGCTTAGAGAGAGAGAGAGACTCAGACTCAGACTTCTTTCTTTAAAACAATATATGATTTGAATTGATGATTGATGTTTCAAATGTTTTCTCTTTTCTTTCTCATTATGTGTGTAGATATGGCTGCTGCAAGCTACCTGCCATCTGAAGATCAGTTCCTCTGCTCCATCTGTCTGGATGTGTTCACTGATCCAGTCGCTATACCATGTGGACACAACTTCTGTAAAGACTGTATCACTGAACACTGGGATAGAAATGACAGGTGCCAGTGTCCCATGTGTAAAGAGGCTTTTAATACAAGACCAAATTTGAGGGTCAACACTTTCATCTCTGAGATGGTCGCTCAGTTCAGACAGTCGGCTCAACAGAAAGCCAGCAGCAGCTCAGAGCAACAAGTCTTCAAACCAGGAGAAGTTCCCTGTGACGTCTGCACTGAAACCAAACTGAAGGCCCTGAAGTCCTGCCTGGTGTGTCTGACCTCCTACTGTGAGACTCACCTGGAGCCTCATCTGACAATGTCAGGTCTGAAAAGACATCAGCTGATCGACCCTGTGGAGAACCTGGAAGACAGGATGTGTCTGAAGCACAATAAACCTCTGGAGCTGTTCTGTAAGACCGACCAGACATGTGTCTGTTTGCTTTGCACTGTTTTAGACCACAAGATGCATGATGTGGTTCCTCTGAAAGAAGGATATGAAGGGGAGAAGGCAGCGCTGGGAAATAAAGAGGCTAGAAGTGAGGAAATGATCCGGAAGAGACGACTGAAGATTGAGGAGCTCAAACACTCAGTGGACCTCAGTAAGAAAGTAGCAGACAGAGAGAAAGCAGAAGGAGTTCAGGTCTTCACTGCTCTGAAGAAGTCTGTTGAGAGAAACCTGAATGAGTTCATCCAAACAATAGAAGGGAAGCAGAACATGATAATGAAACAGGCTGAAGACTTCATCAAAGAGCTGGAACAGGAAATCTCTCAGCTGAAGAAGAGAGTTGCAAAAGTTGAGCATCTCTCACGGTCTGAAGACCACCTCCACGTTCTCCAGGGTGTCCATTCCCTAAACATCCAACACCCATCACCCACCAAGGACTGGAGAAAGGTCAGCATCCCTCCATCATCATATGAAGGGACTGTGAAGGGAGCTGTGGTGAGAGCTGTGGTTCAGCTGGAGGAGACACTCAGTAAAGAGATGAAGAAGCTGATTGAAGCTGAGCTGAAGAGGGTCCAGAGGTACGCAGTGGATGTGACTCTTGATCCTGATACTGCACATCCCACTTTCATCCTGTCTGATGATGGGAAACAAGTGAGGTATGGTGATGTAAAGATAAGGCTCCCAAACAACCCAGAGAGATTCTCTGATGATATCTGTGTTTTAGGAAAGCAGAGTTTCTCTTCAGGCAGATTTTACTTTGAGGTTCAAGTTAAAAGAAAGACTGAATGGGATTTAGGAGTGGCCAGAGAGTCGATCAACAGGAAGGGAGATATCACACTGAGCTCTCAGTTCGGTTACTGGACTATATGTCTGAGAAATGGAAATGAGTACAAAGCTCTTGCTGATCCTTCAGTCCGTCTCTCTCTGAAGTCAAGGCCAAAGAAGGTGGGGGTGTTTGTGGATTATGAGAAGGGTCTGGTCTCCTTTTATGACGTAGATGCTGCAGCTCTGATCTACTCCTTCACTGGCTGCTCCTTCACTGAGAAACTCTACCCATTTTTTAGTCCTGGTCTTAAATGTGGCCGTGAAAACACTGCACCTCTGATCATCTCTCCTGTCAGAGTCACCTAATCACTTATCTTATTTCATCTGTTGATTTGTTTTCATTCAAGGGAACGAACATCGATTTTTAGAGTCAAAACTGTATAGTTTCCATCTTATTTTCCAAAAGATACATTTACTGTGGTGACTGATTAACATATGGTTTAGATTCTGTATACAACACATAAGTGGATTCATTAATCTACTCAACAATCCAATAATTATCTCTTCAACAATTAATCGTAACACATATGGAGAATATCTATATGATCGATGGATAAAGCTATAGATTTATTGTAACTTTAAAAAAAAAAAAAGGTTGTTTCTAATGACATCAAATTTGTCAAGCTATAGTTAGAATTGATAATAACATTAAATGTTTTATAATAAATTGTTATAAAGCTTCATTTAATAGAAAGGCCTATTAATACCTCTACTGTGTACTTAATACAATATGTGTAATAGTTATAGTGCTAGAAAAACTAAAATGAAGCTAAATAATATGATACATCCTCATTTGTGTTCAAATGTGTTTGGTTAATAACTGTTAACTTGTATATTTAAATTCCAGGTTTTATAATTGATTACTGGTAAAATGGCTTATGAATCAAAGACATCTGTAAATATGTGATTGTGAGTTAAGAAAACAGTCAAATAAACTAGATGCTTGGTCTGAGAAAGCAGAGACTCGAGCACTAAACACTGAACAGGAAGGCCTGGTTTACACATCATTTGTATTTCATGACACATTTCCTGTTGCTAAATCATAATTAAAAAAATATAAGTTGATGTATTTTTGTGTAAAAGTTTGTAGGAAGAAATGTTTGTTTCCACTATCAGTGATTGGATATTGTACGGCTATCGAGCAGAACACAGTGGGGCTGATATCAGTGAGATAGCATTCACTTTGATGAGTACAAATAAGTAACTAACTACAGAGTTTAGCATTATACGAGTATGTATGGCAACAACTCATATAAGGAAACATTTTAATTTACTGAATGATACTCTTTAAGGATATAACAATTAGACCTACCATTTACTTCCTGTAGTTTTGCCATATTTTTATCAAACTAGTTTCCTCCTTTGTGATACAAAACGCTGAATCATTTGTTTGCATTGTGTCAACACTCATGTGTGTTTGTTGTGTGTGTGGTAGAAACAACTGGGTGAAATGTGATGAGGGTCACATGACTAACGTGATTGGCAAAAAGCCAGAATACACCTCTTCCCAGGTTCTCAATTTTAACTCATCATGCATACACAAAACCCTCCTTTTCCAGGGTGTCCGCGGGGTCTTAAAAAGTATTAAAAGTTGATCAATCAATTTAGCGAAAATTAAGGCTATTAAAAAGTATTAAACGGCATTTTCCAAGGTATTAAGAAGGTTCACAGCAACGACAACATGAAACACCCTTTCATTTACTGAAACGACATGTCGGGAAACCCCACAAGGCGGCTCCATGCATAGCGCGCCGTAAAATGCTGCTTATTATTTTAAGTTTCGTTGCCTTGCTCCGCTCTGTGTGTGTGAAGGGGGGGGGGGGGGAATAAACGGCTACGGTAACGGGTCCCAAGGTGGGTAGACCGGTATACGCAACGCTCTGCGGGTCCAACGGCTCCGTGTGTGCCCTATATGATCATTTTCTGATAACGATGAAAGAGCCCGCCTCCCTCTCCCCACGTCTCCTGCTGCTGCTGGGCTGTCAGAAGAGGGGGAGAAAAAGAGAGGTAGTCACCGTTTATTAAATATTATTATATTATTATACAGAGAACAGAGTCGTTATCAATTTGTTTTAAAGCTCAATAAATAACAAAGAAGACCTCTGACCGGCACTTTCCTAATTTTGTACGGAAGATTTAAACTTTAACGGACATGTTGACCGGCGGAACATTTTTTTTACGGAAACTGCCGCACGGTCCCCTCGTTCCTTGGAAGAGGCGGAGAGGTGGGTGTTTTTCATCTGCTGGTGGACTACCTGAGAGATACAGCAGGAGAACACGCCGTCCACCGCGGAGAATAAACAAAATGGCAACCATGGCAACCATGCTCCGGTGTCTTCTTCGCTGCTTTTGGTGTATTTCGGGCGGCAGCAGCGCCACTTACAGGCCTGACATATGTACTACATTGTTTCCAGCATTTCCAGCGGTCTAGTGTGAACGGACACGTTAATGAATCGAATGCGTGTGAACGGAAGCCTTTTTTGCGTTTGCGTATGCGTTTTACCGTGTGGGGCCGGGGTCTAAGCCAAACTATATCCGGTCACAGAGATCTGCTATTTTAAAGTAAAGTCAACACATATAGACCCTAAATATAGTCTATATTAAGAACGAGAAAAGTCTTAACATATATATCCTTTTTTGTAAACATATGACAAATGTGTGAGGGTGATGACGTCAGAGCATCGTCTTATGTGCCAGGGCTTAGCCCCGGACACCCCCAGCCCAATTTAACCCCTGGGTATTTGTGAGGGAGCTCCTATATGGCATTACCCCGCTGAAGCTCACCAAAGTTTAACATATTTCATAGTTCAAGTTTTGTCAATTGTTTTGTTTATTGGTCAAATACTGGTTTCTAATGTTTTCTGAGGAGTTTTACTGGAATGAAAGAGCACAGAGTCTACAGAAGCAAAAAAGCAGCATACTGCATTAAACCTGACCTTCACAGAGAGGTTGAAGTTCATGTAGAAAGGAGGCTTCAGTAGTCTGTCTGCACTCTGTTTAGTTTTGCTATCTTACAATCAATATAGTAAATGTGAGGTCAAGTGTGTTGCCAATGTAACCAGTTAGAACTCAAAGTTGCGATGAGGTCTTAAAATGTATGGAAAGGGTCTTAAAAAAGGTCTTAAAAGGTATTAAATTTGACTTCAGGATTCCTGCATATACCCTGTTTTATTATACTTTGAAAAAATGCCTTTTCAAATGATTTCCCTCCCAGCACATTTTTATAATCACTGAACTCAACAAGAACTCAATGTGAAACGGGTTAAATATTTTGTCTTTCATCCAAGATAACAATCTTCACAAGCACAATTTAAAATAAAAAATCAATATACTAATTTCAAGGTCACTGGTCTTTGTTGTTTGTCTGAGTAATGTGTTCAGTGTTATTTCAGATGACAGGAAACAAGTCTTAAAAACACAATAGGAAAACTTGATATGTTTCCGTATGTCAAGGATCAAAACCAATCTATAAATCAGGCAAGATTTTAAAAAACATGGCAAAATAGCCTTTTATTTTATTTTATATTTCAGTGGTTAAAAACTGAGTATATGTTAAGGTAAGCAGGATTATATTGTATCTAATTTTAGAATCTAAACAACAATAACTGCTGTTTCATTTGTTGCTCAAAGTTATGCATGAAACATCTCACATTTTCACAAGGCCTTTCAAGTCAGATTTAAAAATAGTCAATTGTTGACTGTTCTGCTGTGTAGGTGGGCGTGTCAGACCTGACCTTTACCTCACCTACCTCTATTAAGCTTACCATTGATAAAAAGGTGCTAAATTGGCTGTGAATGGAAAGGATGTATGTTTCCTTCTTTGTTGTTTCAGGCATGTGAAACTAGATAGAACATTCTGAACTTTTGACCTGCACACACACATTCTAGACCATATTTCTTTAATTTCTCATGTTCCAAATATGTTAAATGAGTCTCTTGAAGGAATATAATTTGCACATTTTCTTTTTTCAACTTTGTCATAACCTTTTCTCTCTTCTTTGGTATGTTAAGACCATTCACATTTAGCGACAGTATCTTCGTGTTAACCATTTATGTGTATTGGTAGGTTATTCTTTTGGTATGCTCCCTCGAAGCTCTGAGCTAAACAGTCGTTAAAAAAACACACATAGGCGTGTGGCGCAGTGGATAGAGCCTTGGTGTTGGGATCAGGGGGTCACAGGTTCAAACCCCACTGCAGTCAGCATGTCGTTGTGTCCCTGGGCAAGACACTTCACCCCAAATTGCTCCTGTGGGGATTCAGTTTGTATTCAGCTTCAGTATTCAGTATGTAAGTTGCTACGGATAAAAGCGTCCAACAAGTAGCAAGTAATAATGTAATAATAAACATAAAACAAAAATGGGTTCTAACATCCCCAATTCGTTGGTGGGTGCAGGGGAAATCCTCCCGTAAGAGGGCCCCTCTCTAGACTTGAGACTATACCCAACTCATGGGGTTACGTGCTGTCTAGGCATGTCCAACATTAACACTGGCCTACCTCTCTCCGTTGGTATCCAATAAAAAAAAGCCTTTATATTTCTTCAATCCTCAATGAAAGTTATTCAAGCAAAACAGTCCTACGCTTTCCATTTTTGCAACATTTCTCTCGTCGTGTCTTCCTTCCTTTCCCTTGACTCGTTGCCAGACCGGTTTGCGCACTCCTCTCCTCCACAGGGGCGGCGGCTCCGCCTGGTACCTCCATCTCGGGTCCCCTCTCCCTCATGTCCCTCATGACTCCGGCTTCCCAATAAATGCATATTTTAGCGAGTGGTGTCTGGAAACGTATTCCTTTGTCCTTCAATACTTTCTTGATGCCCAAATATGACTTTCTTTTATGGACCACTGCGGTTGCATAGTCGTGGTCAAAGAATATGCGTTTGCCCCCTACACTCATTTTCTTCTGCCATGCTTTCTTAAGAATGACTTCTTTCGTGTCGAATTGCAAGAAATTGACCACTATTGACCTGGGGGTAGCGGTCGGAGGCGGCTTTTGAGCGAGGGCTCTGTGCGCTCTTTGAATGTTGAGATTAATAACGTTACCCTCCTGTAGCTCCAGCTCAGTGCTCAGGAGTTGCTCCACGTATTTGGTAACCGACTCCCCCTCTGGCACCCCGAATATTCGGATATTATTCCTCCTTGATCTTCCTTCAAGGTCGACCATTTTTTCCTGCATCTGGTGCGTCTGATTCGACATTTCAATCATTGTTTCTTTCGCCTCCGACCGGCTCGCAGTGTCTCGGAATGGCCCGTCTCCGTAATTTTAGCTTCTTCGTCCTCATCTCCGTTGTTTTCTTGCTTCGAGTTTTCTGTCACTCCTGGTTGATCTTTCGCTGTTTCTTGTTTTCTGTTATTTCTTCGGCTACTTCGTCTGATCCCTCTCCTCATTTCCTGGTTTTAGGTATCGAGTTGAGCATTTATGAGGGTTTATTTTGTCCAACTTGCGAGAGGTAGAAGATAGTGTTGCTACTCACGTCGCCATCTTCCGGAAGTCCTATTTAGTGTCATTTTAATTCATTAATTTAGAGTATATTTTTATGTTTTCGTTTGAACGTGGAAACGGGGGATTTGGTTATTATTGGTAGATATGTGGAGAAATAGAATATATATTTTTTTTACCAAGGCAAGAGAAGATGTAAGAACATTATTCCTTTTTCTTTTAATTGATGAAACCTAAGAAAATAAACTGCACAGCTAAAATTCTTGCCTGGACAAAGGACCTTATCCCAGCAACGTGTGATACCTGGTGCAACAGCAGCAGTTTCACTTTGATTTGTAAGAGTTGTGCTACCTGGCTGATGCTGGTTGAGATGCCAAGTATCTGCTTGAACTAGCATCAGAGCAGCACACTGAGTTTAATGGAAGTTTCCTTCTGCACTTTTTTTCTTGCGACAAAAGGGCATGTTTGGTTTTCTCTTTGAGGGAAATAGTTTTGTTGAAGCTGTTGTTGGCCTGTGGAAAAATGTACTCATAAGAAATGACTCCGGAAAATCTGCAGATAGAGCCATAAGAAATGAATGCAACTGATTATTTAATGTTTAATGTTTTTTTTATAGGCAATAATTTAAGCTTTGTTAGTTCCAGGTTTAATATGTGCAATAAGTTCAATTCAATAAGTTTTGCAATAAAAATGTATCCAGTCCGGCCCTCGACTAGTACAGATTTTTTCTTGGCCCACTGTGTATTTGAGTTGGACATATTGATATTGATATAGACTAGATAAATCATAATATAATATAAAATAAAAGACTAATACAGGAAGTAAAGCTTTTAAAATAAAACCTAAAAATAGTGCTTACTAATTCTACTAAAATATTATTATTATTATTATTAGAATAATAATTAAACAATATTTGTATTAAAATAAAATAATAATAGAAATAATGTTTTAAGAATCACTTTTATCATACTAATACTAATAACACTACTACTAACAATAATAATAATAATTAATGTTGGTACATAATCTGAATTATGGATTGCATTTTAATGGAATTCTTGAATTTATGGGTTTATGGGAAAAACTAAATATCAGTGATATACCTGTAACAACAACAACAACAACAACAACAACAACAACAACAACAACAACACCACCAATATGGTAGATAATATACAGAGATGTTTGCACAGAGATTTCCTCAGGTAAAATGTTTTATATATTTGAGAAACTAAGAAATATTTGTATATATTTTGCAACTTGATCATTTTCCTCTTACTATGAAGCACACTGTAAATGATTGACAGGAGATAAGAGGAAGCGTTACAACACGATAAGGACTGTTTGTGCTCACCTTTGCCATGCCCGCCCTCTCTGTGGCTACCTGCTGCTTTCTCCTTCCTGCAACAGAGACACAAAAAAGTCAAAATTAAAAACCAAGAAATGGATTTAACAGCCACCTGTAAAACAGCAAGATTTTTATTTGTTCATGGCTTTAACTGTTTCTTTTAATATTTAAAGTAACCTTGATTTAAGAGGTTCAATCACTGGGAGATATCATTCTGTATTGTCTCTTTTTATACAGTGCATTGAGGACATTTAACATGTTGTTATGATTCAGCATTAGGCAACAACCTCATCAATCGAGACCCAATATCTCACGAGGAAAAAGTGAGAACAGGATAATATGATTGCTTTAATTCAGGCAACAAAATGCCATTATAATCCATGAGGGATGCCGCCTGAGAGAAAACACTCTTCTTCCTTGTTATCATGACCACTAATGTTACATATGCAATGTCTAAAAGGCCTTTAGTTCATTTGATTGTATATAGATTTCTGTTTCATAGTGGATACATATTGTACTTGTTGTACATTTGATGAAGGTACGTTGTCTACATTACTAATCATAATAATAAAACATGTCCCAGAAGCTGTAGAGTTTGGGTTTAGAGATGGAAAGGAGACCGACTGAGGTCGATCTGAGGGACCGTTGGGGTTGGTAGGGGGTGAGGAGGTCAGTGAGGTAGGGGGGGGGCTTTGTAAGTAAGGAGCAGTATTTTGTAGTTGATGCGGTGGGAGACGGGAAACCAGTATAGTTCAAGTTCAAGTTCTACAATGGAAATAAGTCTTTAACTATGTAGATTATGTCATCCATGACATTTTACTGACATGTGTTTCAAATGAATGTAACTGAAAACGTTCATCATAATAAAGATTAGAAACAGCTTTGACACACCTCACTCCTCACACGTGTAAAGCACCAGCGTTGCTCCCTAACTATCAGAGAAAACCTGGTATTTCTCAAAACCCATGCAGATCAGAGGGAGGGAACAAACCAGCAGACAGTGAGAGGAGGAGCTACACTGGAAAGAGGAGAGCTTACACGTCACACACAAGAAACAAAAGTTAAGTTAGTTAGAGAGGCAGCCACACTGCAGTCGAGACTAGTCTCCGTTTCTGTCTAAAGAAAATACAAACTGAGTTCATCAGATCTTTCTCAACAACACAGCAGAGTCTCTGTCAAACACTGGTGAGTACATCTGATTATATTTACCCTTAAACAAGAAGGATTAACACAAAACAGCCATTCTCAGGAGAAAGCTCCACCCTTTACGTCCAACTTGTTTTTCTCTAACAACATAACCATACACTTTAAACAGTCTCTTTGTATCAGCTCTTAGCAGTGGCGGCTGGCGGAAAATATTTTTGGTGGGGCTATGGAAATGGTGACCAAACCATACTAGGGCGGTCCGGGGGATCGTCCCCCGGAAATATCTTTTGAGAAATGACCCCTTAAATTATGACTTCTGGTTTTGTTAGAGGGGGGGCTTAAAAATACGAGATAATCCATAATCTTCAGTGTGGTTAGCTATGAATCTTCCAAAACTGTGCAACAGTAGGCCCACACAAACAGAACACTGGTGCTTTTGGGAACACTCAAATTATTATTGTGTGTCTGTCTGTCTGTCTGTCTGTCTGTCTGTCTGTCTGTCTGTCTGTCTGTCTGTCTGTCTGTCTGTCTGTCTGTCTGTCTGTCTGTCTGTCTGTCTGTCTGTCTGTGTGTGTGTGTGTGTGTGTCATACTTGCCAACCCTCCCGATTTTTTGCGGGAAACTCCCGCATTTCTCCCGATTTCTGACAAAATCAGATTTACTCACGTCTGTTTCCACTCTGACTTTAGCTACACCATTGTTTGGTTTCCATGGTAGCGCGTCTCTTTAGCAGCGCGCGCAACTCAAAGTCTGAGAGGATGAGGAAGATGAAAACTGAACAAGAATCAACAACTCGACCCTCTGCTCACTCCTTTCATGTAAAATACAGGTCCAGCCCACACATATGCTCCATGGTGCTACAGGCATTGCCCTTACAACTACAATAAGCATGTAAATGTTAATCTACAGCTCCGGCGATCCACTAGCACCGGAGTCTCCACCTGCAGACGCAGCCATCCTCGACAACTACTGTAGCGTCACCTTGGATACGAGTCTAAACAACTCACAGACACACAGGCCAGGGCGCTGACAGGGCGCCCTTTGAGCATCAGATCTGACGACGCTGATTGGCTGAAATAATGTTTCGGCGGCATAGTTTACAGATAGCAACAGTCAGCTTGTTGACTGCAGCTGCTCTGGCTGAGGGCTCTTTTCTTACCGCCCGGACGAGAGAGGGTAATTGTTACGGTATCTGAGAGGACCCAAACGCAGGACACGGCAGAGTGTTCAAAAAGGGTTTATTAGTGAACAAAAGGTGCGGGAAGGATAATCCGGCAGGAGTGGCGAGGAAGTGGAGGCTGGTGACGACAACACGGCGGTCAGAGAATGATCCTGGAGCACAGGAAGAAAACACGTTAGCGTCAGAACATCCAGAAATAAGGTAGCTGATAATGCTGAGTAGCCTGGAGGTTTACCACTGTGGTTTAACAACGATCTGGCGCCGACAGGTTGTGGAGCCTCTGCTGATATGCCGTTGTAGATGGCTGATGAGAATCAGGTGTGAGGGTGAACAGCTGATTGCAGCAGGTGAGCCGGGAGCCAGAGTGACAGCCACCACGCCCACACAACAGGCAAAGGGAAAACATCCCCAAGGAGGCGGCTGGAAATGGACAGCCACCACAGTAATGATACACGCCAGGCAGGAAACATGTGACGTATCAGTAACTTTAGACATCGTAAAACAATTTTAAACGAGATTTTATTGTAAATTATACATTTTACTGATGATAAAAAAATAAAAATGTTTTTTCTTTTTTTACAAATATATTTTTAATGACAATCAAACATGTTGGAAGAGGGGGGGCGGCGCCCCTAGCGCCCCTATGGGCCGGCCGCCACTGGCTCTTAGTGCTTTAGTAACTTGTAACTGAATCTATGTTGTGAGGAATTTGTTTTCACTTCTGCTTTCTTGCTATTATTATGGTTTGCTGATCAATTCCTACATAATGCTTTTACCCATTTCTTCTAGCTGTTTCCGAATAATATCTTTCCATTAGAGAAACAGTTGGAGGCTTTTAATGTGAAGCAGCTAGTGGAAATTCATTGTTATGGTCACACAGTAAGAAGAGCAGTGTCATTTTTCAATAGAAATGATTTGTAGAGTTGCATGCTTGACCCTGTCAGAGTTAAATGGTCACGGTTGCCCATGGCTTGTTACAAGTTATCACACTTCTTTCTTTAAAACAATATATGATTTGAATTGATGATTGATGTTTTAAATGTTTTTTCTTTTCATTCTCATTATGTGTGTAGATATGGCTGCTGCAAGCTACCTGCCATCTGAAGATCAGTTTCTCTGCTCCATCTGTCTGGATTTGTTCACTGATCCAGTCACTATACCATGTGGACACAACTTCTGTAAAACCTGCATCACTGAACACTGGGATACAAGTGACAGGTGCCAGTGTCCCATGTGTAAAGAGGCTTTTAATACAAGACCAGATTTGAGGGTCAACACTTTCATCTCTGAGATGGTCGCTCAGTTCAGACAGTCGGCTCAACAGAAAGCCAGCAGCAGCAGCTCAGAGCAACAAGTCTTCAAACCAGCAGAGGTTCCCTGTGACGTCTGCACTGAAACCAAACTGAAGGCCCTGAAGTCCTGCCTGGTGTGTCTGACCTCCTACTGCGAGACTCACCTGGAGCCTCATCTGACAACGTCAGGTCTAAAAAGACATCAGCTGATCGAACCTGTGGAGAACCTGGAAGACAGGATGTGTCCGAAGCACGATAAACCTCTGGAGCTGTTCTGTAAGACCGACCAGACATGTGTCTGTATGCTCTGCACTGTTTCAGACCACAAGATGCATGATGTGGTTCCTCTGAAAGAAGGATATGAAGGTAAAAAGGCAGCGCTGGGAAAGAAAGAGGCTAGAATTCAGGAAATGATCCAGAAGAGACAACTGAAGATTGAGGAGCTCAAACACTCAGTGGACCTCAGTAAGGAAGAAGCAGACATAGAGGTAGCAGAAGGTGTTCAGGTCTTTACTGCTCTGAAGAAGTCTGTTGAGAGAAACCTGAATGAATTCATCCAAACAATAGAAGGGAAGCAGAACATGAGAATGAAACAGGCTGAAGACTTCATCAAACAGCTGGAACAGGAAATCTCTCAGCTGAAGAAGAGAAGTGCAAAAGTTGAGCACCTCTCACGGTCTGAAGACCCCCTCCAGCTTCTCCAGGGTGTCCAGTCCCTAAACATCCAACACCCATCACCCACCAAGGACTGGACAAAGGTCAGCATCCCTCCATCATCATATGAAGGGACTGTGAATGGAGCTGTGGTGAGAGCTGTGGTTCAGCTGGAGGAGACACTCAGTAAAGAGATGAAGAAGCTGCTTGAAGCTGAGCTGAAGAGGGTCCAGAGGTACGCAGTGGATGTGACTCTTGATCCTGATACTGCACATCCTGATCTCATCCTGTCTGTTGATGGAAAACAAGTCCGGGATAGTGATGTGAGAAAGAATCTCCCAAACAACCCGGAGAGATTTTCTTACTATATTAATGTTTTAGGAAAGCAGAGTTTCTCTTCAGGCAAATTCTACTTTGAGGTTCAAGTTAAAGGAAAGACAGACTGGGATTTAGGAGTGGCCAGAGAGTCGATCAACAGGAAGGGAGAGATCACACTGGGCCCAGAAGATGGTTACTGGACTATATGTCTGAGAAAGGGATTCGAGTACAAAGCTAATGATGAACCTCCAGTCCTTCTCTCTCTGAAGTCTCGGCCTCAGAGGGTGGGGGTGTTTGTGGATTATGAGGAGGGTCTGGTCTCCTTTTATGACGTAGATGCTGCAGCTCTTATCTACTCCTTCACTGGCTGCTCCTTCACTGAGAAACTCTACCCACTCTTCTATCCTGGACTTAAATATGGCCGTAAAAACGCTGCACCTCTGATCATCTCTCCTGTCAGAGTCACCTAATCACTCATCTTATTTCATCTGTTGATTTGTTTTCATTCAAGGAAACGAACATCGATTTTTAGAGTCAAAACTGTATAGTTTCCATCTTATTTTCCAAAAGATACGTTTACTGTGGTGACTGATTAACATATGGTTTAGATTCTGTATAAAACACATAAGTGGATTCATTAATCTACTCAACAATCCAATAATTATCTCTTCAACAATTAATCGTAACACATATGGAGAATATCTATGAACGATGGATAAAGCTATAGATTTATTGTAACTTTAAAAAAAAAAAAAGGTTGTTTCTAATGACATCAAATTTTTTAAGCTATAGTTAGAATTGATAATAACATTACATGTTTTATAATAAATTGTTATAAAGCTTCATTTAATAGAAAGGCTTATTGCGTGCCTCTACTCTGTACTTAATACAATATGTGTAATAGTTATAGTGCTAGAAAAACTAAAATGAAGCTAAATAATATGATAAATCCTCATTTGTGTTAAAATGTGTTTGGTTAATAACTGTTAACTTGTATATTTACATTCCAGGTTTTATAATTGATTACTGGTAAAATGGCTTATGAATCAAAGACATCTGTAATGTGATTGTGAGTTAAGAAAACAGTCAAATAAACTAGATGTTTGGTCTGAGAAAGCAGAGACTCGAGCACTAAACACTGAACAGGAAGGCCTGGTTTACACATCATTTGTATTTCATGACACATTTCCTGTGGCTAATTCATAATTAAAAAAATATAAGTTGATGTATTTTTGTGTAAAAGTTTGTAGGAAGAAATGTTTGTTTCCACTATCAGTGATTGGATATTGTACGGCTGTCGAGCAGAAAACAGTGGGGCTGATATCAGTGAGATAGCATTCACTTTGATGAGTACAAATAAGTAACTAACTACAGAGTTTAGCATTATACGAGTATGTATGGCAACAACTCATATAAGGAAACATTTTAATTTATTGAATGATACTCTTTAAGGATATAACAATTAGACCTACCATTTACTTCCTGTAGTTTTGCCATATTTTTATAAAACTAGTTTCCTCCTTTGTGATACAAAACGTTGAATCATTTGTTTGCATTGTGTCAACACTCATGTGTGTTTGTTGTGTGTGTGGTAGAAACAACTGGGTGAAATGTGATGAGGGTCACATGACTAACGGGGATTGGCAAAAAGCCAGAATACACCTCTTCCCAGGTTCTCAGTTTTAACACATCATGCATACACAAAACCCTCCTTTTCTTCTACTTTGAAAAAATGCCTTTTCAAATGATTTCCCTCCCAGCACATTTTTATAATCACTGAACTCAACAAGAACTCAATGTGAAACGGGTTCAATATTTTGTCTTTCATCCAAGATAACAATCTTCACAAGCACAATTTTAAATAAAAAATCAATATACTAATTTCAAGGTCACTGGTCTTTGTTGTTTGTCTGAGTAATGTGTTCAGTGTTATTTCAGATGACAGGAAACAAGTCTTAAAAACACAATAGGAAAACTTGATTTGTTTCCGTATGTCAAGGATCAAAACCAATCTATCAATCAGGCAAGATTTTAAAAAACATGGCAAAATAGCCTTTTATTTTATTTTATATTTCAGTGGTTAAAAACTGAGTATATGTTAATGTAAGCATGATTATATTGTATCTCATTTTAGAATCTAAACAACAATAACTGCTGTTTCATTTGTTGCTCAAAGTTATTCATGAAACATTTCACATTTTCACAAGGCCTTTCAAGTCAGATTTAAAAAGTAAATTGTTGACTGTTCTGCTGTGTAAGTGGGCGTGTCAGACCTGACCTTTACCTCACCTACCTCTATTAAGCTTACCATTGATAAAAAGATGCTAAATTGGCTGTGAATGGAAAGGATGTATGTTTCCTTCTTTGTTGTTTCAGGCATGTGAAACCAGGCATGTGAAACTAGATAGAACATTCTGAACTTTTGACCTATACACACAAACACACATTCTAGACCATATTTCTTTAATTTCTCATGTTCCAAATATGTTAAATGAGTCTCTTGGAGGAATATCATTTGCACATTTTCCTTTTTCAACTTTGTCATAACCTTTTCTCTCTTCTTTGGTATGTTAAGACCATTCACATTTAGCGACAGTATCTTAGTATTAACCATTTATGTGTATTGGTAGGTTATTCTTTTGGTATGCTCCCTCGAAGCTCTGGGCTAAACAGTCGTTAACAAAACACACATAAGCGTGTGGCGCAGTGGATAGAGCCTTGGTGTTGGGATCAGGGGGTCACAGGTTCAAACCCCACTGCAGTCAGCATGTCATTGTGTCCCTGGGCAAGACACTTCACCCCAAATTGCTCCTGTGGGGATTGTCCACAGCATTCAGTATGTAAGTTGCTTTGGATAAAAGCGTCCAACAAGTGGCATGTAATAATGTAATAATAAACATAAAACAAAAATGGGTTCCAACCCTGGGGTTCTAACATCCCCAATACCCCGTTGGTGGGTGCAGGGGAAATCCTCCCGTAAGAGGACCCCTCTCTAGACTTGAGACTATACCCAACTCATGGGGTTACGTGCTGTCTAGGCATGTCCAACATTAACACTGGCCTACCTCTCTCCGTTGGTGTCCAATACAAAAAAAAAAAGTCTGTATATTTCTTCAATCCTCAATGAAAGTTATTCAAGCAAAACAGTCCTACGCTTTCCATTTTTGCAACATTTCTCTCGTCGTGTCTTCCTTCCTTTCCCTTGACTCGTTGCCAGACCGGTTGCGCCCTCCTCTCCTCCACAGGTGCGGCGGCTCCGCCTGGTACCTCCATCTCGAGTCCCCTCTCCCTCATGTCCCTGGCGGCGTATATGGCGTCGTCTTAGGTCTTCACTCCGGCTTCCCAATAAATGCATATTTTAGCGAGTGGTGTCTGGAAACGTATTCCTTTGTCCTTCAATACTTTCTTGATGCCCAGATATGACTTTCTTCTCTGGACCACTGCGGTTGCATAGTCGTGGTCAAATAATATGCGTTTGCCACCTACACTCATTTTCTTCTGCCATGCTTTCTTAAGAATGACTTCTTTCGTGTCGAATTGCAAGAAATGGACCACTATTGACCTGGGGGTAGCGGTCGGAGGCGGCTTTTGAGCGAGGGCTCTGTGCGCTCTTTGAATGTTGAGATTAATAACGTTACCCTCCTGTAGCTCCAGCTCAGTGCTCAGGAGTTGCTCCACGTATTTGGTAACCGACTCCCCCTCTGTTTCCTCTGGCACCCCGAATATTCGGATATTATTCCTCCTTGATCTTCCTTCAAAGTCTACCATTTTTTCCTGCATCTGGTGCATCTGATTCGACATTTCAATCATTGTTTCTTTCGCCTCCGACCGGCTCGCAGTGTCTCGGAATGGCCCGTCTCCGTAATTTTAGCTTCTTCGTTCTCGTCTCCGTTGTTTTCTTGCTTCGAGTTTTCTATCACTCCTGGTTGATCTTTCGCTGTTTCTTGTTTTCTGTTATTTCTTCGGCTACTTCGTCTGATCCCTCTCCTCATTTCCTGGTTTTAGGTATCGAGTTGAGCATTTATGAGGGTTTATTTTGTCCAACTTGCGAGAGGTAGAAGATAGTGTTGCTACTCACGTCGCCATCTTCCGGAAGTCCTATTTAGTGTCATTTTAATTCATTAATTTAGAGTATATGTTTATGTTTTCGATTGAAGGTGGAAACGGGGGATTTGGTGCTTATTGGTAGACATGTGGAGAAATTGAATATATGTTTCCTTTGACCAAGGCAAGAGAAGATGTAAGAACATTATTCCTCTTTCTTTTAATTGATGAAACCTAAGAAAATAAACTGCACAGCTAAAATTCATGCCTGGACAAAGGACCTTATCCCAGCAGCAACATGTGATACCTGGTGCAACAGCAGCAGTTTGATTTTGTTTTTGTAAGAGTTGTGCTACCTGGCTGATGCTGGGCAGTTTGGTGAGCAGCATCTGGAAGACGGGTGGAGGCACAGTCTGCTGCAACACCTGCAGCAGCTGCTGGGGCTGCCCACACACTGCGATGGCGTTGGTCAGGTGGTCCACGCCTTTCTCATAGTCTCCTGTGGAGAGGACACACAGGTGAGGGAAGTACTCACACACTTCACTTAATAAGCCAGCCTAAAAATACTCATGCATTCAAAATGTTAATTAAGTAAAAGTAAAGAAGTATTATCAGCATAATGTTTTCCAAAGTTGTAGTTTGTCATTATGGAGCCATTACTTGGTAGTACAGTACTGCATCATATGATGTAAGTCAATGTGTTTTTGTTATTTAAAGGGTAACACTTTGTCAAACTAAACTAGAATACTAAAGTATTACTTAAGTACAACTACCTCAAGTACAAGTATCTCAACATTGTTATTAAAGGGGCCCTATTATGCTCATTTTCAGGTTCATATCAGTATGTAGTGCCTCTACTGTGACATGTCTCCATCCTTTAATGTTCGAAAAGCTCTTTATTATTCTCATACTGTCTGTGCTGCAGCACCTCTTTTCACCCTCTGTCTGAAACCAGAGCCCAGTCTGCTCTGGTTGGTTAGCTAGCCAATAGCTCTGTGGAGGTGTGTGGAGGTGTGTGTGTGTGTGTGTGTGTGTGTGTGTGTGTGTGTGTGTGTGTGTGTGTGTGTGTGTGTGCGTGCGTGCGTGCGTGCGTGCGTGCGTGCGTGCGTGCGTGCGTGCGTGCGTGTGTGTGTGTGTGTGTGTGTTACCCTGAGCCAGCAGCTCCTCCCCCAGCTGGATCTCCTCCAAGAAGAACTTCTGCACCGCCTCAGCATCCTTCAGGTCGGGGAGCTGCGGGACAAACAGCCGTCAGCAACAGGAAGTCAAACTGTTTCTGAGTGATCCATAATCAGATCTGATCTGTGAGCCACTCATACTTTTCAAGATGCAAACGCTTATTGTGAAATGCACACTCGATACAGCACAGCTTTGGCAAGGGAAACCTTCGAGCACATGTGTCAAACTCAAGGCCCGGGGGCCAAATCAGGCCCGTGGTGGATTTAATTTCGGCCCGCAGGATAATTTCTAATTACTATTAGATCTGGCCCGCCGGTATATTGCACGCACACCTTCACTCCACCCTGAGGGTTTCCTCAGCTCAGAGCCTGACCCCAAACATTGATGAACTTGCACCCGAGATGAGATGCCAAGTATCTGCTTGAACTAGAATCACAGAGCAGCACACTGAGTTTCAATGTTTCCTTCTGCACTTTCTTTCTTGAGACAACAGGGCATGTTGGTTTTTTTCTTTGAGGGAAATAGTTTTGTTGAAGCTGTTGTTGGCCTGTGGAAAAATGTAATCATAAGAAATGACTCCAGAAAATCTGCAGATAGAGCCATAAGAAATGAATGCAACTGATTATTTAATGTTTAATATTTTTATAGGCAATAATTTAAGCTTTGTTAGTTCCAGGTTTAATATGTGCAATAAGTTCATTTCAATAAGTTTTGCAATAAAAATTGATCCAGTCCGGCCCTCAACTAGTACAGATTTTTTCTTGGCCCACTGTGTATTTGAGTTTGACATATTGATATTGATATAGACTAGATAAATCATAATATAAAATAAAAGACTAATACAGGAAGTAAAGCTTTTAAAATAAAACCTAAAAATAGTGCTTACCAATTCTACTAAAATATTATTATTATTATTATTATTAGAATAATAATAATTAAACAATATTTGTATTAAAATTAAAATAATAATAGAAATAATGTTTTAAGAATCACTTTTATCATGCCTAATATTAATAACACTACTACTAACAATAATAATAATAATAATAATAAATAATGTTGGTACATAATCTGAATTATGGATTGCATTTGAATGGAATTCTTGAATTTATGGGTTTATGGGAAAAACTAAATATCAGTGATATAACAACAATAACAAAAACAACACCAATATGGTAGATAATATACAGAGATGTTTGCACAGAGATTTCCTCAGGTAAAATGTTTTATATATTTGAGAAACTAAGAAATATTTGTATATATTTTGCAACTTGATCATTCTCCTCTTACTATGAAGCACACTGTAAATGATTGACAGGAGATACGAGTAAGCGTTACAACACGATAAGAACTGTTTGTGCTCACCTTTGCCATGCCCGCCCTCTCTGTGGCTACCTGCTGCTTTCTCCTTCCTGCGACAGAGACACAAAAAAGTCAAAATTAAAAACCAAGAAATGGATTTAACAGCCACCTGTAAAACAGCAAGATTTTTATTTGTTCATGGCTTTAACTGTTTCTTTTAATCTTTAAAGTAACCTTGATTTAAGAGGTTCAATCACTGGGAGATATCATTCTCTATTGTCTCTTTTTATACAGTGCATTGAGGACACTTAACATGTTGTTATGATTCAGCATTAGGCAACTACCTCATCAATCGAGACCCAATATCTCACGAGGAAAAAGTGAGAACAGGATAATATGATTGCTTTAATTCAGGCAACAAAATGCCATTATAATCCATGAGGGATGCCGCCTGAGAGAAAACACTCGTCTTCCTTGTTATCATGACCACTAATGTTACATATTCAATGTCTAAAAGGCCTTTAGTTCATTTGATTGTATATAGATTTCTGTTTCATAGTGGATACATATTGTACTTGTTGTACATTTGATGAAGGTACGTTGTCTACATTACTAATCATAATAATAAAACATGTCCCAGAAGCTGCAGAGTTTGGGTTTAGAGATGGAAAGGAGAGCGGCTGAGGTCGATCTGAGGGACCGTTGGTGTTGGTAGGGCGGTGAGGAGGTCAGTGAGGTAGGGGGGGGGGCTTTGTAAGTAAGGAGCAGTATTTTGTAGTTGATGCGGTGGGAGACGGGAAACCAGTATAGTCCAAGTTCAAGTTCTACAATGGAAATAAGTCTTTAACTATGTAGATTATGTCATCCATGACATTTTACTGACATGTGTTTCAAATAAATGTAACTGAAAACGTTCATCATAATAAAGATTAGAAACAGCTTTGACACACTTCACTCCTCACACATGTAAAGCACCACCTTTGCTCCCTAACTATCAGAGAACACCTGGTATTTCTCAATACCCATGCAGATCAGAGGGAGGGAACAAACCAGCAGACAGTGAGAGGAGGAGCTACACTGGAAAGAGGTGAGCTTACACGTCACACACAAGAAACGAAAGTTATGTTAGTTAGAGAGGCAGCCACACTGCAGTCGAGACTAGTCTCTGTTTCTGTCTAAAGAAAATACAAACTGAGTTCATCAGATCTTTCTCAACAACACAGCAGATTCTCTGTCAAACACTGGTGAGTACATCTGATTATATTTACCCTTAAACGGTGTGTGTGTGTGTTAAATGGTCACGGTTGCCCATGGCTTGTTACAAGTTATCACACTTCTTTCTTTAAAACAATATATGATTTGAATTGATGATTGATGTTTTAAATGTTTTTTCTTTTCATTCTCATTATGTGTGTAGATATGGCTGCTGCAAGCTACCTGCCATCTGAAGATCAGTTCCTGTGCTCCATCTGTCTGGATTTGTTCACTGCTTTGACTTTTCCTTCTTTTAAAACAAACTCATAGAGGAACGCGCGGAGCAGAGGTTCTGCCCCAACAAGCGCTGGGTGAACGAGGATATCGATCCGAAGAGCCCTTCCGTGGCAACGCGACGCCACGGTGGCCAGGGACATCACACGACCGGCTGCGGTAGCCATACAGTGGACCAGATTATTCATCTAGCCCATGCAGCTGTCCGAGTTATCACTCCCGTCCTCAGGCGGGGGAGCGGGAGTGTCCTGCTGAGGGAAATCAGCGACACTCCCAACACACCTAGATTACTGGTCGCCGCCGCCATCTGCGCCCCGAGCCTGAATATCTTATCCAGATATTCAAGCATCAGTGGGTGCAGGGGCCTTCTCCCCTCTGCCCAACGGGCTGTCTGCGGAAGCAGATGGGCCGCTAGGCTTTCATCCAGTGGGGGCACACCGGGACACTCCGTGTCTGAGTGGCCCTGCACTCTGAGGATTCAAGCCCATGTCGCCACCGGAGCCTTCGTTCTCAGTGGCTGTCACACACCGCCAGATGTCTGGCAGGGGGGGTGAAACGAAGGCCGGCTGCGCCGGATGAGCCGGGCCGTAGAACCCCTGACGCAGGTGGCTCACCGGCCTCAGTGGCAGGGTTCATATCAGTATGTAGTGTCTCTACTGTGACATGTCTCCATGCTTTAATGTTCAAAAAGCTCTTTATTTTTCTCAAACTGCCTGTGCTGCAGCACCTCTTTTCACCCTCTGTCTGAAACCAGAGCCCAGTCCGCTCTGATTGGTTAGCTGGCCGGCTCTGTTGTGATTGGTCAACGGCTTAGAGATGTCCCGCCCCTTATCCTTAGCCTATTGCGTACAATGTGTTGGAGCGCTAGCCAATAGCTGTGTGTGTGTGTGTGTGTGTGTGTGTGTGTGTGTGTGTGTGTGTGTGTGTGTGTGTGTGTGTGTGTGTGTGTGTGTGTGTGTGTGTGTGTGTGTGTCAGCTGGATCTCCTCCAGGAAGAACTTCTGTACCGCCTCAGCGTCCTTCTGGTCGGAACTGCGGGACAAACAGCCGTCAGCAACAGGAAGTCAAACTGTTTCTTTTCAATAATCAGATCTGATCTGTGAGCCACTCGTACTTTTCAAGATGCAAACGCTTATTGTGAAAACTAAATATCAGTGATATAACAACAACAACAACAATGATATGGTAAATAAGATACAGAGATGTTTGCACAGAGATTTCCTAAGGTAAAATGTTTTATATATTTGAGTCACTGAGAAATATTTGTATATATTTTTCAATTTAACCATTTTCCTCTTACTATGAAGCACACTGTACATGATTGACAGGAGATAAGAGGAAAAGTTACAACCATGGTTACAACACAATAAGGACTGTTTGTGCTCACCTTGGCCATGCCCGCCCTCTCTGTGGCTACGACCAGTATTTTGTAGTTGATGCGGTGGGAGACGGGAAACCAGTATAGTTCAAGTTCATTAAGTAGCCTACTACAATGAAAATAAGTCTTTAACTATGTAGATTATGTCATCCATGACATTTTACTGACATGTGTTTCCAATAAATGTAACTGAAAACGTTCATAATAATAAAGATTAGAAACAGCTTGACACATCTGTAAAGCACAAGCTTTGCTCATAGCCGTGGGAACATGTTTCAAATGGGGGGTGCTGTGGGGATGACACCAGGGCCGGTTTTGACCAATGTGCTGCCCAAGGCAAGATTTTAGCTGGCATTGAAAAACCTCTACAAAAGACCAATACACTACAAAAAGAGAAACGTATTGACATGGTGGACAGCTTATATAAAAAGGCTTCAAATGTATTTAGTATTGCATGAACATGTTTTAATTTAGGGGGTGGACTTCACATCCTCTTGGGCGGTCCGCGGGTGCACCCCCGGGAAGATTTTTTTTAACATTTTAAAGTAAAATGCTTCAATCTGGTGCACTTAGAGCGCCCAATTGCTAGAGACTGATCTAGGGGATACAACTCTAAACACCCATATGAAAATGATCGGTTTGCATTTTAATAATCAAATAATATATGTGAACATAACCAATAACCTACCATAGCCAATAACAAATAAATGTAGGCTAACTTGTTTTATTTTTGTTAACATTTATTTATTTATGCATATTTTTAAATCTCTCCAGTTTTAAACAATATTTTTGGTTTACTGTCCTATAGTATACATTGGAATGATTTCAAACCTGTTTTTATTCAGTCTAATAATTATAAAGGAGTGCCTTGGAAATATTTGTTTACATAAATTGTGATCAAAACATTTGAGACCCACTCAACTATCTAAACACTCAGAGTCCTTTACCTCACTGAACCTCTCAGTCTGACAGGAGAGCTCTCCCTCCACATTATTGTAGAAACATCTTCTTATATCCGTTAGCGCAGCAGAAGCTAACAACAATCCCAGCCGGTACCGGTGCACCCCCTCTCTCAATCTATCTATCCCTCTCTCTCTCTCTCTCACGCTGGTGAGCTGCGGGTGCCTGATAAGCCAACATCCCCCACTTTCATCACTTACAGCGCCCATCGTACGGGGCAAATGGAAAATGTAACCGGGGTGAAAAGGGTGTTATCTTTACTTAATTATGAATGTTGTTACATCAAGGCTGAAAATTGATTTTTTTTATTTTTTTTATTTGTATTTAATTTTGTGGAAGTGCAGATCCCCTGTCCTCCACCATGGGGTGCTGCAGCACCCTCAGCACCCCTACTTCCCACGGCCCTGGCCTTTGCTCCCTAACTATCAGAGAATACCTGGTATTTCTCAAAACCCATGCAGATCAGAGGGAGGGAAACACCAGCTGCAGTGAGAGGAGGAGCTACACTGGAAAGAGGAGAGCTTACACGTCACACTCAGAAAACGAAAGTTATGTTAGTTAGAGCGTCGGCCACACTGCGGTCGAGACTAGTCTCCGTTTCTGTCTAAATAAAATACAAACTGAGTTCATCAGATATTTCTCAACAACACAGCAGAGTCTCTGTCAAACACTGGTGAGTACATCTGATTATATTTACCCTTCCATACCTTAGGTGGTGCGTGTAGCCATATAGACGCGACGTCCAAATGAAATACAACGGCCGCATGCGAGATGGACAGAAATAAATCGCGAAATTATCTGTGACGCGTTTGTGTGTATTGTGTTTGTTTCATTACATTACATTGCATTTAGCTGAAGCTTTTATCCAAAGTGACTTACAGTAAATACATTCGACCAGGAAGATACAACCTTGAAGAAAACAGAATCATATAAGTAGGCCTACATCAGGTTTAATAGAGCCAAACATTTCAAGTGCTACTAACTCAACTGGCTTTAGATAAGCCAGTCCTTTATTAGTATATAAGTGCTCTGTTAGCAGTTATTTTTTAGTAATTATATCGCTCGAAGTGGAGTCGAAAGAGATGAGTTTTCAGTCTGCGCCGGAAGATGTGTAAGCTTTCTGCTGTCCTGATTTCAATGGGGAGCTCATTCCACCATTTTGGAGCCAGGATAGCAAACCCACGTGTTTTTGCTGATGGGAACTTGGGTCCCCCTCGCAGTGCGGGTGCAGCGAGCTGTTTGGCCGATGCAGAGCGGAGTGCACGTGCTGGGGTGTACAGTTTAACCATGTCCTGGATGTAGGAAGCGCCAGATCCATTCGCAGCATGGTACGCAAGTACCATTGTCTTGAAATGGATTCTAGCAGTTACCGGAAGCCAGTGAAGGGAGCGGAGGAGAGGGGTGGTGTGGGGAAATGTTGGAAGGTTGAAGACCAGACGAGCCGCTGCATTCTGGATGAGCTGCAGAGGTCGGATGGCACATGCAGGCAGACCAGGCAGGAGGGAGTTGCAGTAGTCTAGGCGTGAGATCACGAGAGCCTGGACCAGAACCTGCGTTGTTTTCTGGGTCCGACGTATCCTCCTGATGTTGTAAAGAGTGTCTCTGCAGCAGCGGGTTGTAGCAGCGATGTTTGCAGTGAAGGACAGTTTGTTATCTAGGGTCACACCCAGATTCCTTGCAATTCCATTTCCCAGGGAAACACTCGCATGAAACACCGGCTGTTGTTATGCCTGCTGTGACGTTAAGTTACCGCTTGTAATTATGCCTTTGCAAGCTTAAAGGCTGTATTTATCATCTGAATTTGGCGGAACAAGTTTAATATTCTAAAAACCAAGACTTTGTTTATTTGAAATCAGATGAAAAAAACTGTCACGGACCCTGCCGTGTTATCTATGATTACTACACTTTTCATTCATAATTTCAGCGGGAGGGAGGGGGAGCGGCGCTGAGGAACAGCAGAGTGTGGGTTGACAGGTGTCTGTGTTGACATTCCCCTTATTGTGGAATAAGGGGAATGCAGAGACAGGCTACAAGTGTCTTAGGTTCAAGTTAGACAACTAATGTCTGGGTTAGTGTTCATGACTTCATGTTTATGTCATCTTAATGTTTAATCTCAATGCACACACATTTTCCGTGCTTTCCAATAGTTTAAAAATAGTCTTATTCCACTGTTAAATAACCTGTTCAATACAAACATGCCACTTGCACAAATTAAATAACATTTCTGTGAACTGATATTTGTTTAGTGAGCTTATTAGAGGATGTTCCCTGAAAGATTGTAAAATGTCAATGAAGACTGAGCATATTTGTTAATAATTACATACAATACATGGAATTTGTGTGTGTGTGTGTGTGTGTGTGTGTGTGTGTGTGTGTGTGTGTGTGTGTGTGTGTGTGTGTGTGTGTGTGTGTGTGTGTGTGTGTGTGTGTGTGTGTGTGTGTGTGTGTGTGTGTGTGTGTGTGTGTGTGTGTGTGTGTGTGTGTGTGTGTGTGTGTGTGTGTGTGTGTGTGTGTGTGTGTGTGTGTGTGTGTGTGTGTGTGTGTGTGTGTGTGTGTGTGTGTGTGTGTGTGTGTGTGTGTGTGTGTGTGTGTGTGTGTGTGTGTGTGTGTGTGTGTGTGTGTGTGTGTGTGTGTGTGTGTTTGTGTGTGTGTCAGCCAAGTGAATCTGCAGCCCCCTGGTGTCCAGTACATAAATGATGTGGCCCCCACCACCATCAAAGTTGCCCATCCCTGCCCTACAGGGTGTACTTTGAGGTTTTTTGACTCTGCAGACCGTTCACATGCATAAAAACCTTAATAACACACAAGGGGACGGGTAATAACCGGAAAAGCATGACATGGGCCCTTTAACATACCAGCTGCAACACTCAAAAAATTGTGTGTGTGGGGGGGGGGCTTAGAGAGAGAGAGAGACTCAGACTCAGACTTCTTTCTTAAAAACAATATATGATTTGAATTGATGATTGATGTTTCAAATGTTTTCTCTTTTCTTTCTCATTATGTGTGTAGATATGGCTGCTGCAAGCTACCTGCCATCTGAAGATCAGTTCCTCTGCTCCATCTGTCTGGATGTGTTCACTGATCCAGTCGCTATACCATGTGGACACAACTTCTGTAAAGACTGTATCACTGAACACTGGGATAGAAATGACAGGTGCCAGTGTCCCTTGTGTAAAGAGGCTTTTAATACAAGACCAAATTTGAGGGTCAACACTTTCATCTCTGAGATGGTGGCTCAGTTCAGACAGTCGGCTCAACAGAAAGCCAGCAGCAGCAGCTCAGAGCAACAAGTCTTCAAACCAGGAGAAGTTCCCTGTGACGTCTGCACTGAAACCAAACTGAAGGCCCTGAAGTCCTGCCTGGTGTGTCTGACCTCCTACTGTGAGACTCACCTGGAGCCTCATCTGACAGCTTCAAGCCTGAAAAGACATCAGCTGATCGACCCTGTGGAGAACCTGGAAGACAGGATGTGTCTGAAGCACGATAAACCTCTGGAGCTGTTCTGTAAGACCGACCAGACATGTGTCTGTTTGCTCTGCACTGTTTTAGACCACAAGATGCATGATGTGGTTCCTCTGAAAGAAGGATATGAAGGGGAGAAGGCAGCGCTGGGAAATAAAGAGGCTAGAAGTGTGGAAATGATCCGGAAGAGACGACTGAAGATTGAGGAGATCAAACACTCAGTGGACCTCAGTGAGAAAGTAGCAGACAGAGAGGTAGCAGAAGGAGTTCAGGTCTTCTCTGCTCTGAAGAAGTCTGTTGAGAGAAACCTGAATGAGTTCATCCAAACAATAGAAGGGAAGCAGAACATGAGAATGAAACAGGCTGAAGACTTCATCAAAGAGCTGGAACAGGAAATCTCTCAGCTGAAGAAGAGAGTTGCAAAAGTTGAGCATCTCTCACGGTCTGAAGACCACCTCCACGTTCTCCAGGGTGTCCAGTCCCTAAACATCCAACACCCATCACCCACCAAGGACTGGACAAAGGTCAGCATCCCTCCATCATCATATGAAGGGACTGTGAATGGAGCTGTGGAGAGAGCTGTGGTTCAGTTGGAGGAGACACTCAGTAAAGAGATGAAGAAGCTGATTGAAGCTGAGCTGAAGAGGGTCCAGAGGTACGCAGTGCATGTGACTCTTGATCCTAATACTGCACATCCCACTTTCATCCTGTCTGATGATGGGAAAGAAGTGAGGTATGGTGATGTAAAGATAAGGCTCCCAAAAGACCGAGAGGGATTCCCTGATGATATCTGTGTTTTAGGAAAGCAGAGTTTCTCTTCAGGCAGATTTTACTTTGAGGTTCAAGTAAAAAGAAAGACCGAGTGGGATTTAGGAGTGGCCAGAGAGTCGATCAACAGGAAGGGAGAGATCACACTGGGCCCTGGGTGGGATAACTGGACTATATCTCTGAGAAATGGAAATGAGTACGAAGCCAATGATGCTCGTTCTGTCCGTCTCTCTCTGAAGTCAAGGCCTAAGAAGGTGGGGGTGTTTGTGGATTATGAGAAGGGTCTGGTCTCCTTTTATGACGTAGATGCTGCAGCTCTGATCTACTCCTTCACTGGCTGCTCCTTCACTGAGAAACTCTACCCAGTTTTTAGTCCTGGTCTTAAATGTGGCCGTGAAAACACTGCACCTCTGATCATCTCTCCTGTCAGAGTCACCTAATCACTCATCTTATTTCATCTGTTGATTTGTTTTCATTCAAGGGAACGAACATTGATTTTTAGAGTCAAAACTGTATAGTTTCCATCTTATTTTCCAAAAGATACGTTTACTGTGGTGACTGATTAACATATGGTTTAGATTCTGTATACAACACATAAGTGGATTCATTAATCTACTCAACAATCCAATAATTATCTCTTCAACACTTTATCGTAACACATATCGAGAATATCTATATGATCGTTGGTAAAGCTAAAGATTTATTGTAACTTTAAAAAAAAAAAGAAGGTTGTTTCTAATGACACCAACTTTGTCAAGCTAGTTAGAATTGATAATAACATTAAATGTTTTATAATAAAATTGTTATAAAGCTTCATTTAATAGAAAGGCTTATTAATACCTCTACAGTGTACTTAATACAATTTGTGGAATAGTTATAGTGCTAGAAAAACTAAAATGAAGCAAAAATAATATGATACATCCTCATTTATGTTAAAATGTGTTTGGTTAATAACTGTTAACTTGTATATTTAAATTCCAGGTTTTATAATTGATTACTGGTAAAATGGCTTATGAATCAAAGACATCTGTAAATATGTGATTGTGAGTTAAGAAAACAGTCAAATAAACTAGATGTTTGGTCTGAGAAAGCAGAGACTCGAGCACTAAACACTGAACAGGAAAGCCTGGTTTACACATCAGTTGTATTTCATGACACATTTCCTGAGGCTAATTCATAATTAAAAAAATATAAGTTGATGTATTTTTGTGTAAAAGTTTGTAGGAAGAAATGTTTGTTTCCACTATCAGTGATTGGATATTGTACGGCTGTCGAGCAGAACACAGTGGGGCTGATATCAGTGAGATAGCATTCACTTTGATGAGTACAAATAAGTAACTAACTACAGAGTTTAGCATTATACGAGTATGTATGGCAACAACTCATATAAGGAAACATTTGAATTTATTGAATGATACTCTTTAAGGATATAACAGTTAGACCTACCATTTACTTCCTGTAGTTTTGCCATATTTTTATAAAACTAGTTTCCCCCTTTGTGATATAAAACGCTGAATCATTTGTTTGCATTGTGTCAACACTCATGTGTGTTTGTTGTGTGTGTGGTAGAAACAACTGGGTGAAATGTGATGAGGGTCACATGACTAACGGGGATTGTCAAAAAGCCAGAATACACCTCTTCCCAGGTTCTCAGTTTTAACTCATCATGCATACACAAAACCCTCCTTTTCTTATACTTTGAAAAAATGCCTTTTCAAATGATTTCCCTCACAGCACATTTTTATAATCACTGAACTCAACAAGAACTCAATGTGAAACGGGTTAAATATTTTGTCTTTCATCCAAGATAACAATCTTCACAAGCACAATTTTAAATAAAAAATCAATATACTAATTTCAAGGTCACTGGTCTTTGTTGTTTGTCTGAGTAATGTGTTCAGTGTTATTTCAGATGACAGGAAACAAGTCTTAAAAACACAATAGGAAAACTTGATATGTTTCCGTATGTCAAGGATCAAAACCAATCTATAAATCAGGCAAGATTTTAAAAAACATGGCAAAATAGCTTTTTATTTTATTTTATATTTCAGTGGTTAAAAACTGAGTATATGTTAAGGTAAGCAGGATTATATTGTATCTCATTTTAGAATCTAAACAACAATAACTGCTGTTTCATTTGTTGCTCAAAGTTATTCATGAAACATCTCACATTTTCACAAGGCCTTTCAAGTCAGATTTAAAAATAGTCAATTGTTGACTGTTCTGCTGTGTAAGTGGGCGTGTCAGACCTGACCTTTACCTCACCTACCTCTATCAAGCTTACCATTGATAAAAAGATGCTAAATTGGCTGTGAATGGAAAGGATGTATGTTTCCTTCTTTGTTGTTTCAGGCATGTGAAACCAGGCATGTGAAACTAGATAGAACATTCTGAACTTTTGACCTATACACAAAAACACACATTCTAGACCATATTTCTTTAATTTCTCATGTTCCAAATATGTTAAATGAGTCTCTTGGAGGAATATCATTTGCACATTTTCCTTTTTCAACTTTGTCATAACCTTTTCTCTCTTCTTTGGTACGTTAAGACCATTCACATTTAGCGACAGTATCTTAGTATTAACCATTTATGTGTATTGGTAGGTTATTCTTTTGGTATGCTCCCTCGAAGCTCTGGGCTAAACAGTCGTTAACAAAACACACATAGGCGTGTGGCGCAGTGGATAGAGCCTTGGTGTTGGGATCAGGGGGTCACAGGTTCAAACCCCACTGCAGTCAGCATGTCGTTGTGTCCCTGGGCAAGACACTTCACCCCAAATTGCTCCTGTGGGGATTCAGTATGTATTCAGCTTCAGTATTCAGTATGTAAGTTGCTACGGATAAAAGCGTCCAACAAGTAGCATGTAATAATGTAATAATAAACATAAAACAAAAATGGGTTCTAACATCCCCAATACCCCGTTGGTGGGTGCAGGGGAAATCCTCCCGTAAGAGGGCCCCTCTCTAGACTTGAGACTATACCCAACTCATGGGGTTACGTGCTGTCTAGGCATGTCCAACATTAACACTGGCCTACCTCTCTCCGTTGGTATCCAATAAAAAAAAGCCTGTATATTTCTTCAATCCTCAATGAAAGTTATTCAAGCAAAACAGTCCTACGCTTTCCATTTTTGCAACATTTCTCTCGTCGTGTCTTCCTTCCTTTCCCTTGACTCGTTGCCAGACCGGTTTGCGCCCTCCTCTCCTCCACAGGTGCGGCGGCTCCGCCTGGTACCTCCATCTCGAGTCCCCTCTCCCTCAGGTCCCTGGTGGCGTCTATGGCGTCATCATAGGTCTTCACTCCGGCTTCCCAATAAATGCGTATTTTAGCGAGTGGTGTCTGGAAACGTATTCCTCTGTCCTTCAATACCTTCTTGATGCCTAGATATGACTTTCTTTTCTGGACCACTGCGGTTGCATAGTCGTGGTCAAAGAATATGCGTGTGCCCCCTACACTCATTTTCTTCTGCCATGCTTTCTTAAGAATGACTTCTTTCGTGTCGAATTGCAAGAAATGGACCACTATTGACCTGGGGGTAGCGGTCGGAGGCGGCTTTTGAGCGAGGGCTCTGTGCGCTCTTTGAATGTTGAGATTAATAACGTTAGCCTCCTGTAGCTCCAGCTCAGTGCTCAGGAGTTGCTCCACGTATTTGGTAACCGACTCCCCCTCTGTTTCCTCTGGCACCCCGAATATTCGGATATTATTCCTCCTTGATCTTCCTTCAAGGTCTACCATTTTTTCCTGCATCTGGTGCGTCTGATTCGACATTTCAATCATTGTTTCTTTCGCCTCCGACCGGCTCGCAGTGTCTCGGAATGGCCCGTCTCCGTAATTTTAGCTTCTTCGTCCTCATCTCCGTTGTTTTCTTGCTTCGAGTTTTCTGTCACTCCTGGTTGATCTTTCGCTGTTTCTTGTTTTCTGTTATTTCTTCGGCTACTTCGTCTGATCCCTCTCCTCATTTCCTGGTTTTAGGTATCGAGTTGAGCATTTATGAGGGTTTATTTTGTCCAACTTGCGAGAGGTAGAAGATAGTGTTGCTACTCACGTCGCCATCTTCCGGAAGTCCTATTTAGTGTCATTTTAATTCATTAATTGAGAGTATTTGTTTATGTTTTCGATTGAAGGTGGAAACGAGGGATTTGGTGCTTATTGGTAGACATGTGGAGAAATAGAATATGTTTTCTTTGACAAAGACAAGAGAAGATGTAAGAACATTATTCCTTTTTCTTTTAATTGATGAAACTTAAGAAAATAAACTGCACAGCTAAAATTCTTGCCTGGACAAAGCACCTTATCCCAGCAGCAACATGTGATACCTGGTGCATCAGCAGCAGTTGGCTTTTGTTTTTGTAAGAGTTGTGCTACCTGGCTGATGCTGGGCAGTTTGGTGAGCAGCATCTGGAAGACGGGTGGAGGCACAGTCTGCTGCAACACCTGCAGCAGCTGCTGGGGCTGCCCACACACTGCGATGGCGTTGGTCAGGTGGTCCACGCCTTTCTCATAGTCTCCTGTGGAGAGGACACACAGGTGAGGGAAGTACTCAGACACTTCACTTAATAAGCCAGCCTAAAAATAGTCATGCATTCAAAATGTTGATTAAGTAAAAGTAAAGAAGTATTATCAGCATAATGTTTTCCAAAGTTGTAGTTTTTCATTATGGAGCCATTACTTGGTAGTACAGTACTGCATCATATGATGTAAGTCAATGTGTTTTTGTTATTTAAAGGGTAACACTTTGTCAAACTAAACTAGAATACTAAAGTATTACTTAAGTACAACTACCTCAAGTACAAGTATCTCAACATTGTTATTAAAGGGGCCCTATTATGCTCATTTTCAGGTTCATAACAGTATGTAGTGCCTCTACTGTGACATGTCTCCATCCTTTAATGTTCGAAAAGCTCTTTATTATTCTCATAGTGTCTGTGCTGCAGAACCTCTTTTCACCCTCTGTCTGAAACCAGAGCCCAGTCTGCTCTGGTTGGTTAGCTAGCCAATAGCTCTGTGGAGGTGCGTGTGTGTGTGTATGTGTGTGTGTGTGTGTGTGTGTGTGTGTGTGTGTGTGTGTGTGCGTGCGTGCGTGCGTGCGTGCGTGCGTGCGTGTGTGTGCGTGCGTGCGTGCGTGTGTGTGTGTGCGTGCGTGCGTGTGTGTGTGTGTGTGTGTGTGTGTGTGTGTGTGTGTGTGTGTCACCCTGAGCCAGCAGCTCCTCCCCCAGCTGGATCTCCTCCAGGAAGAACTTCTGTACCGCCTCAGCGTCCTTCAGGTCGGGGAGCTGCGGGACAAACAGCCGTCAGCAACAGGAAGTCAAACTGTTTCTGAGTGATCAATAATCAGATCTGATCTGTAGCCACTCGTACTTTTCAAGATGCAAACGCTTATTGTGAAATGCACACTCGATACAGCACAGCTTTGGCAAGGGAAACCTTAGAGCACATGTGTCAAACTCAAGGCCCGGGGGCCAAATCAGGCCCGTGGTGGATTTAATTTCGGCCCGCAGGATAATTTCTAATTACTATTAGATCTGGCCCGCCGGTATATTGCACGCACACCTTCACTCCACCCTGAGGGTTTCCTCAGCTCAGAGCCTGACCCCAAACATCGATGAACTTGCACCCAAGATGAGATGCCAAGTATCTGAACTAGCATCACAGAGCAGCAAACTGAGTTTCAATGTTTCCTTCTGCACTTTCTTTCTTGAGACAACAGGGCATGTTTGGTTTGTTCTTTGAGGGAAATAGTTCTTTGAAGCTGTTGTTGGCCTGTGGAAAAATGTAATCATAAGAAATGACTCCAGAAAATCTGCAGATAGAGCCATAAGAAATGAATAAAACTGATTATTTAATGTTTAATGTTTTTATAGGCAATCATTTAAGCTTTGTTAGTTCCAGGTTTAATATGTGCAATAAGTTCATTTCAATAAGTTTTGCAATAAAAATTGATCCAACAACAACACCAATATGGTAGATAATATACAGAGATGTTTGCACAGAGATTTCCTCAGGTAAAATGTTTTATATATTTGAGAAACTAAGAAATATTTGTATATATTTTGCAACTTGATCATTTTCCTCTTACTATGAAGCACACTGTAAATGATTGACAGGAGATAAGAGGAAGCGTTACAACACGATAAGAACTGTTTGTGCTCACCTTTGCCATGCCCGCCATCTCTATGGCTACCTGCTGCTTTCTCCTTCCTGCAACAGAGACACAAAAAAGTCAAAATTAAAAACCAAGAAATGGATTTAACAGCCACCTGTAAAACAGCAAGATGTTTATTTGTTCATGGCTTTAACTGTTTCTTTTAATATTTAAAGTAACCTTGATTTAAGTGATTCAATCACTGGGAGATATCATTCTCTATTGTCTCTTTTTATACAGTGCATTGAGGACATTTAACATGTTGTTATGTTTCAGCATTAGGCAACAACCTCATCAATCGAGACCCAATATCTCACGAGGAAAAAGTGAGAACAGGATAACATGATTGCTTTAATTCAGGCAACAAAATGCCATTATAATCCATAAGGGATGCTGCCTGAGAGAAAACACTCGTCTTCCTTGTTATCATGACAACTAATGTTACATATTCAATGTCTAAAAGGCCTTTAGTTCATTTGATTGTATATAGATTTCTGTTTCATAGTGGATACATATTGTACTTGTTGTACATTTGATGAAGCTATGTTGTCTACATTACTAATCATAATAATAAAACATGTCCCAGAAGCTGCAGAGTTTGGGTTTAGAGATGGAAAGGAGACCGGCTGAGGTCGATCTGAGGGACCGTTGGGGTTGGTAGGGGGTGAGGAGGTCAGTGAGGTAGGGGGGGGGCTTTGTAAGTAAGGAGCAGTATTTTGTAGTTGATGCGGTGGGAGACGGGAAACCAGTATAGTTCAAGTTCAAGTTCTACAATGGAAATAAGTCTTTAACGATGTAGATTATGTCATCCATGACATTTTACTGACATGTGTTTCAAATGAATGTAACTGAAAACGTTCATCATAATAAAGATTAGAAACAGCTTTGACACACCTCACTCCTCACACATGTAAAGCACCACCTTTGCTCCCTAACTATTAGAGAACACCTGGTATTTCTCAAAACCCATGCAGATCAGAGGGAGGGAACAAACCAGCAGACAGTGAGAGGAGGAGCTACAGGAGCTTACACGTCACACACAAGAAACAAAAGTTAAGTTAGTTAGAGAGGCAGCCACACTGCAGTCGAGACTAGCCTCCGTTTCTGTCTAAAGAAAATACAAACTGAGTTCATCAGATCTTTCTCAACAACACAGCAGAGTCTCTGTCAAACACTGGTGAGTACAGCTGATTATATTTACCCTTAAACAAGAAGGATTAACACAAAACAGCCATTCTCAGGAGAAAGCTCCACCCTTTACGTCCAACTTGTTTTTCTCTAACAACATGACCATACATATGATATAGAGTCCACTTTAAACATCTTAAACAGTCTCTTTGTATCAACTCATAGTACTTTAGTCACTTGTAACTGAATCTCTGTTGTGAGGAGTTTTAATTCACTTCTGCTCTCCTGCTCTTATTAGATTTTGCTGATCACTTCCTCCATAATGCTTTCACCCATTTCCTCTAGCTGTTTCAAAATAAAAATATTTCCATGACAGAAACAGTTGGAGGCTTTTAATGTGAAGCAGCTAGAGGAAATTAATAATTATGGTCACACAGTAAGAAGTGCAGTGTTATTTTTCAATAAAAATGTTTTCGACAAAACCTGTATTTTCATTGCTGTTAGCCAGAGTTGCATGCTTGACCCTGTCAGAGTTAAATGGTCACAGTTGCTCATGGCTTGTTACAAGTTATCAAAGTTATTTCGTTAAAACCATGTATGATGAATTGATGATTGATGTTTCAAATGTTTTCTCTTTTCTTTCTCATTATGTGTGTAGATATGGCTGCTGCAAGCTACCTGCCATCTGAAGATCAGTTTCTCTGCTCCATCTGTCTGGATTTGTTCACTGATCCAGTCACTATACCATGTGGACACAACTTCTGTAAAGACTGCATCACTGAACACTGGGATAGGAGTGACAGGTGCCAGTGTCCCATGTGTAAAAAAGAGTTCAACACAAGACCTGAGCTGCACGTCAACACTTTCATCTCTGAGATGGTCGCTCAGTTCAGACAGTCGGCTCAACAGAAAGCCAGCAGCAGCAGCTCAGAGCAACAAGTCTTCAAACCAGGAGAAGTTCCCTGTGACGTCTGCACTGAAACCAAACTGAAGGCCCTGAAGTCCTGCCTGGTGTGTCTGATCTCCTACTGTGAGACTCACCTGGAGCCTCATCTGACAAAGTCAAGCCTGAAAAGACATCAGCTGATCGACCCTGTGGAGAACCTGGAAGACAGGATGTGTCTGAAGCACGATAAACCTCTGGAGCTGTTCTGTAAGACCGACCAGACATGTGTCTGTATGCTCTGCCATGTTTCAGACCACAAGATGCATGATGTGGTTCCTCTGAAAGAAGGGTATGAAAGAAAGAAGGCCGAGTTGGGGAAGACAGAGGTTGAAACTCAGCAGATGATCCAGAAGAGACAACTGAAGATTGAGGAGATCGAACACTCAGTGGACCTCAGTAAGGAAGAAGCAGACAGAGAGTTAGCAGAAGGAGTTCAGGTCTTCACTGCTCTGAAGGCGTCTGTTGAGAGAGGCCAGGCCAATCTCATCAACGCGATCAAAGAGAAGCAGAAAACAACTGAAAAAAAGGCTGAAGCTTTCATCAAAGAGCTGGAACAGGAAATCTCTGAGCTGAAGAAGAGAAGCTCTGAGGTGGAGCAGGTCACACACTCTGAAGACCACCTGCATTTTCTACAAAGTGTCAAGTCCCTAAACATTCAACACCGACCACCCTCCAAGGACTTGAGAAAATTCAGCCTCACCCCAGCGGTATATGAGGGGACGGTGGTAAAGGCTGTGGCTCAGGTGGAGGAGACACTCGGTAAAGAGATGAAGAAGCTGCTTGAAGCTAAAGTGAAGAGGGTCCAGAAATATGCAGTGGATGTGACTCTTGATCCGCGTACAGCACATCCCTGTCTCATCCTGTCTGATGATAAAAAAAGAGTTCAATATAGTGATGTCGAAAAGAATCTCCCAAACAACAGAGAGAGGTTTTCTGATTGTCTTTGTGTTTTAGGAAAGCAGAGTTTCTCTTCAGGCAGATTTTACTTTGAGGTTCAAGTTAAAGGAAAGACCGAGTGGGATTTAGGAGTGGCCAGAGAGTCGATCAACAGGAAGGGAATGATCGCACTGGGGCCTCAGTGGGGTAGCTGGACTATATGTCTGAGAAAGGGATTTGAGTATCAAGCCAATGATGATCCTTCAGTCCGTCTCTCTCTGAAGTCTCGGCCTCAGAAGGTGGGGGTGTTTGTGGATTATGAGGAGGGTCTGGTCTCCTTTTATGACGTAGATGCTGCAGCTCTTATCTACTCCTTCACTGGCTGCTCCTTCAACGGGAAACTCTACCCACTCTTCAGTCCTTGTCTTAAATATGGCCGTAAAAACGCTGCACCTCTGATCATCTCTCCTGTCAGAGTCACCTAATCACTCATCTTATTTCATGTATTGATTTATTTTTATTCAAGGGAAAAAACATCGATATTTAGAGTCAAAACTGTATAGTTTCCATCTTATTTTCTATAAGTTTCATGTGGTGATTGATTAACATATGGTTTAGATGTTGTATACAACACATAAGTGGATTCATTAATCTACAATCCAATAATTATCTCATCAACACTTTGTCGTAACACATGTGGAGAATATATATAATATGAACATTGGATAATATGAAGATTTATTTAAAAAAAAGTTTTTTCTAATGACACCAAATGTGTCAAGCTATAGTTACAATTGATAATAACATTACATGTGTCATATTTAATTGTGTTATAAAGCTTAATTAAAGAGAAAGGCCTATGAATGCCTCTACTGTGTACTACATTTAATATGTGTAATAGTTAAACTGCTAGAAAAAGTTAATTGAAGCTAAATAATATGATAAATCCTCATTTATGTTAACAATGGTTTGGTTAATAACTGTTAACTTGTATATTTACATGCCAGGTTTTATATTGATTACTGGTAAAATGGCTTATGAATCAAAGACATCTGTAAATATGTGATTGTGAGTTAAGAAAACAGTCAAATAAACTAGATGTTTGGTCTGAGAAAGCAGAGACTCGAGCACTAAACACTGAGCAGGAAGGCCTGGTTTACACATCAGTTGTATTTCATAACACATTTCCTGTTGCTAAATCATAATTAAAAAAATATAAGTTGATGGCTTTTTGTGTGAAGAGTTTGTAGGAAGAAATGTTTGTTTCCACTATCAGTGATTGGATATTGGCTGTAGAGCAGAAAACAGTGGGGCTGATATCAGTGAGATAGCATTCACTTTTACGAGTCGCAAAGACAAAAACAACTCTTTACAAGGAAGTAGCTAACTACAGAGTATAAATGCCAAAAATTAATATAAAGAAAAATGGGGTTGGGTTTAATGATAATTTTTAAGGATATAATAGTTGGACTTAAGACCTACCATTAGCTTCCTTAGTTTTGCCATATTTGTATAAAACTAGTTTTATTTTGCATTGTATCAACACTCATGTGTGTTTGTTGTGTGTGTGGTAGAAACAACTGGGTGAAATGTGATGAGGGTCACATGACTAACGGGGATTGGCAAAAAGCCAGAATACACTTCTTCCCAGGTTCTCAGTTTTAACTCATCATGCATACACAAAACCCTCCTTTTTTTATACTTTGAAAAAATGCCTTTTCCAATGATTTCCCTCCCAGCACATTTTTATAATCACTGAACTCAACAAGAACTCAATGTGAAACGGGTTAAATATTTTGTCTTTCATCCAAGATAACAATCTTCAGAAGCACAATTTTAAATAACAAAAGTAACATATTAATTTCATGGTCACT
Organism: Notothenia rossii; assembly: GCF_949606895.1. Taxonomy (NCBI): domain Eukaryota; kingdom Metazoa; phylum Chordata; class Actinopteri; order Perciformes; family Nototheniidae; genus Notothenia; species Notothenia rossii. The sequence continues at coordinate 8,986,809 of NC_136912.1, read as the reverse complement.
GGTATTTGTTGTTTGTAAGTAAGTTAGTAAGTAAAGTTTATTTATAACGCGCCTTTCACAGACAAAGTCACAAAGTGCTTGACAAAACAATAAAACACCATAGGAATCATACAATAATAAATGACCACTCAAGCCACGTGATTAAGAAGTCATAAATCCACCCAAAACACAATAAAAACACAATAAAACATAGTATAAAATAGAATAAAATCAAGCACCGGTTACCCAAACGCCTGCCCAAACAGGAATGTCTTTAAATTCGTTATAAAGGGAGTCAACAGATTCTGCGGACCGTAGGTGTGCGGGCAGAGCGTTCCATAGTTTAGGAGCCACGGCCTCGAACGCTCGATCACCGCGAGTCTTAAGGTGAGTGCGTGGGACAGACAGTCAATTGAGCATGTGTGACCTGAGTGGGCGGGCTGATGTATGGATGAATTAGGTCAGCCACATAAGCAGGAGTCTGACCGTGCAATGCTCTGTAGGTGAGGGTGAGGATTTTGAACTGGATCCTATAGGCTACAGGGAGCCAATGAAGAGATCTGAGTATTGGGGTAATGTGGGACCGTTTATTTTTGTGAGTAATGTGTTCAGTGTTATTTCAGCTTACAGGAAACAAGTCTTAAAAACACAAAAGGAAAACTTGATGGCTTTCCGTATGTCAAGGATCAAAACCATTCTAAAAATACTGTAGACCTCAGCACTGAGTTCATTTTGTTTTTGTTGTTTTACACTACAGCGACACACTTCCACCACTTCCTGGTGTTATGGCGCAAAGTGTCCACTGGATGGACCCCAACACAAAGGAAAGATAAGCATGGAGTCACTGTACTGTAAACCAAACACTGATATATGTGGAGACACAGTTTTTGACAAACATGTACAGGATAACCTCTCATGTTGACCAATGACAAATGGGTTTTTCCAATGGTCTTCAATGTAATAGTTCAACTATGACCATGCTACCTGCATATTTCTTTGTCAAGAGATTTTAGTTGGAGGCAAAAAATAATCCTGATGTTACAACAGTTTACATTTTTCTAACCACCCTAAAAATGCTTAACCTGTTTAGCCCGAGAGCCCCCTGTAGAGGGGGCTGCAAGTTTTTTTTTCACGAAACTGTGTCTCAGGGCTTCTTAATATTTAAAAACCTATTAATGTGTCTTACCAGATTAACGGGAAGAAACTCAGCTAACTGACGATATGAACCATTTTTACCAAATCAAAACACAAGTCTCATAAGAAGCGTCTAAATTAACCCTGATTGAAAAAATGCTAACGCACTTGGGACAGAACTCAAGGTAAAGATACCCTTATCACTTATTGTAACTGCACATACAAGATATCCAATTAAAACTGAGATTACACAGATTATATAGGTATTAGTATCATCACTGAGCGATCAGAACTCGCGACAGGGGAAGCAAACACAGACATCAGAACACGTAGCTTTAGCAAAACACGGAGATATGCTCACCTTCAGGGCCGTATCCACCATTGAGGTCACAGAGGTCCGGACCTCGGTAATTTTTTCCGAGCTGTGTATATAACTAAACTTGTGAAATAACTGCACTAAACAGGGTTCTCTGTAGTACTTCCATTTACTGACGATGGGGGCGCTGCATAACTACGTAGCCTCGATTAACGCAAACAGAAGAAGACGACATGTATCAACAAACCACCGCAGCCCGGACTTGTATCGGAGCAGCGGAGGAGTGATGAGGTATCTAGAGATCTGAGTCCAGCAGCTGCTAGTGTTTCTGTTCATCAGGACATTATATGACCAGCAGATCCTGTGTGAACGCACTACGTTAGTCAGTGGACGTCCGACAACATGCACACTAACTTATATTGTAGCTATAGGCTATACTTTGGTTTAAATTGCGTGAATTAACTAGCTAGAGAGCAAAAGTTAATTACATTCATCCAATGTCAGAAGGATGACCTTTTAACAAACGTTGTAATGCTTTTCTTTCATTTCAATTTGAGTAAAACATTGAAGATATAACATTGTATTGTTTTCTTTTTACACTGACTCAGATATAATGAAAACACTACGTCAGTCGAAGCTCAGCTTTGGTAAGGAAGAGACAGGACAGGCAGAGAGAAAGAGAGAGAAAGAGAAAGTGATGGAAGTCAGGGATGAACTGCAGGTACAGTCACACAAAAATAATGTAGGCTTAATAACCCCATCCATCCATCGATCTATCCATCTATAACGTAGTCTTCATTTACAATATAGACAATAGGCATTTTAAACAACATACATCTACTGCAGTTATGATGTCATAATAACATACAATTGTATAAAACACAATTTGATTACATCTTTTTTCTCTTTTGAGAATCAAACAAAACAGATTTAAAAAAAAGAATGCAAACAAACAAGTGAAATTAACTAAATTGCTGAATTTTTTTAATTCACTGGCACGAGCGACAAGTGAGGAGGAGCAAAAAGTGAACAAGGACGGAGAGATTGAACAAAGAGAAAGAGTAGAGGACAGAGAGAGCGATGAACAGGAAGAAGACAGAGAGACTAAAGAAGATGGAAGAGAGGCTGCAGGTTATGGAAAGGAGAGAGACGTGGAAATGAATGTTGACAATGTTTTGTGATCATCTTAGCTCTTCTGCATGTCCAGATCATTAATAGTAACAATTAACTTATTCAAAAATAATTGATGCTGCAGCCCACTGACATGGTTTGAAATCGATATATTATCCAATTTGTGACCTGTGACCCGTGACCCCCCCCCCCCACAGGACTTAAAAAGCACCTAACTAGATCATGAAAATCCCAGAAATCTCGTGTGTAACATGTTTGGACCTCGGTATTTAGGAATTCACTCTCACTCCTTATTTGCTAATGTGTGTGTGTATGTGGAACCTCCCCTCGATTCCATTGGCTCTAGCGGTTAAAAAGAGATGTCAATCATCAAAATCGACCAAGGGGGAACAGAGATATGTCGGACACAATAATTAAAAAACATTTACTGTGTTCAATCTGAATTTACTTTAAAATAAAAACATCTGTATTGATTCTGACTGTTCTACATCCAACTCACAGATCCTTGCTTTGAGAAAAAATATTATTAATGTTCCCCTTTTAGAAGGGAAGATATGTTCATTTGTTCAGGTAATGTCATTTTCGAGCCTGAGACCTGAAAAACAGGCTCAGGGCAGGAAAGCTATCCATCAATGATCCTAATTAACCAGGAAGATTTGTTGGGCTAAGGGTAGTAAGTGATATAAAGTATTCTTACTCTTCTGCTTCTCATAGAGTGCCTACAGAGCTCAGTGATTCGCTTTAACAAAATAAACTTATCTATGTACAGTAACATCTTCACCTCATGTGAAGTCAGGAAAACTCTGAAAGTTGTGAATCAAAATCCCTCTAAAAAGAGCTGCAGTAACAGGTAGTAGTTGAGAGGGATAAGACACATTGGTTTCTCTCAAAAGGAACCTAAAACTAACTGAGTTCATCAGGTTGGTAACACTTTATATTAAGGTACAGAAATTCACCGTCAATTAGTTGTTAATTAACATACATATTGCAGTATATTGGCGCTTTAGTAATCATTATAAAACACTTATTAATTCCTTATTCTACATGAACGTAATCTACAAGTAATAGGTCATTAGTTGAGAGTTTTTCCTCAATAGAGTGCCACAGTGACGCGTCCTAAAACCCGGAAGTAAGCTTCTTCCGGTTCCCTGGACAAAAAAGCGATGCAATTTCTCCATAAGATTTTGGAAAATAGCTCGAAATAAGGTCTGTGTTTGAGACACATTTAAGAGACGGATCACATTTTGTTCAGTCGGATAATCTCCAGATGTCTACCCTACTTTTATAATTTTATAATCATAAATCTATCGATCATAAATCTATCGATTAGGGATATGCCAAACATATTGGACACAATCTCCTAAAGGTACAAATAAGCTTCAGGACTCTGGGTGGGGCTTTTTCTATGGCAGCAGTTGGTATTTGAAGACTGTTGATGCTGGTAGATGTTGGACTGGCTGAGCGAGTTTCGGCCTGTTTAGCCTGGGAGCTGCGGGACAAACAGCCGTCAGCAACAGGAAGTCAAATATGGAGCAGAGCATATTAAGACCAAAACTCATGTACATCAACTTCCTTACTACTTAAATAAGCACTAATTAGAGGGTTATTGAGGATACACTCTCAACTAATGGCCTATTACTTGTAGAATATGTAGAATAAGGCATTAATATTTGTTTTATAATGACTAATAAAGAGCCAATATACTGCTAATATGCATGTTAATTAACAACTAGTTGATGGTGAAATTGTGTACCTTAATATAAAGTGTTACCCAATATAATATTTTGATTCTCCTCTGTCTGAATAAATAATATACTATAGCCTATGAATTTTGATTGATGCAGCCATCCGACAACTTTCCTCTGTGGAAACTCAGCCTCTGGACGGGGCATTAACTTTGGCATCAGTTCACTGACATTTAACAACTGGTTTGTTTGGAGATGTCAGAACGATAAAGGAAGTGTTAGGCCTGTGTAGACTGCAAACAGTATTACAACATGTGTTTCGTCCTACTTTCAATAAGCACACATTGCATTGGTTATGTATCATTAGCGATTATCAGACTTAGAGTTTGTATTCTAAACTCATCTAGTTGGCAAAGCTTTTTGGTAATTGGTCCAGATGTGGGGACAGCAAATGACCAGACTATCAAAGCTCCCTGCAACACGTAGACCTGTAACAATACAAGTCGACTAAACTGGTCTGTGATTTGAATCGGTAAACAGTTTCCTTGTTTGTTTGTTTTTTAAATGACCAGTACACACAATTGGAATCAGAAATTCACATATTAAAAACTTCAAATTTAAACTGGAACAGTATCCCCTTTTGCTTTTAAGCCAGGGAAAATGTGCACGTCACTTTAACCCTTGTGTTGTGTTCGGGACTCCCGTGACCCGTTTCAAGTTCAAATTATATAATAACTACGCACTAGTTTTTTTTATCGGAACAAGGCTTCATGATATCCTCCACAACAGCCATATAAACACTACAAAACGGATTTTTACAATTTTAGCTAAGTTTGAAGGTCTCAAAAAAAAAAGTGTATAATTTGGTGTTCGGGTCTGGGAAGACCCAGCAGCATTGTTTTGAGTGACTCGGGGTCAAATTTGGCCCAATCAAGATTCATCTTTGACTTTCGACACCCCACCCCCTTCATCCACTGTCACAATAATTGTCAGTCTATTAAGTCTATCATAGTCAGATAAGCTTTATTATCCACTGTCTTCACTATAAGGAATATAATGAGCGAATATAATCAAACGTTTTACTTAAATATGTGGTGTGATGTGTTTTGGGGCCATAAAATAAAATTACAACTGGATTGTACAGTTGTGAATGCACAATAAGTTAGTTATGATGTAGTTAAAACAATATGTTCTTAGCTTAATGAGGGAATTTAACATGTTGTTATGTTTCCTAACAACCTCATCAATCGAGACCCAATATCTCACGAGGAAAAAGTGAGAACAGGATAACATGATTGCTTTAATTCAGGCAACAAAATGCCATAATGATCCATAAGGGATGCTGCCTGAGAGAAAACACTCTTCTTCCTTGTTATCATGACAACTAATGTTACATATTCAATGTCTAAAAGGCCTTTAGTTTATTTTATTGTATATAGATTTCTGTTTTAGAGTAGATACATATTGTACTTGTTGTATGGATGTGGATTATGTCATCCCTGACATTTAACTGACATGTGTGTCCAATAAATGTAACTGAACTCTTCTGATTAAAGTAAAACCTGATCATAATAAAGATAAGAAACAGCTTGACACACCTGTGAAGCAGAGCCTTTGCTCCCTAACTATCAGAGAAAACCTGGTATTTCTCAATACCCATGCAGATCAGAGGGAGGGAAGCACCAGCTGCAGCTACACTGAAAAGAGGAGGGCTTACACGTCACACTCAGGAAACGAAAGTTATGTTATTTAGAGAGGCAGCCACACTGCAGTCGAGACTAGTCTCTGTTTCTGTCTAAAGAAAATACAAACTGAGTTCATCAGATCTTTCTCAACAACACAGCAGAGTCTCTGTCAAACACTGGTGAGTACAGCTGATTATATTTACACTTTCAACAAGCAGGATTAACACAAAACTTCAGCTCTACTCAGACGAAATCTCCACCCAACTCTAACAACATGACCATATATATGATATAGAGTCCACTTTAAACAGCTTAAACAGTCTCTTTGTATCAGCTCTTAGTACTTTGTAAAATGTCCCTCTGTGGGACTAATAAAGGTATTCTGATTCTGATTTAGTAACTTGTTACTTGTGTTGTAGTACTCGAGACCGGTGTTGCAGTATAAGTTGAGTCATGACAACTGGCGACATTAATGTTGCATGTTGGTATGGTCTATACCAGCTGCTACACTCAAACGGTCTTGCAGTGTGTGTGTGTGTGTGTGTGTGTGTGTGTGTGTGTGTGTGTGTGTGTGTGTGTGTGTGTGTGTGTGTGTGTGTGTGTGTGTGTGTGTGTGTGTGTGTGTGTGTGTGTGTGTGTGTGTGTGTGTGTGTGTGTGTGTGTGTGTGTGTGTGTGTGTGTTACTTGCCAACCCTCTCGATTTTCGCGGGAGACTCCCGCATTTCTCCCGATTTCTGACAAAATCAGATTTACTCACTGTTTCCACTCGGACTTTAATACAGCTACACCATGGTTTGGTTTCCATGGTAGCGCGTCTCTTTAGCAGCGCGCGCAACTCAAAGTCTGAGAGGGTGAGGAAGATGAAAACTGAACAAGAATCGACAACTCCCTCTGCTAACTCCTTTCCTGTAAAATATAGTTCCAGCCCACACATATGCTCCATGGTGCCACAGGCATTGCCCTTACAACTACAATAAGCATGTAAATGTTAATCTACAGCTCCGGCGATCCACTAGCACCGGAGTCTCCACCTGCAGACGCAGTCATCCTCGACAACTACTGTAGCGTCACCTTGGATATGAGTCTAAACAACTCACAGACACACAGGCCAGGGCACTGACAGGGCACCCTTTGAGCATCAGATCTGACGATGCTGATTGGCTGAAATTATGTTTCGGCGGCATAGTTTACAGATAGCAACAGTCAGCTTGTTGGCTGCAGCTGCTCTGGCTGAGGGCTCCTTTCTTACCGCCCGGACGAGAGAGGGTAATGATACACGCTGGGGCCAGGCAGGAAACATGTGACTTATCAGTAGTTTTAGACATCGTAAAATAATTTTAAACGAGATTTTATTGTAGATTATACATTTTACTGATGATAAAAAAAAATTAAAAAAAAAATGTAAATATATTTTTAATTTGTAATGACAATCAAACCATAGACTGTATATATAAATGGACGTAGGGTCCGTGACGTCACCCATAGGATTCTGCAGAGTTGCCGAGAAGCCCTTAGGCGGAGTCGGCCACTAACGGCTCGACAGTGACGTCAGAGTTCAACTCCCGCCTGCTCCAAATAAGGGCAAAGAGGCGGAGCCGAGGCGGGACCTGGTGCCACCGAGCTGAAAGTTCCAGAGCTAGCTGAAGCTACCAAGCTAAGATAACATGCTCCCCAAAGGCACACTGTCGTGGTATTTTACGTTTCTAAGGTAAGCGGACATGAAACTATTCAGCAAAACTATAAATAATAATCTAAGTTATTGAGTTTTTAGCATAATACTTCAGAATCTTAAAATCCCTTAACGTTTGTATGCAATTGTGCTAAATTCAACATTGGAATCAAGCAAATATTAATATGTTTGCATGACATTAGTTATTTATATTTTGATATCACTTAATTATACGTTTAATACATTTAAGTCAAGCTAAGGTACATGTGATGGTAGCTAGTTAGTGCTCTTACCTGAGAGGTCTCCTTCAAACAGCATAATAACCAGACTGTATCATTAAAACTAAGTACCAGTTCTAGATCCTTGACTTTAGACAAACAATTCAAAAGACAACATTTATTTAAAGACCAATCTTTATTTGAATGTGCCTCTTAACCTGATACATTAGTTATACAGTAATAGTATTGACAATCTAAAAAAACTGAGCAACTCAACTGTCAACTTTATGTTTCTTATTGTCTCAAGCATTTGTTATTTTCATTTTCCCCCTCTCATATTCAGTGTGGACGGATTGAGACAGCGTGGTGTCCAGAAAGTTGCAGAGACTTCAGGGAGAAACCTCTGTGTGGGGGACTGGGGGGAGGGACTGATGGAGGAGCACATGCTGGGCAAAGCTGATACCAACTGCACAGGCCTAATCTGTCACTTTATTTGAACAAATGTGTTTACTTATACATTTAATAGGTTTACACCTTCTGTCCATATGTGCGTTTAATTCAAAACATTTGATTAACTTTTGGTTCACATTTCAATAAATTGTATTTGCACTCCTTTTGTCCATTATTCTTACTGAAAATGTTAGATTACACATTCACATCTGACTGAAGGTTGGCCCCATTTATTTGTGACGTTGCAAACTTTGCGGTACAAGTGATGTGAAGCTCATAAAGCGAGGCAAATAGAAATAATCAGCTGATGGAGTTTAGATGTGGAAATAGGTGCTTTCGATCAGCTGACTGTTGTTACAATAAAAGTAGTGTACTGGTCTTAAAATCTCATAGCATCAGCTTTTAATTTTCCTCTTGGATGTTCTTCTTGACCCTCAGAGAAGGAGAAAATGTCGTGTCTTTCAGGCATGTCCTTTCCTAACAAAAATTACAGGAAACATAAAACATATTATTGTAGAACAAGTGTGTTATTTATGAAAGCGGTGTGTTTGTGTGTTTAGGGGCTGTAGATATAATTATATTGTAATTGTAATGTTTTTTTATTTATTTCAACAGTGAGCTACAAAGACAATCAGATTATGAATGAACAGTATGAAGTTCATCAACATTGAAATATATGTTATTATCAAAATAATATTTAACTGTTATCAAAACGTAGTGCAACTGTAGAAGCTTGCTCTGTTGTTTCACTGAAAGAATAACTTTTACCACGTTTTTTACAGACAATATTGAGATATAAATAGTAGCGGTACTCACTATGTGTTAAATATCTTTGCCTTTAATACATTAAATTAGAAAGCTGACAAAATCATATTGCTTGTTAACATCTAAATGTAACTTTTTGCACAGAAAAAACCCTCAACTTCACTGATGTGTAGGTGATTTAGTATTGTTTAATGGAATGTATATCAGTGTATTAAAGTCAATACTTCATTTATGTAAACCAATATCTTTCTTGATTCTTTGTACAGTATGACAAAAATAGTATTTGTACCTGTGCTGAAGTTCACTGCTGTGAGGAGTCCAGTTCTGTCTCTCACTTTCTGGTCCAGCCTGTCTGCATCACCTGGACACCTTAAACAAACAGATATATGTAAAGGACCATGTGTACAAACAATATAACTGATTCTCTTCGTTGAACATGTTGGATTGTGTATTGTCCGAGTCAGGGTCCTTTTTATTTTACTGTAACTTTGGAAGTTGTGTTACCAATGCTTGCTGTTTATTTGATACCAATTTGGTGATGCAATTCATAAAAACAACAAGGTTTGGGTTTGTTCTTCAGATGACTGTGATGTTAACGTGTAAGCTCAATAATGAACTCCAGCTCAACCAACCATATTGTAATATCTAAGTAATCATCTTGAAATATGACATTAATAATTGTAATATACACACATCTTGTTGTGAGGTTGATTCAGGGTTCTTACACCTTTTCCAAAGTCAAATTCAAGCACTTTTCCAGCATTTTCAAGGTGCATTTTCAAGGTGCATTTTCAAGCATCTTACAGCTGTTGTAAATGACATATTTATATACACGTACTTATACTCAAATTATTATTTCCCTACCTCATATTAAATCAGATGTTCTTTATGCTATAAACAACCAAATGTGTGTTTCGTGATAGCATTCTACATGAGGATGAACAATTAAAGAAAAGAAAACTAAGTTTAATATTTCAAAATGAGTGATCTGTACGTACACTGGGCATCCCATATAACCTGGCGGAGCCGATATACAACAATCAGCCAAATAACTTTTCAATACATTATTGATTACTATTTTTTTAGGTACTTTTAGGTTGGCAGTAAACAAGTCAGAGGTGAATGGTGTACTTTTCCTCCACTAAATGTATTTAATACCTTTAGTTACTTTACAGATGTGGATTAATGATGTGAAATCTAATCAAGTGTTAAATCAGACTTTAGTTCCACCTGGAGTAAATCCACAAGCTACCCTGCAGTATACAAAGTCATTCAAACTAGCTGCACCTTTACCAGCTTTGAGAACACTTTCATGATCAATCATTATAAAACATATCATATATATTATTCTGAAATGGACCAATCTGCACAATGACTATTTTTACTGTCGCTACTTTCACTATATTTTGATGAGAATACTTTTCTACTTTTACTTGAGGAACATTTTGAATGCAGGACTTTTACTGTAACAGAGTATTCCTACACTCTGGTACTTCTACTTTTACTCAAGTACAAGATCTGAGTACTTTTACTTTTACTTAAGTACAATATCTGAGTACTTCTACTTTTACTCAAGTACAACATCTGAGTACTTCTACTTTTACTCAAGTACAAGATCTGAGTACTTCTACTTTTACTTAAGTACAATATCTGAGTACTTCTACTTTTACTCAAGTACAAGATCTGAGTACTTCTACTTTTACTTAAGTACAATATCTGAGTACTTCTACTTTTACTCAAGTACAACATCTGAGTACTTCTACTTTTACTCAAGTACAAGATCTGAGTACTTCTACTTTTACTTAAGTACAATATCTGAGTACTTCTACTTTTACTGAAGTACAACATCTGAGTACTTCTACTTTTACTGAAGTACAAGATCTGAGTACTTCTACTTTCACTACAAGATCTGAGTACTTCTACTTTTACTCAAGTACAACATCTGACTACTTATTCCACCTCTGGTAGCGTATTAGCCTGAATTGTAGCCACAAAATCACGCAGAGCTGCATAAAAATAGACTCACAATGGTAACAAGTGGAAAATAATATTTACGAATGTGTACAATGATTTGTAGGTAATTTTGACGACTCAAGACACTTGACTTATACATATTCAAAGGAAGACTGTGTTCATTCTACAATTACATGGGATTAGAACCGCCATCGGGTCAATTTGACCCACAGCTGTTTTTTTATTGTATGTAACTTTTTTTCAATAAAATATTAAAGTCTCCCAGTCCGTGACTTTTCCTGAAAGTGTGTTATGTAGCACCCTCTGTTGTTAAAAATGGTCAATATGAAGTCAGATTGAAGAAATCGCCAAAGAAATTGCCATTTATACCTATTTCCGCCAGCGGGTCATATGACCCCACCCCGATTTCGCGTGTAAACCATAGGTGTAAACATAGACATGACGTGTTGCTATAGCAACACCCTTTGTCTACTGCGGTTATCAAAGTTCTTTCTTTAAAACTATATATGATATGAATTGATGATTGATGTTTTAAATGTTTTTTCTTTTCTTTCTCATAATGTGTGTAGATATGGCTGCTGCAAGCTATCTGCCATCTGAAGATCAGTTTCTCTGCTCCATCTGTCTGGATTTGTTCACTGATCCAGTCAGCACATCATGTGGACACAACTTCTGTAGAACCTGCATCTCTGAACACTGGGATAGAAGTGACATGTGCCAGTGTCCAATGTGTAAAGAGGCTTTTAATACAAGACCAGATTTGAGGGTCAACACTTTCATCTCTGAGATGGTCGCTCAGTTCAGACAGTCGGCTCAACAGAAAGCCAGCAGCAGCAGCAGCTCAGAGCAACAAGTCTTCAAACCAGCAGAGGTTCCCTGTGACGTCTGCACTGAAACCAAACTGAAGGCCCTGAAGTCCTGCCTGGTGTGTCTGACCTCCTACTGTGAGACTCACCTGGAGCCTCACCTGACAATGTCAGGTCTGAAAAGACATCAGCTGATCGACCCTGTGGAGAACCTGGAAGACAGGATGTGTCCGAAGCACGATAAACCTCTGGAGCTGTTCTGTAAGACCGACCAGACATGTGTCTGTATGCTCTGCCATGTTTCAGACCACAAGATGCATGATGTGGTTCCACTGAAAGAAGGATATGAAGGGAAGAAGTCAGCGCTGGGAAAGAAAGAGGCTAGAATTCAGGAAATGATCCAGAAGAGACAACTGAAGATTGAGGAGATCAAACACTCAGTGGACCTCAGTGAGAAAGAAGCAGACAGAGAGAAAGCAGAAGGGGTTCAGGTCTTCACTGCTCTGAAGGAGTCTGTTGAGAGAAACCTGAATGAGTTCATCCAAACAATAGAAGGGAAGCAGAACATGAGAATGAAACAGGCTGAAGACTTCATCAAACAGCTGGAACAGGAAATCTCTCAGCTGAAGAAGAGAAGTGCTAAAGTTGAGCATCTCTCACGGTCTGAAGACCCCCTCCAGCTTCTCCAGGGTGTCCATTCCCTAAACATCCAACACCCATCACCCACCAAGGACTGGACAAAGGTCAGCATCCCTCCATCATCATATGAAGGGACTGTGGTGAGAGCTGTGGTTCAGGTGGAGGAGACACTCAGTAAAGAGATGAAGAAGCTGCTTGAAGCTGAACTGAGGAGGATCCAGAGGTACGCAGTGGATGTGACTCTTGATCCTGATACTGCACATCCCCGTCTCATCCTGTCTGTTGATGGAAAACAAGTCCGGGATAGTGATGTGAGAAAGAATCTCCCAGACAACCCAGAGAGATTTTCTGATTGTATTTGTGTTTTAGGAAAGCAGAGTTTATCTTCAGGCAAATTCTACTTTGAGGTTCAAGTTAAAGGAAAGACAGACTGGGATTTAGGAGTGGCCAGAAGGTCGATCAACAGGAAGGGAATGATCTCACTGAGCCCTGAGGATGGTAACTGGACTATATCTTTGACAAAGGGATTCGAGTATCAAGCCAATGATGATCCTCCAGTCCGTCTCTCTCTGAAGTCTCGACCAAAGAAGGTGGGGGTGTTTGTGGATTATGAGGAGGGTCTGGTCTCCTTTTATGACGTAGATGCTGCAGCTCTTATCTACTCCTTCACTGGCTGCTCCTTCACTGAGAAACTCTACCCACTCTTCTATCCTGGACTTAAATGTGGCCGTAAAAACGCTGCACCTCTGATCATCTCTCCTGTCAGAGTCACCTAATCACTTATCTCATTTAATGTGTTGATTTGTTTTCATTCAAGGGAACAAATATCAATATTTAGAGTATTTTCTACAAAATAAGTTTAATGTGGTGAATGATTTACATATTGTTTAGATGTTGTATACAACACATAAGTGGATTCATTAATCTACTCAAAAATCAAATAATAATCTCTTCAACACTTTATCGTAACACATGTGGAGAATATCTATGAACGTTGGTAAAGCTAAAGATTTATTTTAACTTTAAGAAAAAAACGTTGTTTGTAATGACACCAACTTTGTCAAGCTAGTTAGAATTGATAATAACATTAAATGTTTTATAATCAATTGTTATAAAGCTTCATTTAATAGAAAGGCTTATTACGTGCCTCTACAGTGTACTTAATACAATATGTGTAATAGTTATAGTGCTAGAAAAACTAAAATGAAGCAAAATAATATGATAAATCCTCATTTATGTTCAAATGTGTTTGGTTAATAACTGTTAACTTGTATATTTACATTCCAGGTTTTATAATTGATTACTGGTAAAATGGCTTATGAATCAAAGACATCTGTAAATATGTGATTGTGAGTTAAGAAAACAGTCAAATAAACTAGATGTTTGGTCTGAGAAAGCAGAGACTCGAGCACTAAACACTGAACAGGAAGGCCTGGTTTACACATCATTTGTATTTCATGACACATTTCCTGAGGCTAATTCATAATTAAAAAAATATAAGTTGACGTATTTTTGTGTAAAAGTTTGTAGGAAGAAATGTTTGTTTCCACTATCAGTGATTGGATATTGTACGGCTGTCGAGCAGAAAACAGTGGGGCTGATATCAGTGAGATAGCATTCACTTTGATGAGTACAAATAAGTAACTAACTACAGAGTTTAGCATTATACGAGTATGTATGGCAACAACTCATATAAGAAAACATTTGAATTTATTGAATGATACTCTTTAAGGAAATAACAGTTAGACCTACCATTTACTTCCTGTAGTTTTGCCATATTTTTATAAAACTAGTTTCCCCCTTTGTGATACAAAACGCTGAATCATTTGTTTGCATTGTGTCAACACTCATGTTTGTTTGTTGTGTGTGTGGTAGAAACAACTGGGTGAAATGTGATGAGGGTCACATGACTAACGGGGATTGGCAAAAAGCCAGAATACACCTCTTCCCAGGTTCTCAGTTTTAACTCATCATGCATACACAAAACCCTCCTTTTATTATACTTTGAAAAAATGCCTTTTCAAATGATTTCCCTCACAGCACATTTTTATAATCACTGAACTCAACAAGAACTCAATGTGAAACGGGTTCAATATTTTGTCTTTCATCCAAGATAACAATCTTCACAAGCACAATTTTAAATAACAAAAGTAACATATTAATTTCATGGTCACTGGTATTTGTTGTTTGTAAGTAAGTTAGTAAGTAAAGTTTATTTATAACGCGCTTTTCACAGACAAAGTCACAAAGTGCTTGACAAAACAATAAAACATCATAGGAATCATACAATAATAAACGACCACTCAAGCCACGTGATTAAGAAGTCATAAATGCACCCAAAACACAATAAAAACACAATAAAACATAGTATAAAATAGAATAAAATCAAGCACCGGTTACCCAAACGCCTGCCCAAACAGGAATGTCTTTAAATTCGTTATAAAGGGAGTCAACAGATTCTGCGGACCGTAGGTGTGCGGGCAGAGCGTTCCATAGTTTAGGAGCCACGGCCTCGAATGCTCGATCACCGCGAGTCTTAAGGTGAGTGCGTGGGACAGACAGTCAATTGAGCATGTGTGACCTGAGTGGGCGGGCTGATGTATGGATGAATTAGGTCAGCCACATAAGCAGGAGTCTGACCGTGCAATGCTCTGTAGGTGAGGGTGAGGATTTTGAACTGGATCCTATAGGCTACAGGGAGCTAGTGAAGAGATCTGAGTATTGGGGTAATGTGGGACCGTTTATCT
The DNA here is from genome assembly GCF_949606895.1 of Notothenia rossii. Lineage (NCBI taxonomy): Eukaryota > Metazoa > Chordata > Actinopteri > Perciformes > Nototheniidae > Notothenia > Notothenia rossii. Next base: position 8,971,611 of record NC_136912.1, on the reverse strand, counting down.
GTGTGAGTAATGTGTTCAGTGTTATTTCAGCTTACAGGAAACAAGTCTTAAAAACACAAAAGGAAAACTTGATGGCTTTGCGTATGTCAAGGATCAAAACCATTCTAAAAAATCAGGCAAGATTTAAAAAAACATGGCAATTAGCCTTTTATTTTATTTTTTATTTCAGTGGTTAAAAACTGAGTATATGTTAAGGTAAGCAGGATTATATTGTATCTCATTTTAGAATCTAAACAACAACTGCTGTTTCATTTGTTGCTCAAAGTTATGCATGAAACATCTCACATTTTCACAAGGCCTTTCAAGTCAGATTTAAAAATAGTCAATTGTTGACTGTTCTGCTGTGTAAGTGGGCGTGTCAGACCTGACCTTTACCTCACCTACCTCTATTAAGCTTACCATTGATAAAAAGATGCTAAATTGGCTGTGAATGGAAAGGATGTATGTTTCCTTCTTTGTTGTTTCAGGCATGTGAAACCAGGCATGTGAAACTAGATAGAACATTCTGAACTTTTGACCTATACACACATTCTAGACCATATTTCTTTAATTTCTCATGTTCCAAATATGTTAAATGAGTCTCTTGGAGGAATATAATTTGCACATTTTCCTTTTTCAACTTTGTCATAACCTTTTCTCTCTTCTTTGGTACGTTAAGACCATTCACATTTAGCGACAGTATCTTAGTATTAACCATTTATGTGTATTGGTAGGTTATTCTTTTGGTATGCTCCCTCGAAGCTCTGGGCTAAACAGTCGTTAACAAAACACACATAGGCGTGTGGCGCAGTGGATAGAGCCTTGGTGTTAGGATCAGGGGGTCACAGGTTCAAACCCCACTGCAGTCAGCATGTTGTTGTGTCCCTGGGCAAGACACTTCACCCCAAATTGCTCCTGTGGGGATTCAGTATGTATTCAGCTTCAGTATTCAGTATGTAAGTTGCTACAGATAAAAAAGTCCAACAAGTTGCATGTAATAATGTAATAATAAACATAAAACAAAAATGGGTTCTAACATCCCCAATTCGTCGGTGGGTGCAGGGGAAATCCTCCCGTAAGAGGGCCCCTCTCTAGACTTGAGACTATACCCAACTCATGGGGTTACGTGCTGTCTAGGCATGTCCAACATTAACACTGGCCTACCTCTCTCCGTTGGTGTCCAATAAAAAAAAAAGCCTCTATATTTCTTCAATCCTCAATGAAAGTTATTCAAGCTAAACAGTCCTACGCTTTCCATTTTTGCAACATTTCTCTCGTCGTGTCTTCCTTCCTTTCCCTTGACTCGTTGCCAGACCGGTTGCGCCCTCCTCTCTTCCACAGGTGCGGCGGCTCCGCCTGGTACCTCCATCTCGAGTCCCCTCTCCCTCATGTCCCTGGCGGCGTCTATGGCGTGCGTCATCATAGGTCTTCACTCCGGCTTCCCAATAAATGCATATTTTAGCGAGTGGTGTCTGGAAACGTATTCCTCTGTCCTTCAATACTTTCTTGATGCCCAAATATGACTTTCTTTTCTGGACCACTGCGGTTGCATAGTCGTGGTCAAAGAATATGCGTTTGCCCCCTACACTCATTTTCTTCTGCCATGCTTTCTTAAGAATGACTTCTTTCGTGTCGAATTGCAAGAAATTGACCACTATTGACCTGGGGGTAGCGGTCGGAGGCGGCTTTTGAGCGAGGGCTCTGTGCGCTCTTTGAATGTTGAGATTAATAACGTTACCCTCCTGTAGCTCCAGCTCAGTGCTCAGGAGTTGCTCCACGTATTTGGTAACCGACTCCCCCTCTGGCACCCCGAATATTCGGATATTATTCCTCCTTGATCTTCCTTCAAGGTCTACCATTGTTTCCTTCATCTGGTGCGTCTGATTCGACATTTCAATCATTGTTTCTTTCGCCTCCGACCGGCTCGCAGTGTCTCGGAATGGCCCGTCTCCGTAATTTTAGCTTCTTCGTCCTCGTCTCCGTTGTTTTCTTGCTTCGAGTTTTCTGTCACTCCTGGTTGATCTTTCGCTGTTTCTTGTTTTCTGTTATTTCTTCGGCTACTTCGTCTGATCCCTCTCCTCATTTCCTGGTTTTAGGTATCGAGTTGAGCATTTATGAGGGTTTATTTTGTCCAACTTGCGAGAGGTAGAAGATAGTGTTGCTACTCACGTCGCCATCTTCCGGAAGTCCTATTTAGTGTCATTTTAATTCATTAATTTAGAGTATATGTTTATGTTTTCGATTGAAGGTGGAAACGGGGGATTTGGTGCTTATTGGTAGATATGTGGAGAAATAGAATATGTTTCCTTTGACCAAGACAAGAGAAGATGTAAGAACATTATTCCTCTTTCTTTTCATTGATGAAACCTAAGAAAATAAACTACACAGCTAAAATTCTTGCCTGGACAAAGGACCTTATCCCAGCAGCAACATGTGATACCTGGTGCAACAGCAGCAGTTTGATTTTGTTTTTGTAAGTGTTGTGCTACCTGGCTGATGCTGGGCAGTTTGGTGAGCAGCATCTGGAAGACGGGTGGAGGCAGAGTCTGCTGCAACACCTGCAGCAGCTGCTGGGGCTGCCCACACACTGCGATGGCGTTGGTCAGGTGGTCCACGCCTTTCTCATAGTCTCCTGTGGAGAGGACACACAGGTGAGGGAAGTACTCACACACTTCACTTAATAAGCCAGCCTAAAAATAGTCATGCATTCAAAATGTTAATTAAGTAAAAGTAAAGAAGTATTATCAGCATAATGTTTTCCAAAGTTGTAGTTTGTCATTATGGAGCCATTACTTGGTAGTACAGTACTGCATCATATGATGTAAGTCAATGTGTTTTTGTTATTTAAAGGGTAACACTTTGTCAAACTAAACTAGAATACTAAAGTATGACTTAAGTACAACTACCTCAAGTACAAGTATCTCAACATTGTTATTAAAGGGGCCCTATTATGCTCATTTTCAGGTTCATATCAGTATGTAGTGCCTCTACTGTGACATGTCTCCATCCTTTAATGTTCGAAAAGCTCTTTATTATTCTCATACTGTCTGTGCTGCAGCACCTCTTTTCACCCTCTGTCTGAAACCAGAGCCCAGTCTGCTCTTGTTGGTTAGCTAGCCAATAGCTCTGTGGAGGTGCGTGGAGGTATGTGTGTTTGTGTGTGTGTGTGTGTGTGTGTGTGTGTGTGTGTGTGTGTGTGTGTGTGTGTGTGTGTGTGTGTGTGTGTGTGTGTCACCCTGAGCCAGCAGCTCCTCCCCCAGCTGGATCTCCTCCAGGAAGAACTTCTGCACCGCCTCAGCGTCCTTCAGGTCGGGGAGCTGCGGGACAAACAGCCGTCAGCAACAGGAAGTCAAACTGTTTCTGAGTGATCAATAATCAGATCTGATCTGTGAGCCACTCGTACTTTTCAAGATGCGAACGCTTATTGTGAAATGCACACTCGATACAGCACAGCTTTGGCAAGGGAAACCTTAGAGCACATGTGTCAAACTCAAGGCCCGGGGGCCAAATCAGGCCCGTGGTGGATTTAATTTCGGCCCGCAGGATAATTTCTAATTACTATTAGATCTGGCCCTCCGGTATATTGCACGCACACCTTCACTCCATCCTGAGGGTCTCCTCCGCTCAGAGCCTGACCCCAAACATTGATGACCTTGCACCCAAGATGAGATGCCAAGTATCTGAACTAGCATCACAGAGCAGCAAACTGAGTTTCAATGTTTCCTTCTGCACTTTCTTTCTTGAGACAACAGGGCATGTTTGTTTTTTTCTTTGAGGGAAAAGTTCTTTGAAGCTGTTGTTGGCCTGTGGAAAAATGTAATCATAAGAAATGACTCCAGAAAATCTGCAGATAGAGCCATAAGAAATGAATGCAACTGATTATTTAATGTTTAATGTTTTTATAGGCAATAATTTAAGCTTTGTTAGTTCCAGGTTTAATATGTGCAATAAGTTCATTTCAATAAGTTTTGCAATAAAAATTGATCCAGTCCGGCCCTCGACTAGTCCAGATTTTTTCTTGGCCCACTGTGTATTTGAGTTTGACATATTGATATTGATATAGACTAGATCAGTGGTCACCAACCTTTTTAAGCCCAAGATCACCGACCTCGGCCTAAGTGAAAGGCGAGATATACCTATTGCAGAATTGAGTGAAAAAGACGGCCCAGACAGTGCTTCCAATTTGAGGCCTTTTATATAGGCTAATTGCATCTGAATTACTGTTACAATGAAGGCTCCATAATCAGCTCACGGCATATAGGCAGGGGTAAAGTGCTATTGGGGGGCGGACCTCACCTCCTCTAGGGGGGTCCGGGGGGATGCTCCCCCGGGAAGATTTTTTTTTAAATATTGAGGGTTGAAAGCATCAATCTGTTGCACTTTGAGAGCAACATGAAGAGATCTATGGATACCTCTCCACGCACCCATATGAAACAGAACTGTAAACAGATTTTCTTTTTCTTTATGGATATTTTACAAATCACTCCCCTTTTTACATTACATTACATTACTTTTAAACTGTATTCTTGTTTTACTGCCATATAGTAGGCTATTTCATACCTGGTTTTCATTTATTCTCTTATTGTTTGTATAACTATAATGATCATATGAAGGTGTGCCGCGTAAATAATCTTTTGAATAATTTGTGACAAAACCGTTCTAAACACTCAGAGTCCTTTAGCTCACCTGAGCCCCTCTGTCTGACAGGAGAGGACTGTCCTCCAGCTTGTTGTGGAAACAGCTCCTTATGTCCGTTAGTGCAGCTAGCTAACCAGATGCTAACATCACGGTCCATGCTAGCACCGGTCCCTCTCTCTCCCTCTCTCCCTCTCTCCCTCTCTCTCTCCCTCTCTATCACACTAAATGCGCTATTGCCACACACACACAGAGCCGAGCTTTAATGACACAAGCACACGTGTATTTCCATGCAACTCTCTGATTGGTCTGGTGTCTTGCCTCTGTTGCGTTCACTGAACACGGGAAATTACAGTCCTGCCGTTGTCTCTTGTGTCATGATGAGGTTCACGTAAAGCACGGTTAATGTATTATATTATTGAGGTGTCTCAAATATACGTCAATCAAGTGGCACCTGCTAATGGGGTGGTGGATGATAGGTTTATATCCAAAAACGTCTTTTTCAAACATTATTATTTTAATTTTATTTTTCTTTCTTTTGTTACTTTTTTTTTTAACGGTCCGCGATCTACCCGCACCAAACTCTTGATCGACCGGTCGATCGTGATCGGACTAGATAAATCATAATATAAAATAAAAGACTAATACAGGAAGTAAAGCTTTTAAAATAAAACCTAAAAATAGTGCTTACCAATTCTACTAAAATATTATTAGTATTATTATTATTATTATTATTATTAGAATAATAATAATTAAACAATATTTGTATTAAAATAAAAATAATAATAGAAATAATGTTTTAAGAATCACTTTTATCATGCCTAATATTAATAACACTACTACTAACAATAATAATAATAATTAATGTTGGTACATAATCTGAATTATGGATTGCATTTTAATGGAATTCTTGAATTGATGGGTTTATGGGGAAAACTAAATATCAGTGATGTAACAACAATAACAACAACAACAACAACAACAACAACAACACCAATATGGTAGATAATATACAGAGATGTTTGCACAGAGATTTCCTCAGGTAAAATGTTTTATATATTTGAGAAACTAAGAAATATTTGTATATATTTTGCAACTTGATCATTTTCCTCTTACTATGAAGCACACTGTAAATGATTGACAGGAGATAAGAGGAAGCGTTACAACACGATAAGGACTGTTTGTGCTCACCTTTGCCATGCCCGCCCTCTCTGTGGCTACCTGCTGCTTTCTCCTTCCTGCAACAGAGACACAAAAAAGTCTAAATTAAAAACCAAGAAATGGATTTAACAGCCACCTGTAAAACAGCAAGATTTTTATTTTGTTCATGGCTTTAACTGTTTCTTTTAATATTTAAAGTAACCTTGATTTAAGAGGTTCAATCACTGGGAGATATCATTCTGTATTGTCTCTTTTTATACAGTGCATTGAGGACATTTAACATGTTGTTATGATTCAGCATTAGGCAACTACCTCATCAATCGAGACCCAATATCTCACGAGGAAAAAGTGAGAACAGGATAATATGATTGCTTTAATTCAGGCAACAACATGCCATTATAATCCATGAGGGATGCTGCCTGAGAGAAAACACTCGTCTTCCTTGTTATCATGACAACTAATGTTACATATTCAATGTCTAAAAGGCCTTTAGTTCATTTGATTGTATATAGATTTCTGTTTCATAGTGGATACATATTGTACTTGTTGTACATTTGATGAAGGTATGTTGTCTACATTACTAATCATAATAATAAAACATGTCCCAGAAGCTGTAGAGTTTGGGTTTAGAGATGGAAAGGAGAGCGGCTGAGGTCGATCTGAGGGACCGTTGGGGTTGGTAGGGGTGAGGAGGTCAGTGAGGTAGGGGGGGGGGCTTTGTAAGTAAGGAGCAGTATTTTGTAGTTGATGCGGTGGGAGACGGGAAACCAGTATAGTTCAAGTTCATTAAGTTCTACAATGGAAATAAGTCTTTAACTATGTAGATTATGTCATCCATGACATTTTACTGACATGTGTTTCAAATGAATGTAACTGAAAACGTTCATCATAATAAAGATTAGAAACAGCTTTGACACACCTCACTCCTCACACGTGTAAAGCACCAGCGTTGCTCCCTAACTATCAGAGAAAACCTGGTATTTCTCAATACCCATGCAGATCAGAGGGAGGGAACAAACCAGCAGACAGTGAGAGGAGGAACTACACTGGAAAGAGGAGAGCTTACACGTCACACACAAGAAACAAAAGTTATGTTATTTAGAGAGGCAGCCACACTGCAGTCGAGACTAGTCTCTGTTTCTGTCTAAAGAAAATACAAACTGAGTTCATCAGATCTTTCTCAACAACACAGCAGAGTCTCTGTCAAACACTGGTGAGTACATCTGATTATATTTACCCTTAAACAAGAAGGATTAACACAAAACAGCCATTCTCAGGAGAAAGCTCCACCCTTTACGTCCAACTTGTTTTTCTCTAACAACATAACCATATATATAGAGTCCACTTTAAACATCTTAAACAGTCTCTTTGTATCAACTCATAGTACTTTAGTCACTTGTAACTGAATCTCTGTTGTGAGGAGTTTTAATTCACTTCTGCTCTCCTGCTCTTATTAGATTTTGCTGATCACTTCCTCCATAATGCTTTCACCCATTTCCTCTAGCTGTTTCAAAATAAAAATATTTCCATGACAGAAACAGTTGGAGGCTTTTAATGTGAAGCAGCTAGAGGAAATTAATAATTATGGTCACACAGTAAGAAGTGCAGTGTTATTTTTCAATAAAAATGTTTTCGACAAAACCTGTATTTTCATTGCTGTTAGCCAGAGTTGCATGCTTGACCCTGTCAGAGTTAAATGGTAACAGTTGCTCATGGCTTGTTACAAGTTATCAAAGTTATTTCGTTAAAACCATGTATGATGAATTGATGATTGATGTTTCAAATGTTTTCTCTTTTCTTTCTCATTATGTGTGTAGATATGGCTGCTGCAAGCTACCTGCCATCTGAAGATCAGTTTCTCTGCTCCATCTGTCTGGATTTGTTCACTGATCCAGTCACTATACCATGTGGACACAACTTCTGTAAAGACTGCATCACTGAACACTGGGATAGAAGTGACAGGTGCCAGTGTCCCATGTGTAAAAAAGAGTTCAACACAAGACCTGAGCTGCACGTCAACACTTTCATCTCTGAGATGGTGGCTCAGTTCAGACAGTCGGCTCAACAGAAAGCCAGCAGCAGCAGCAGCTCAGAGCAACAAGTCTTCAAACCAGGAAAAGTTCCCTGTGACGTCTGCACTGAAACCAAACTGAAGGCCCTGAAGTCCTGCCTGGTGTGTCTGACCTCCTACTGTGAGACTCACCTGGAGCCTCATCTGACAAAGTCAAGCCTGAAAAGACATCAGCTGATCGACCCTGTGGAGAACCTGGAAGACAGGATGTGTCCGAAGCACGATAAACCTCTGGAGCTGTTCTGTAAGACCGACCAGACATGTGTCTGTATGCTCTGCCATGTTTCAGACCACAAGATGCATGATGTGGTTCCACTAAAAGAAGGGTATGAAAGAAAGAAGGCCGAGTTGGGGAAGAAAGAGGCTGAAACTCAGCAGATGATCCAGAAGAGACAACTGAAGATTGAGGAGATCAAACACTCAGTGGACCTCAGTGAGAAAGATGCAGACGGAGAGATAGCAGAAGGTGTTCAGGTCTTCACTGCTCTGAAGAAGTCTGTTGAGGGAGGCCAGGCCAATCTCATCAACACGATCAAAGAGAAGCAGAAAACAACTGGAAAAAAGGCTGAAGCTTTAATCAAAGAGTTGGAACAGGAAATCTCTGAGCTGAAGAAGAGAAGCTCTGAGGTGGAGCAGGTCACACACTCTGAAGACCACCTGCATTTTCTACAAAGTGTCAAGTCCCTAAACATTCAACACCGACCACCCTCCAAGGACTTGAGAAAATTCAGCCTCACCCCAGCGGTATATGAGGGGACGGTGGTAAAGGCTGTGGCTCAGGTGGAGGAGACACTCGGTAAAGAGATGAAGAAGCTGCTTGAAGCTAAACTGAAGAGGATCCAGAAAGATGCAGTAAATGTGACTCTTGATCCGCGTACAGCACATCCCTGTCTCATCCTGTCTGATGATGAAAAAAGAGTTAAATATAGTGATGTCGAAAAGAATCTCCCAAACAACAGAGAGAGGTTTTCTGATTCTCTTTGTGTTTTAGGAAAGCAGAGTTTCTCTTCAGGCAGATTTTACTTTGAAGTTCAAGTTAAAGAAAAGACTGAATGGTATTTAGGAGTGGCCAGAGGGTCAATCAACAGGAAGGGAATGATCGCACTGGGCCCTCAGTGGGGTAACTGGACTATATCTTTGACAAAGGGATTCGAGTACGGAGCTCTTGATGATCCTCCAGTCCTTCTCTCTCTGAAGTCTCGACCTAAGAAAGTGGGGGTGTTTGTGGATTATGAGGAGGGTCTGGTCTCCTTTTATGACGTAGATGCTGCAGCTCTGATCTACTCCTTTACTGGCTGCTCCTTCAACGGGAAAATCTACCCATTCTTTGGTCCTGGTAATAAATATGGCCGTAAAAACGCTGCACCTCTGATCATCTCTCCTGTCAGAGTCACCTAATCACTCATCTTATTTCATGTATTGATTTATTTTTATTTTGTTTCCATCTTATTTTCTACAAGATAAGTTTAACGTGGTGATTGATTAACATATGGTTTAGATGTTGTATACAACACATAAGTGGATTCATTAATCTACAATCCAATAATTATCTCATCAACACTTTATCGTAACACATGTGGAGAATATATATAATATGAACGTTGATAATATGAAGATTTATTTAAAAAAAAGTTTTTTCTAATGACACCAAATGTGTCAAGCCATAGTTACAATTGATAATAACATTACATGTGTCATATTTAATTGTGTTATAAAGCTTAATTAAAGAGAAAGGCCTATTAATGCCTGTACTGTGTATTACATTTAATATGTGTAATAGTTAAACTGCTAGAAAAAGTAAAATTAAGCTAAATAATATGATAAATCCTCATTTGTGTTAAAATGTGTTTGGTTAATAACTGTTAACTTGTATATTTACATGCCAGGTTTTATATTGATTACTGGTAAAATGGCTTATGAATCAAAGACATCTGTAAATATGTGATTGTGAGTTAAGAAAACAGTCAAATAAACTAGATGTTTGGTCTGAGAAAGCAGAGACTCGAGCACTAAACACTGAACAGGAAAGCCTGTTTTACACATCATTTGTATTTCATGACACATTTCCTGAGGCTAATTCACATAAAAAAAATACAAGTTGATGTATTTTTGTGTGAAGAGTTTGTAGGAAGAAATGTTTGTTTCCACTAGCAGTGATTGGATATTGGCTGTAGAGCAGAAAACAGTGCGGCTGATATCAGAGAGATAGCATTCACTTTTACGAGTCGCAAAGACAAAAACAACTCTTTACAAGGAAGTAGCTAACTACAGAGTATAAATGCCAAAAATTAATATAAAGAAAAATGGGGTTGGGTTTAATGATAATTTTTAAGGATATAATAGTTGGACTTAAGACCTACCATTAGCTTCCTTAGTTTTGCCATATTTGTATAAAACTAGTTTTATTTTTGCATTGTGTCAACATACACTTGTGTGTTTGTTGTGTGTGTGGTAGAAACAACTGGGTGAAATGTGATGAGGGTCACATGACTAACGGGGGTTGGCAAAAAGCCAGAATACACTTCTTCCTAGGTTCTCAGTTTTAACTCATCATGCATACACGAAACCCTCCTTTTCTTATACTTTGAAAAAATGCCTTTTCCAATGATTTCCCTCCCAGCACATTTTTATAATCACTGAACTCAACAAGAACTCAATGTGAAACGGGTTCAATATTTTGTCTTTCATCCAAGATAACAATCTTCAGAAGCACAATTTTAAATAACAAAAGTAACATATTAATTTCATGGTCACTGGTATTTGTTGTTTGTAAGTAAGTTAGTAAGTAAAGTTTATTTATAACGCGCTTTTCACAGACAAAGTCACAAAGTGCTTGACAAAACAATAAAACATCATAGGAATCATACAATAATAAATGACCACTCAAGCCACGTGATTAAGAAGTCATAAATGCACCCAAAACACAATAAAAACACAATAAAACATAGTATAAAATAGAATAAAATCAAGCACCGGTTACCCAAACGCCTGCCCAAACAGGAATGTCTTTAAATTCGTTATAAAGGGAGTCAACAGATTCTGCGGACCGTAGGTGTGCGGGCAGAGCGTTCCATACTTTAGGAGCCACGGCCTCGAATGCTCGATCACCGCGAGTCTTAAGGTGAGTGCGTGGGACAGACAGTCAATTGAGCATGTGTGACCTGAGTGGGCGGGCTGATGTATGGATGAATTAGGTCAGCCACATAAGCAGGAATCTGACCGTGCAATGCTCTGTAGGTGAGGGTGAGGATTTTGAACTGGATCCTATAGGCTACAGGGAGCCAATGAAGAGATCTGAGTATTGGGGTAATGTGGGACCGTTTATTTTTGTGAGTAATGTGTTCAGTGTTATTTCAGCTTACAGGAAACAAGTCTTAAAAACACAAAAGGAAAACTTGATGGCTTTCCGTATGTCAAGGATCAAAACCATTCTAAAAATACTGTAGACCTCAGCACTGAGTTCATTTTGTTTTGGTTGTTTTACACTACAGCGACACACTTCCACCACTTCCTGGTGTAATGGCGCAAAGTGTCCACTGGATGGACCCCAACACAAAGGAAAGATAAGCATGGAGTCACTGTACTGTAAACCAAACACTGATATATGTGGAGACACAGTTTTTGACAAACATGTACAGGATAACCTCTCATGTTGACCAAGGACAAATGGGTTTTTCCAATGGTCTTCAATGTAATAGTTCAACTATGACCATGCTACCTGCATATGTCTTTGTCAAGAGATTTTAGTTGGAGGCAAAAAATAATCCTGATGTTACAACAGTTTACATTTTTCTAACCACCCTAAAAATGCTTAACCTGTTTAGCCCGAGAGCGCGATTTTTTTTTCACGAAACTGTGTCTCAGGGCTTCTTAATATTTAAAAACCTATTAATGTGTCTTACCAGATTAACGGGAAGAAACTCAGCTAACTGACGATATGAACCATTTTTACCAAATCAAAACACAAGTCTCATAAGAAGCATCTAAATTAACCCTGATCGAAAAAATGCTAACGCACTTGGGACAGAACTCAAGGTAAAGATACCCTTATCACTTATTGTAACTGCACATACAAGATATCCAATTAAAACTGAGATTACACAGATTATATAGGTATTAGTATCATCACTGAGCGATCAGAACTCGCGACAGGGGAAGCAAACACAGACATCACAACACATAGCTTTAGCAAAACACGGAGATATGCTCACCTTCAGGGCCGTATCCACCATTGAGGTCACAGAGGTCCGGACCTCGGTAATTTTTTCCGAGCTGTGTATATAACTAAACTTGTGAAATAACTGCACTAAAAGGGATTCTTTGTAGTACTTCCATTTACTGACGATGGGGGCGCTGCATAACTACGTAGCCTCGATTAACGCAAACAGAAGAAGACGACATGTATCAACAAACCACCGCAGCCCGGACTTGTATCGGAGCAGCGGAGGAGTGATGAGGTATCTAGAGATCTGAGTCCAGCAGCTGCTAGTGTTTCTGTTCATCAGGACATCATATGACCAGCAGATCCTGTGTGAACGTACTACGTTAGTCAGTGGACGTCCGACAACATGCACACTAACTTATATTGTAGCTATAGGCTATACTTTGGTTTAAATTGCGTGAATTAACTAGCTAGAGAGCAAAAGTTAATTACATTCATCCAATGTCAGAAGGATTACCTTTTAACAAACGTTGTAATGCTTTTCTTTCATTTCAATTTGAGTAAAACATTGAAGATATAACATTGTATTGTTTTCTTTTTACACTGACTCAGATATAATGAAAACACTGCGTCAGTCGAAGCTCAGCTTTGGTAAGGAAGAGACAGGACAGGCAGAGAGAAAGAGAGAGAAAGAGAAAGTGATGGAAGTCAGGGATGAACTGCAGGTAAAGTCACACAAAAATTATGTAGGCTTAATAACCCCATCCATCCATCGATCTATCCATCTATAACGTAGTCTTCATTTACAATATAGACAATAGGCATACTTTTTAAACAACATACATCTACTGCAGTTATGATGTCATAATAACATACAATTGTATAAAACACAATTTGCTTACATCTTTTTTCTCTTTTGAGAATCAAACAAAACAGATTTTAAAAAAATAATGCAAACAAACAAGTGAAATTAACTAAATTGCTGAATTGTTTTAAGTCACTGGCAGGAGCAACAAGTGAGGAGGAGCAAAAAGTGAACAAGGAGGAAGAGATTGAACAAAGAGACAGAGTAGAGGACAGAGAGAGCGATGAACAGGAAGAGGGGGGGTGGGCGGTATACCCCCGAACCCCCCTAACATGTTTGGACCTCGGTATTTAGGAAATCACTCTCACTCCTTATTTGCTAATGTGTGTGTGTATGTGGAACCTCCCCTCGATTCCATTGGCTCTAGCGGTTAAAAAGAGATGTCAATCATCAAAATCGACCAAGGGGGGTCAGAGATATGTCAAATCCACCCAAATGACCCCAGAAGTGTTTTTTTGTTGCTAGATCTCTCTAAAACGGTCACATTTCTCTTGTTTTGCATCAATCTTAATACAGGGTAATTATATGTTGTAGTTTAGATTCCTAAAGCTTTTAGTCTACCATCCCATCATTCAAGGGTGGTTTTCACTATACAGTATGTCATCTTTTTTTTTTTGGACGGACACAATAATTAAAAATTTTTTACTGTGTTCAATCTGAATTTACTTTAAAATAAAAACATCTATATTGATTCTGACTGTTCTACATCCAACTCACAGATCCTTACTTTGAGAAAAAATATTATTAATGTTCCCCTTTTAGAAGGGAAGATATGTTCATTTGTTCAGGTAATGTCATTTTCGAGCCTGAGACCTGAAAAACAGGCTCAGGGCAGGAAAGCTATCCATCAATGATCCTAATTAACCAGGAAGATTTGTTGGGCTAAGGGTAGCAAGTGATATAAAGTATTCTTACTCTTCTGCTTCTCATAGAGTGCCTACAGAGCTCAGTGATTCGCTTTAACAAAATAAACTTATCTATAGTTACAGTAACATCTTCACCTCATGTGAAGTCAGGAAAACTCTGAAAGTTGAGAATCAAAATCCCTCTAAAAAGAGCTGCAGTAACAGGTAGTAGTTGAGAGGGATAAGACACATTGGTTTCTCTCAAAAGGAACCTAAAACTAACTGAGTTCATCAGGTTGGTAACACTTTATATTAAGGTACACAAATTCACCTTCAACTAGTTGTTAATTAACATACATATTGCAGTATATTGGCGATTTATTAATCATTATAAAACACTTATTAATTCCTCATTCTACATGACCGTAATCTACAAGTAATAGGCCATTAGTTGAGAGTTTTTCCTCAATAGAGTGCCACAGTGACGCGTCCTAAAACCCGGAAGTAAGCTTCTTCCGGTTCCCTCGACAAAAAAGCGATGCAATTTCTCCATAGGATCTTGGAAAATAGCTCGAAATAAGGTCTGTGGTTGACACACTTTTAAGAGATGGATCACGTTTTGTTCAGTCGGATCATCTCCACATGTCTACCCTACTTTTATAATTTTATAATCATAAATCTATCGATTAGGGATATGTCAGACTGTCTGACATATCCCTAATCGATAGATTTATGATTATAATATTGGACACAATCTCCTAAAGATACAAATAAGCTTCAGGACTCTGGGTGGGGCTTTTTCTATGGCAGCAGTTGGCATTTGAAGACTGTTGATGCTGGTAGATGTTGGACTGGCGAGTTTCGGCCTGTTTACCCTGGGAGCTGCGGGACAAACAGCCGTCAGCAACAGGAAGTCAAATATTGAGCAGAGCATATTAAGACCAAAACTCATGTACATCAACTTCCTTACAACTTAAATAAGCACTAATTAGACGGTTATTGAGGAAACACTCTCAACTAATGGCCTATTACTTGCAGAATATGTAGAATAAGGCATTCATATTTGTTTTGTTTTATTTAACTAATAAAGAGCCAATATACTGCTAATATGCATGTTAATTAACAACTAGTTGATGGTGAATTTGTGTACCTTAATATAAAGTGTTACCCAACATAATATTTTGATTCTCCTCTGTTTGAATAAATAATATACTATAGCCTATGAATTTTGATTGATGCAGCCATCCGACAACTTTCCTCTGTGGAAACTCAGCCTCTGGACGGGGCATTAACTTTGGCATCAGTTCACTGATATTTAACAACTGGTTTGTTTGGAGATGTCTGAACGATAAAGGAAGTTTTAGGCCTGTGTAGACTGCAAACAGTATTACAAAATGTTTTTCGTCCTACTTTCAATAAGCACACATTGCATTGATTATGTATCATTAGCGATTATCAGACTCAGAGTTTGTATTCTAAACTCATCTAGTTGGCAAAGCTTTTTGTTAATTGGTCCAGATGTGGGGACATCAAATGATCAGACTATCAAAGCTCCCTGCAACATGTAGACCTGTAACAATACAAGTCGACTAAACTGGTCTGTGATTTGAATCGGTAAACAGTTTCCTTGTTTTTTTTTTTTTAAATGACCAGTACAAACAATTGGAATCAGAAATTCACACATTAAAAACTTCAAATTTAAACTGGAACAGTATCCCCTTTTGCTTTTAAGCCAGGGAAAATGTGCACGTCACTTTAACCCTTGTGTTGTGTTCGGGTCTCCCGTGACCCGTTTCAAGTTCAAATGATATAATAACTACGCACTAGTTTTTTTATCGGAACAAGGCTTCATGATGTCCTCCACAACAGCCATATAAACACTACAAAACGGATTTTTACAATTTTAGCTAAGTTTGAAGGTCTCAAAAAAAAAAGTGTATAATTTGGTGTTCGGGTCTGGGAAGACCCAGCAGCATTGTTTTGAGTGACTCGGGGTCAAATTTGGCCCAATCAAGATTCATCTTTGACTTTCGACACCCCACCCCCTTCATCCACTGCAACAATAATTGTCAGTCTATTAAGTCTATCATAGTCAGATAAGCTTTATTATCCACTGTCTTCACTATAAGGAATATAATGAGCGAATATAATCAAACGTCTTACTTAAATATGTGGTGTGATGTGTTTTGGGGCCATAAAATAAAATTACAACTGGATTGTACAGTTGTGAATGCACAATAAGTTAGTTATGATGTAGTTAAAACAATATTTTCTTAGCTTAATGAGGAAATTTAACATGTTGTTATGTTTCCTAACAATCTCATCAATCGAGACCCAATATCTCACGAGGAAAAAGTGAGAACAGGATAACATGATTGCTTTAATTCAGGCAACAAAATGCCATAATGATCCATAAGGGATGCTGCCTGAGAGAAAACACTCTTCTTCCTTGTTATCATGACAACTAATGTTACATATTCAATGTCTAAAAGGCCTTTAGTTTATTTGATTGTATATAGATGTCTGTTTTAGAGTAGATACATATTGTACTTGTTGTATGGATGTGGATTATGTCGTCCCTGACATTTAACTGACATGTGTGTCCAATAAATGTAACTGAACTCTTCTGATTAAAGTAAAACCTGATCATAATAAAGATAAGAAACAGCTTGACACACCTGTGAAGCAGAGCCTTTGCTCCCTAACTATCAGAGAAAACCTGGTATTTCTCAATACCCATGCAGATCAGAGGGAGGGAAGCACCAGCTGCAGTGAGAGGAGGAGCTACACTGAAAAGAGGAGGGCTTACACGTCACACTCAGGAAACGAAAGTTAAGTTATTTAGAGAGGCAGCCACACTGCAGTCGAGACTAGTCTCTGTTTCTGTCTAAAGAAAATACAAACTGAGTTCATCAGATCTTTCTCAACAACACAGCAGAGTCTCTGTCAAACACTGGTGAGTACAGCTGATTATATTTACACTGTCAACAAGCAGGATTAACACAAAAGTTCAGCTCTACTCAGACGAAAACTCCATCCTTTACGTCCAACTTGTTTTTCTCTAACAACATAACCAGTATGTGACATAGAGTCCACTTTAAACAGTCTCTTTATATCAACTCTAAGTACTTTAGTAACTTGAAACTGAATCTCTGTTGTGAGGAGTTTTGATTCACTTCTGCTCTCCTGCTCTTATTAGATTTTGCTGATCACTTCCTACATAATGCTTTCACCCATTTCCTCTAGCTCAGGGGTGGCCAACCCGCGGCTCTCGAGCCGCATGCGGCTCTTTGCCTAGTTTCATGCGGCTCTTCAGTTCATATCGAGTTGTATATGTGTGAATTTGGGGGAGAGACACTGACTCCTGACTAGTGTTGCACGGTGTACCGATACTTGAAAGGTATACCGCGATACCCTGCCGTTAAAAACATTACAATTCCTCCGTTTCATTAGTATCGGTACTTTAAGAATGACGGGGGAAAGTACTCCGGTGAGAATGCGCCGTTTTATTAAGAGCCGTGTGTGTTCAGCGCTCTGATTCCACTCCCTGCACTGCAGCCGTGCCTGCAGTCCCGCCCCTCTCAAGCACGCTCAAGTGCCTCCCCTCTCTCGTGCACGCGCTAGCTACCAGAGCATGTGAGAAAACGAGAAGCATGGCTGCAAGTGGGAGTGCAACTGCCGCTGCGCCTCGGCTTGTTGACAAAAAAGACGCCAGAAGCGACATTTTGATGTATTTTAGCTATATCTCTGACAGTGAGGGCAAGCCTACGGACAACACGAGGCCTGTCTGTAAGACATGTATTAATTGTATTTAATAAGAATTTTTGTGATTTATTTTATTTATTGTTCTCATTGTTTAAAAGTTTTCGTTATGGTTCTGGTGTGAAATAAAGCACACTAATTACATTTAAGACTGTTTCCCTTTTTTAAAGAAAAGTATCGAAAAATAATTGGAATCGTAATTCTTGACTTGGTATCAAAACCAAAATGTTGGTATCGTGACAACACTACTCCTGACAGTTAAACCTGATATTTAGTAGGTCTGTTAAGTATTGAATGCTGATCATTCTGACGTAATTTGGCCGGTCAAAGTTGTTTGGGCTAGGATAAAATCGCTCCGTTACTTTCGTCCCGGCTCTCCCTAAGTGTGTATGTGTGGTGTCAGGTGTCAGTATGAGAGGATGACAGCGCGTCTAATTTTGATGTGGCCCAAGAGCCAATCACAATAATACCTGGATGCTGAGAACCAATCACCTTTGAGGGGGGGAAAACCTATCGTTGATGAAACACTATCCAGTGTTTCCCCTACCATTGTCTTGGAGGGGCGCCAACAGAGCCCCGCGCCCCCCCTGAAATTCAAGGTGTTTAAAAAATATATAGCCTATATATACTTTTTTTTTTTTAAAATATATATAGCACCAAATTACAAATCTATAACTACTGTCGATTTTCACATTGAACATGTGCTCTTTTATTAAATAAACTAAACGCTTTCATTTTAAGTTGTGAGTTTAGTGTTTTTGACCCTAAGAAACACTGATGCATTAATCAATAACAATAATCCACAGCTTCTCTCTCTGCTCCAGAGGATTTAAAAAATATATATCCCAATGCCAAAAAAATGCATCAGTGACGTGGTTGAAATCTTTTCTCCAGAAAATAAAAAACTGAAACAAGCGGTATCAGTGACTGTGTGTTTGATGTGGCTCTTTGCAGTAACATAGAAAAAATGTGGCTCTTAACCTCTGACTGGTTGGCCACCCCTGCTCTAGCTGTTTAAAAATAAAACATTTCCATTAGAGAAACAGTTGGAGGCTTTTAATTTGATGCAGCTAGAGGAAATGAATGGTTATGGTCACACAGTTAGAAGAGCAGTGTTATTTTTCAATAAAGAAATAATCAACAAAAACTATATTTTCATTGCTGTCTGGTTGCTCATGCTTCTTTCTTTAAAACAATATATAATATGAATTGATGATTGATGTTTCAAATGTTTTTTATTGTCTTTCTTGTGTGTATAGATATGGCTTCTGCAAGCTACCTGTCATCTGAAGATCAGTTTGTCTGCTCCATCTGTTTGGATTTGTTCACTGATCCAGTCGCCACATCATGTGGACACAACTTCTGTAAAGACTGCATCACTGAACACTGGGATAGAAGTGACAGGTGCCAGTGTCCCATGTGTAAAGAGGCTTTTAATACAAGACCAGATTTGAGGGTTAACACGTTCATCTCTGAGATGGTAGCTCAGTTCAGACAGTCGGCTCAACAGAAAGCCAGCAGCAGCAGCTCAGAGCAACAAGTCTTCAAAGCAGGAGAAGTTCCCTGTGACGTCTGCACTGAAACCAAACTGAAGGCCCTGAAGTCCTGCCTGGTGTGTCTGACCTCCTACTGTGAGACTCACCTGGAGCCTCACCTGACAATGTCAGGTCTGAAAAGACATCAGCTGATCGACCCTGTGGAGAACCTGGAAGACAGGATGTGTCCGAAGCACGATAAACCTCTGGAGCTGTTCTGTAAGACCGACCAGACATGTGTCTGTATGCTCTGCACTGTTTCAAACCACAAGATGCATGATGTGGTTCCTCTGAAAGAAGGATATGAAGGGCAAAAGGCAGAGCTGGCAAAGAAAGAGGCTAGAATTCAGGAAATGATCCAGAAGAGACGACTGAAGATTGAGGAGATCAAACACTCAGTTGACCTCAGTGAGAAAAAAGCATACAGAGAGAAAGCAGAAGGAGTTCAGGTCTTCACTGCTCTGAAGGAGTCTGTTGAGAGAAACCTGAATGAGTTCATCCAAACAATAGAAGGGAAGCAGAACATGAGAATGAAACGGGCTGAAGACTTCATCAAAGAACTGGAACAGGAAATCTCTGAGCTGAAGAAGAGAAGCTCTGTGGCGGAGCATCTCTCACGGTCTGAAGACCACCTCTACGTTCTCCAGGGTGTCCAGTCCCTAAACATCCAACACCCATCACCCACCAAGGACTGGACAAAGGTCAGCATCCCTCCATCATCATATGAAGGGACTGTGGTGAGAGCTGTGGTTCAGCTGGAGGAGACTTTCAGCCAAGAGGTGAAGAAGCTGCTTGAAGCTGAACTGAAGAGGGTCCAGAGGTACGCAGTGGATTTGACTCTTGATCCGGATACAGCACATCCTAAACTAATCCTGTCTGTTGATGGAAAACAAGTCAGCGATGGTGATGTAAGAAAGAATCTCCCAGACAACCCAGAGAGGATTTCTACGTGTACTTGTGTTTTAGGAAAGCAGAATTTCTCTTCAGACAGATTTTACTTTGAGTTTCAAGTTAAAAGAAAGGCCGACTGGGATTTAGGAATGGCCAGAGAGTCGATCAACAGGAAAGAAGCGATCTCACTGGGCCCAGCACATGGTTTCTGGACTATATGTCTGAGAAAGGGATTTGAGTATCAAGCCAATGATGATCCTCCAGTCCGTCTCTCTCTGAAGTCTCGGCCTCAGAAGGTGGGGGTGTTTGTGGATTATGAGGAGGGTCTGGTCTCCTTTTATGACGTAGATGCTGCAGCTCTGATCTACTCCTTCACTGGCTGCTCCTTCACTGAGAAACTCTATCCATACTTCTATCCTGGTGCTAAATGTGGCCGTAAAAACGCTGCACCTCTGATCATCTCTCCTGTCAGAGTCACCTAATCACTCATCTCATTTAATGTGTTGATTTGTTTTCATTCAAGGGAACAAACATCGGTATTTAGAGTATTTTCTACAAAATAAGTTTAATGTGGTGAATGATTTACATATGGTTTAGATTCTGTATACAACACATACGTGGATTCATTCATCTACTCAACAATCAAATAATGATCTCAACACTTTATCGTAACACATATAGAAAATATCTATGAACGTTGGATAAAGCTTTATTCATTTTAACTTTTAAAAAAGAGGTTGTTTCTAATGACGCCAAATTTGTCAAGCTATAGTTAGAATTGATAAAAACATTAAATGTTTTATATTTAATTGTGTCATGAAGCTTAATTTAAGAGAAAGGCTTATACATGCCTCTACTGTGTATTAAATACAATATCTGTAATAGTTATACTGCTAGAAAAATGAAGCTAAATAATATGATAAATCCTCATTTGTGTCAAAAATGGTTTGGTTAATAACTGTTTACTTGTATATTTACATGCCAGGTGTTATATTGATTACTGGTCAAATGGCTTATGAATGAAAGACATCTGTAAATATGTGATTGTGAGTTAAAAACATTAAAATAAACTGCATTTTGAACACAAGTTCTGAAGTTTTAACTCATCATGCATAAACAAAACCCTCTTTTTCTTATACTTTGAAAAAATGCCTTATCTCCAAGCACATTTTTATAATCACTGAACTCAACAAGAACTCAATGTGAAACAGATTAAATATGTTGTCTTTCATCCAAGATAACAATCTTCACAAGCACAATTTTAAATAAAAAATCAATATACTAATTTCAAGGTCACTGGTCTTTGTTGTTTGTCTGAGTAATGTGTTCAGTGTTATTTCAGATGACAGGAAACAAGTATTAAAAACACAATAGGAAAACTTGATGGGTCTCCGTATGTCAAGGATCAAAACAAATCTATAAATCAGGCAAGATTTAAAAAAACATGGCAAATAGCCTTTTATTTTATTTTATATTTCAGTGGTTCAAATCTCAGTATACAGTATATATATTTTAAGGTAAGCAGGATTACATGTTAGCTGATTTTAGATTCTAAACAACAATAACTGCTGTTTTATGTGTTGTTCGAAGTTATGCATGAAACATCTCCTCACATTTTCATAAGGCCTTTCAAGTCAGATTTTAAAAAAGTCAGTAAATGGTATTGCAAAAATAGTACTCTGCTATTTAATGCAAACTTAACAGGATAATACCTTATAGTCCTCAGCACTGAGTTCATTGTGTTTTTGTTGCTGTTGTTGTACTACACTATAATGACACACTTCCACCACTTCCTGGTGTTATGGCACAGAGTGTCCACTGGATGGAGCACAACACAAAGGAAAGATAAATGGAGTCACTGTACTGTAAACCAAACACTGATGAGGAGACAGAGTTTGTGTTAAACATGTACAGGATAACCTCTCATCATGACCAAGGACAAATGGGTTTTTTCAATGGTGGTCGATGTAATAGTTCAACTATGACCATGCTACCTGCATATGTCTTTGTCAAGAGATTTTAGTTGGTGGCAAAAAATAAGCCTGATGTTACAACAGTTTACATTTTTCTAACAACCCTAAAAATGCTTAAAGGCATCCATCAATGATCCTAATTAACCAGGAAGATTTGTTGGGCTAAGGGTAGCAAGTGATATGAAGTATTCTTACACTTCTGCTTCTCATAGAGTGCCTACAGAGCTCAGTGATTTGCTTTAACAAAATAAACTCATCTATAGGTACAGTAACATCTTCAACTCTAAAGGTTGAGAATCTAAATCCCTCTAAAAAGAGCTTCAGTAACAGGTAGTAGTTGAAAGGAATAAGACACATTGGTTTCTCTCAAAAGGAACCTAAAACTAACTGAGTTCATCAGGTTGGTAACACTTTATATTAAGGTACACAAATTCACCGTCAATTAGTTGTTAATTAACATGCATATTGCAGTATATTGGCGCTTTAGTAATCATTATAAAACACTTATTAATTCCTTATTCTACATGACCGTAATCTACAAGTAATAGGTCATTAGTTGAGAGTTTTTCCTCAATAGAGTGCCACAGTGACGCGTCCTAAAACCCGGAAGTACGTTTCTTCCGGTTCCCTCGAAAAAAAACAATGCAATTTCTCCATAGGATTTTGGAAAATAGCTCGAAATAAGGTCTGTGGTTGAAACACATTTAAGAGACGGATCACGTTTTGTTCAGTCGGATCATCTCCACATGTCTACCCTACTTTTATAATTTTCTAATCATAAATCTATTGATCATAATTAAATCTATCGATTAGATTTATGATTCGAAAATTATAAAAAAGGTTAGTAAGTGCCTTTTTAACTTTTTTTATAGTTTCACTCCGTTTGAATGTCAGATAAGTCAATAAAGGAGCATGGCTGCTCATTCCCTGGCTCTCAAAAGAGTTTGGCTGGCTGTTTAATCTATGTTCACACTGAGACAGTAAAACACATAGGGAGAACAGTACAGCTATTGTGTAAGTACATACACGCAGGTCACACAGTATGATCACAAATACATAAACTGTTAAAAATCAGTTTTTGTTAAAAAGTACAGGCTGCATATGTGTTCTCAGCCTTGGAGAAACTTGACATGTTTTGGGATGTGTCTGAACCTCTCTTTAGTTGTTCATTAATAAAACAGATATTTCAACGTGAGCCTACTTTGTTCATGTACTGTTGAGGTTAATTTCAGTAGTTGTGTGCTATCATGTATTTACAAAGTGTGAAAAGGAGGCAACTTTAGAATAGGGAACCTGTTCAGGTCAATTAGAGTCAAATTACTAGCTTATTGGTTAGGAACAAAACTTGACTTTAAAATAGGGAACATATCCTTAGATAGAAATACCTCATTTTGAGTTATTTTGACTTAATTAACACTTATAGTATCATGTCTTGTTACATAAGAACAGATCATATTTGTTAAGTGTTATTATGGGAAAATTACTATTCTTGTGGTACAACTGCCTTATTAGGCCCATATTGAGCAGAGCATATTAAGACCAAACCTCATGTACAACAACTTCCTTACTTGCAATAAGTAAGCACTAATTAGAGGGTTATTGAGGAAATCTCTCAACTAATGGCCTATTAATAATTGTTTTATAATGACTAATAAAGAGCCAATATACTGCTAATATGCATGTTAATTAACAACTAGTTGATGGTGAAATTGTGTACCTTAATATAAAGTGTTACCCAATATAATATTTTGATTCTCCTCTGTCTGAATAAATAATATACTATAGCCTATGAATTTTGATTGATGCAGCCATCCGACAACTTTCCTCTGTGGAAACTCAGCCTCTGGGCGGGGCATTAACTTTGGCATCAGTTCACTGACATTTAACAACTGGTTTGTTTGGAGATGTCTGAACGATAAAGGAAGTTTTAGGCCTTTGTAGACTGCAAACAGTATTACAACATGTTTTTCGTCCTACTTTCAATAAGCACACATTGCATTGGTCATGTATCATTAGCGATTATCAGACTCAGAGTTTGTATTCTAAACTCATCTAGTTGGCAAAGCTTTTTGTTAATTGGTCCAGATGTGGGGACATCAAATGATCAGACTATCAAAGCTCCCTGCAACACGTAGACCTGTAACAATACAAGTCGACTAAACTGGTCTGTGATTTGAATCGGTAAACAGTTTCCTTGTTTTTTTTTTTTTAAATGGCCAGTACACACAATTGGAATCAGAAATTCACATATTAAAAACGTCAAATTTAAACTGGAACAGTATCCCCTTTTGCTTTTAAGCCAGGGAAAATGTGCACGTCACTTTAACCCTTGTGTTGTGTTCGGGTCTCCCGTGACCCGTTTCAAGTTCGAATTATATAATAACTACGCACTAGTTTTTTTTATCGGAACAAGGCTTCATGATATCCTCCACAACAGCCATATAAACACTACAAAACGGATTTTTACAATTTTAGCTAAGTTTGAAGGTCTCAAAAAAAAAAAAGTGTATAATTTGGTGTTCGGGTCTGGGAAGACCCAGCAGCATTGTTTTGAGTGACTCGGGGTCAAATTTGGCCCAATCAGAATTCATCTTTGACTTTAGACACCCCACCCCCTTCATCCACTGCAACAATAATTGTCAGTCTATTAAGTCTATTATAGTCAGATAAGCTTTATTATCCACTGTCTTCACTATAAGGAATATAATGAGCGAATATAATCAAACGTCTTACTTAAATATGTGGTGTGATGTGTTTTGGGGCCATAAAATAAAATTACAACTGGATTGTACAGTTGTGAATGCACAATAAGTTAGTTATGATGTAGTTAAAACAATATGTTCTTAGCTTAATGAGGGAATTTAACATGTTGTTATGTTTCCTAACAATCTCATCAATCGAGACCCAATATCTCACGAGGAAAAAGTGAGAACAGGATAACATGATTGCTTTAATTCAGGCAACAAAATGCCATAATGATCCATAAGGGATGCTGCCTGAGAGAAAACACTCTTCTTCCTTGTTATCATGACAACTAATGTTACATATTCAATGCCTAAAAGGCCTTTAGTTCATTTGATTGTATATAGATTTCTGTTTTAGAGTAGATACATATTGTACTTGTTGTATGGATGTGGATTATGTCATCCCTGACATTTAACTGACATGTGTGTCCAATAAATGTAACTGAACTCTTCTGATTAAAGTAAAACCTGATCATAATAAAGATAAGAAACAGCTTGACACACCTGTGAAGCAGAGCCTTTGCTCCCTAACTATCAGAGAAAACCTGGTATTTCTCAATACCCATGCGGATCAGAGGGAGGGAAGCACCAGCTGCAGTGAGAGGAGGAGCTACACTGAAAAGAGGAGGGCTTACACGTCACACTCAGGAAACGAAAGTTATGTTATTTAGAGAGGCAGCCACACTGCAGTCGAGACTAGTCTCTGTTTCTGTCTAAAGAAAATACAAACTGAGTTCATCAGATCTTTCTCAACAACACAGCAGAGTCTCTGTCAAACACTGGTGAGTACATCTGATTATATTTACCCTTAAACAAGAAGGATTAACACAAAACAGCCATTCTCAGGAGAAAGCTCCACCCTTTTCGTCCAACTTGTTTTTCTCTAACAACATGACCATACATATGATATAGAGTCCACTTTAAACAGTCTCTTTGTATCAGCTCTTAGCAGTGGCGGCTGGTGGAAAATATTTTTGGTGGCGCTATGGAAGTGGTGACCAAACCATACTAGGGCGGTCCGGGGGATCGTCCCCCGGAAATATCTTTTGAGAAATGACCCCTTAAATTATGACTTCTGGTTATGTTAGAGGGGGGGGGGGGCTTAAAAATACGAGATAATCCATAATCTTCAGTGTGGTTAGCTATGAATCTTCCAAAACTGTGCAACAGTACAGTAGGCCCACACAAACAGAACACTGGTGCTTTGGGAACACTCAAATTATTATTGTGTGTGTGTGTGTGTGTGTGTGTGTGTGTGTGTGTGTGTGTGTGTGTGTGTGTGTGTGTGTGTCTGTGTGTGTGTGTCATACTTGCCAACCCTCCCGATTTTTTGCGGGAAACTCCCGCATTTCTCCCGATTTCTGACAAAATCAGATTTACTCACGTCTGTTTCCACTCTGACTTTAGCTACACCATTGTTTGGTTTCCATGGTAGCGCGTCTCTTTAGCAGCACGCGCAACTCAAAGTCTGAGAGGATGAGGAAGATGAAAACTGAACAAGAATCAACAACTCGACCCTCTGATCACTCCTTTCCTGTAAAATACAGGTCCAGCCCACACATATGCTCCATGGTGCTACAGGCATTGCCCTTACAACTACAATAAGCATGTAAATGTTAATCTACAGCTCCGGCGATCCACTTGCACCAAAGTCTCCACCTGCAGACGCAGCCATCCTCGACAACTACTGTAGCGTCACCTTGGATACGAGTCTAAACAACTCACAGACACACAGGCCAGGGCGCTGACAAGGCGCCCTTTGAGCATCAGATCTGACGACGCTGATTGGCTGAAATAATGTTTCGGCGGCATAGTTTACAGATAGCAACAGTCAGCTTGTTGACTGCAGCTGCTCTGGCTGAGGGCTCTTTTCTTACCGCCCGGACGAGAGAGGGTAATTGTTACGGTATCTGAGAGGACCCAAACGCAGGACACGGCAGAGTGTTCAAAAAGGGTTTATTAGTGAACAAAAGGTGCGGGAAGGATAATCCGGCAGGAGTGGCGAGGAAGTGGAGGCTGGTGACGACAACACGGCGGTCAGAGAATGATCCTGGAGCACAGGAAGAAAACACGTTAGCGTCAGAACATCCAGAAATAAGGTAGCTGATAATGCTGAGTAGCCTGGAGGTTTACCACTGTGGTTTAACAACGATCTGGCGCCGACAGGTTGTGGAGCCTCTGCTGATATGCCGTTGTAGATGGCTGATGAGAATCAGGTGTGAGGGTGAACAGCTGATTGCAGCAGGTGAGCCGGGAGCCAGAGTGACAGCCACCACGCCCACACAACAGGCAAAGGGAAAACATCCCCAAGGAGGCGGCTGGAAATGGACAGCCACCACAGTAATGATACACGCCAGGCAGGAAACATGTGACGTATCAGTAACTTTAGACATCGTAAAACAATTTTAAACGAGATTTTATTGTAAATTATACATTTTACTGATGATAAAAAAATAAAAAATTTTTTTCTTTTTTTACAAATATATTTTTAATGACAATCAAACATGTTGGAAGAGGGGGGGCGGCGCCCCTAGCGCCCCTATGGGCCGGCCGCCACTGGCTCTTAGTGCTTTAGTAACTTGTAACTGAATCTATGTTGTGAGGAATTTGTTTTCACTTCTGCTTTCTTGCTATTATTATGGTTTGCTGATCAATTCCTACATAATGCTTTTACCCATTTCTTCTAGCTGTTTCCGAATAATATCTTTCCATTAGAGAAACAGTTGGAGGCTTTTAATGTGAAGCAGCTAGTGGAAATTCATTGTTATGGTCACACAGTAAGAAGAGCAGTGTCATTTTTCAATAGAAATGATTTGTAGAGTTGCATGCTTGACCCTGTCAGAGTTAAATGGTCACGGTTGCCCATGGCTTGTTACAAGTTATCACACTTCTTTCTTTAAAACAATATATGATTTGAATTGATGATTGATGTTTTAAATGTTTTTTCTTTTCATTCTCATTATGTGTGTAGATATGGCTGCTGCAAGCTACCTGCCATCTGAAGATCAGTTTCTCTGCTCCATCTGTCTGGATTTGTTCACTGATCCAGTCACTATACCATGTGGACACAACTTCTGTAAAACCTGCATCACTGAACACTGGGATACAAGTGACAGGTGCCAGTGTCCCATGTGTAAAGAGGCTTTTAATACAAGACCAGATTTGAGGGTCAACACTTTCATCTCTGAGATGGTCGCTCAGTTCAGACAGTTGGCTCAACAGAAAGCCAGCAGCAGCAGCTCAGAGCAACAAGTCTTCAAACCAGCAGAGGTTCCCTGTGACGTCTGCACTGAAACCAAACTGAAGGCCCTGAAGTCCTGCCTGGTGTGTCTGACCTCCTACTGCGAGACTCACCTGGAGCCTCATCTGACAACGTCAGGTCTAAAAAGACATCAGCTGATCGAACCTGTGGAGAACCTGGAAGACAGGATGTGTCCGAAGCACGATAAACCTCTGGAGCTGTTCTGTAAGACCGACCAGACATGTGTCTGTATGCTCTGCCATGTTTCAGACCACAAGATGCATGATGTGGTTCCTCTGAAAGAAGGATATGAAGGTAAAAAGGCAGCGCTGGGAAAGAAAGAGGCTAGAATTCAGGAAATGATCCAGAAGAGACAACTGAAGATTGAGGAGCTCAAACACTCAGTGGACCTCAGTAAGGAAGAAGCAGACATAGAGGTAGCAGAAGGTGTTCAGGTCTTCACTGCTCTGAAGAAGTCTGTTGAGAGAAACCTGAATGAATTCATCCAAACAATAGAAGGGAAGCAGAACATGAGAATGAAACAGGCTGAAGACTTCATCAAACAGCTGGAACAGGAAATCTCTCAGCTGAAGAAGAGAAGTGCAAAAGTTGAGCACCTCTCACGGTCTGAAGACCCCCTCCAGCTTCTCCAGGGTGTCCAGTCCCTAAACATCCAACACCCATCACCCACCAAGGACTGGACAAAGGTCAGCATCCCTCCATCATCATATGAAGGGACTGTGGTGAGAGCTGTGGTTCAGCTGGAGGAGACACTCAGTAAAGAGATGAAGAAGCTGCTTGAAGCTGAGCTGAAGAGGGTCCAGAGGTACGCAGTGGATGTGACTCTTGATCCTGATACTGCACATCCTGATCTCATCCTGTCTGTTGATGGAAAACAAGTCCGGGATAGTGATGTGAGAAAGAATCTCCCAAACAACCCGGAGAGATTTTCTTACTATATTAATGTTTTAGGAAAGCAGAGTTTCTCTTCAGGCAAATTCTACTTTGAGGTTCAAGTTAAAGGAAAGACAGACTGGGATTTAGGAGTGGCCAGAGAGTCGATCAACAGGAAGGGAGAGATCACACTGGGCCCAGAAGATGGTTACTGGACTATATGTCTGAGAAAGGGATTCGAGTACAAAGCTAATGATGAACCTCCAGTCCTTCTCTCTCTGAAGTCTCGGCCTCAGAGGGTGGGGGTGTTTGTGGATTATGAGGAGGGTCTGGTCTCCTTTTATGACGTAGATGCTGCAGCTCTTATCTACTCCTTCACTGGCTGCTCCTTCACTGAGAAACTCTACCCACTCTTCTATCCTGGACTTAAATATGGCCGTAAAAACGCTGCACCTCTGATCATCTCTCCTGTCAGAGTCACCTAATCACTCATCTTATTTCATCTGTTGATTTGTTTTCATTCAAGGAAACGAACATCGATTTTTAGAGTCAAAACTGTATAGTTTCCATCTTATTTTCCAAAAGATACGTTTACTGTGGTGACTGATTAACATATGGTTTAGATTCTGTATAAAACACATAAGTGGATTCATTAATCTACTCAACAATCCAATAATTATCTCTTCAACAATTAATCGTAACACATATGGAGAATATCTATGAACGATGGATAAAGCTATAGATTTATTGTAACTTTAAAAAAAAAAAAAGGTTGTTTCTAATGACATCAAATTTTTTAAGCTATAGTTAGAATTGATAATAACATTACATGTTTTATAATAAATTGTTATAAAGCTTCATTTAATAGAAAGGCTTATTGCGTGCCTCTACTCTGTACTTAATACAATATGTGTAATAGTTATAGTGCTAGAAAAACTAAAATGAAGCTAAATAATATGATAAATCCTCATTTGTGTTAAAATGTGTTTGGTTAATAACTGTTAACTTGTATATTTACATTCCAGGTTTTATAATTGATTACTGGTAAAATGGCTTATGAATCAAAGACATCTGTAATGTGATTGTGAGTTAAGAAAACAGTCAAATAAACTAGATGTTTGGTCTGAGAAAGCAGAGACTCGAGCACTAAACACTGAACAGGAAGGCCTGGTTTACACATCATTTGTATTTCATGACACATTTCCTGTGGCTAATTCATAATTAAAAAAATATAAGTTGATGTATTTTTGTGTAAAAGTTTGTAGGAAGAAATGTTTGTTTCCACTATCAGTGATTGGATATTGTACGGCTGTCGAGCAGAAAACAGTGGGGCCGATATCAGTGAGATAGCATTCACTTTGATGAGTACAAATAAGTAACTAACTACAGAGTTTAGCATTATACGAGTATGTATGGCAACAACTCATATAAGGAAACATTTTAATTTATTGAATGATAGTCTTTAAGGATATAACAGTTAGACCTACCATTTACTTCCTGTAGTTTTGCCATATTTTTATAAAACTAGTTTCCCCCTTTGTGATACAAAACGCTGAATCAACATGATGTCCTACATTTGTTTGCATTGTGTCAACACTCATGTGTGTTTGTTGTGTGTGTGGTAGAAACAACTGGGTGAAATGTGATGAGGGTCACATGACTAACGGGGATTGTCAAAAAGCCAGAATACACCTCTTCCCAGGTTCTCAGTTTTAACTCATCATGCATACACAAAACCCTCCTTTTCTTATACTTTGAAAAAATGCCTTTTCAAATGATTTCCCTCCCAGCACATTTTTATAATCACTGAACTCAACAAGAACTCAATGTGAAACAGGTTAAATATTTTGTCTTTCATCCAAGATAACAATCTTCACAAGCACAATTTTAAATAAAAAATCAATATACTAATTTCAAGGTCACTGGTCTTTGTTGTTTGTCTGAGTAATGTGTTCAGTGTTATTTCAGATGACAGGAAACAAGTCTTAAAAACACAATAGGAAAACTTGATATGTTTCCGTATGTCAAGGATCAAAACCAATCTATAAATCAGGCAAGATTTTAAAAAACATGGCAAAATAGCCTTTTATTTTATTTTATATTTCAGTGGTTAAAAACTGAGTATATGTTAAGGTAAGCAGGATTATATTGTATCTCATTTTAGAATCTAAACAACAATAACTGCTGTTTCATTTGTTGCTCAAAGTTATGCATGAAACATCTCACATTTTCACAAGGCCTTTCAAGTCAGATTTAAAAATAGTCAATTGTTGACTGTTCTGCTGTGTAAGTGGGCGTGTCAGACCTGACCTTTACCTCACCTACCTCTATTAAGCTTACCATTGATAAAAAGATGCTAAATTGGCTGTGAATGGAAAGGATGTATGTTTCCTTCTTTGTTGTTTCAGGCATGTGAAACCAGGCATGTGAAACTAGATAGAACATTCTGAACTTTTGACCTATACACACACACACATTCTAGACCATATTTCTTTAATTTCTCATGTTCCAAATATGTTAAATGAGTCTCTTGGAGGAATATCATTTGCACATTTTCCTTTTTCAACTTTGTCATAACCTTTTCTCTCTTCTTTGGTATGTTAAGACCATTCACATTTAGCGACAGTATCTTAGTGTTAACCATTTATGTGTATTGGTAGGTTATTCTTCTGGTATGCTCCCTCGAAGCTCTGGGCTAAACAGTCGTTAACAAAACACATATAGGCGTGTGGCGCAGTGGATAGAGCCTTGGTGTTGGGATCAGGGGGTCACAGTTTCAAACCCCACTGCAGTCAGCATGTTGTTGTGTCCCTGGGCAAGACACTTCACCCCAAATTGCTCCTGTGGGGATTCAGTATGTATTCAGCTTCAGTATTCAGTATAAGTTGCTACGGATAAAAGTGTCCAACAAGTAGCATGTAATAATGTAATAATAAACATAAAACAAAAATGGGTTCTAACATCCCCAATACCCCGTTGGTGGGTGCAGGGGAAATCCTCCCGTAAGAGGGCCCCTCTCTAGACTTGAGACTATACCCAACTCATGGGGTTACGTGCTGTCTAGGCATGTCCAACATTAACACTGGCCTACCTCTCTCCGTTGGTATCCAATAAAAAAAAAAGAAGCCTCTATATTTCTTCAATCCTCAATGAAAGTTATTCAAGCAAAACAGTCCTACGCTTTCCATTTTTGCAACATTTCTCTCGTCGTGTCTTCCTTCCTTTCCCTTGACTCGTTGCCAGACCGGTTTGCGCCCTCCTCTCCTCCACAGGTGCGGCGGCTCCGCCTGGTACCTCCATCTCGAGTCCCCTCTCCCTCATGTCCCTGGCGGCGTCTATGGCGTCGTCATAGGTCTTCACTCCGGCTTCCCAATAAATGCGTATTTTAGCGAGTGGTGTCTGGAAATGTATTCCTTTGTCCTTCAATACTTTCTTGATGCCCAGATATGACTTTCTTTTCTGGACCACTGCGGTTGCATAGTCGTGGTCAAAGAATATGCGTTTGCCCCCTACACTCATTTTCTTCTGCCATGCTTTCTTAAGAATGACTTATTTCGTGTCGAATTGCAAGAAATGGACCACTATTGACCTGGGGGTAGCGGTCGGAGGCGGCTTTTGAGCGAGGGCTCTGTGCGCTCTTTGAATGTTGAGATTAATAATGTTACCCTCCTGTAGCTCCAGCTCAGTGCTCAGGAGTTGCTCCACGTATTTGGTAACCGACTCCCCCTCTGTTTCCTCTGGCACCCCGAATATTCGGATATTATTCCTTCTTGATCTTCCTTCAAGGTCTACCATTTTTTCCTGCATCTGGTGCATCTGATTCGACATTTCAATCATTGTTTCTTTCGCCTCCGACCGGCTCGCAGTGTCTCGGAATGGCCCGTCTCCGTAATTTTAGCTTCTTCGTTCTCGTCTCCGTTGTTTTCTTGCTTCGAGTTTTCTGTCACTCCTGGTTGATCTTTCGCTGTTTCTTGTTTTCTGTTATTTCTTCGGCTACTTCGTCTGATCCCTCTCCTCATTTCCTGGTTTTAGGTATCGAGTTGAGCATTTATGAGGGTTTATTTTGTCCAACTTGCGAGAGGTAGAAGATAGTGTTGCTACTCACGTCGCCATCTTCCGGAAGTCCTATTTAGTGTCATTTTAATTCATTAATTTAGAGTATTTGTTTATGTTTTCGATTGAAGGTGGAAACGGGGGATTTGGTGCTTATTGGTAGATATGTGGAGAAATAGAATATGTTTCCTTTGACCAAGACAAGAGAAGATGTAAGAACATTATTCCTTTTTCTTTTCATTGATGAAACCTAAGAAAATAAACTGCACAGCTAAAATTCTTGCCTGGACAAAGCACCTTATCCCAGCAGCAACGTGTGATACCTGGTGCAACAGCAGCAGTTTGATTTTGTTTTTGTAAGAGTTGTGCTACCTGGCTGATGCTGGGCAGTTTGGTGAGCAGCATCTGGAAGACGGGTGGAGGCAGAGTCTGCTGCAACACCTGCAGCAGCTGCTGGGGCTGCCCACACACTGCGATGGCGTTGGTCAGGTGGTCCACGCCTTTCTCATAGTCTCCTGTGGAGAGGACACACAGGTGAGGGAAGTACTCAGACACTTCACTTAATAAGCCAGCCTAAAAATAGTCATGCATTCAAAATGTTAATTAAGTAAAAGTAAAGAAGTATTATCAGCATAATGTTTTCCAAAGTTGTAGTTTGTCATTATGGAGCCATTACTTGGTAGTACAGTACTGCATCATATGATGTAAGTCAATGTGTTTTTGTCAAACTAAACTAGAATACTAAAGTATTACTTAAGTACAACTACCTCAAGTACAAGTATCTCAACATTGTTATTAAAGGGGCCCTATTATGCTCATTTTCAGGTTCATATCAGTATGTAGTGCCTCTACTGTGACATGTCTCCATCCTTTAATGTTCGAAAAGCTCTTTATTATTCTCATACTGTCTGTGCTGCAGCACCTCTTTTCACCCTCTGTCTGAAACCAGAGCCCAGTCTGCTCTGGTTGGTTAGCTAGCCAATAGCTCTGTGGAGGTGCGTGGAGGTATGTGTGTGTGTGTGTGTGTGTGTGTGTGTGTGTGTGTGTGTGTGTGTGTGTGTGTGTGTGTGTGTGTGTGTGTGTGTGTGTTAACCTGAGCCAGCAGCTCCTCCCCCAGCTGGATCTCCTCCAGGAAGAACTTCTGCACCGCCTCAGCGTCCTTCAGGTCGGGGAGCTGCGGGACAAACAGCCGTCAGCAACAGGAAGTCAAACTGTTTCTGAGTGTGATCAATAATCAGATCTGATCTGTGAGCTACTCGTACTTTTCAAGATGCAAACGCTTATTGTGAAATGCACACTCGATACAGCACAGCTTTGGCAAGGGAAACCTTAGAGCACATGTGTCAAACTCAAGGCCCGGGGGCCAAATCAGGCCCGTGGTGGATTTAATTTCGGCTCGCAGGATAATTTCTAATTACTATTAGATCTGGCCCGCCGGTATATTGCACGCACACCTTCACTCCACCCTGAGGGTTTCCTCAGCTCAGAGCCTGACCCCAAACATCGATGAACTTGCACCTGACATGAGATGCCAAGTATCTGGCTTGAGCTAGCATCACAGAGCAGCACACTGAGTTTCAATGTTTCCTTCTGCACTTTCTTTCTTGAGACAACAGGGCATGTTGGTTTTTTTCTTTGAGGGAAATAGTTCTTTGAAGCTGTTGTTGCCCTGTGGAAAAATGTAATCATAAGAAATGACTCCAGAAAATCTGCAGATAGAGCCATAAGAAATGAATGCAACTGATTATTTAATGTTTAATATTTTTATAGGCAATAATCTAAGCTTTGTTAGTTCCAGGTTTAATATGTGCAATAAGTTCATTTCAATAAGTTTTGCAATAAAAATTGATCCAGTCCGGCCCTCGACAAGTACAGATTTTTTCTTGGCCCACTGTGTATTTGAGTTTGACATATTGATATTGATATAGACTAGATAAATCATAATATAAAATAAAATAAAAGACTAATACAGGAAGTAAAGCTTTTAAAATAAAACCTAAAAATAGTGCTTACCAATTCTACTAAAATATTATTATTATTATTATTATTATTATGATTAGAATAATAATTAAACAATATTTGTATTAAAATTAAAATAATAATAGAAATAATTTTTTAAGAATCACTTTTATCATGCCTAATACTAATAACACTACTACTAACAATAATAATAATAATAATAATAATAATAATTAATGTTGGTACATAATCTGAATTATGGATTGCATTTTAATGGAATTCTTGAATTTATGGGTTTATGGGAAAAACTAAATATCAGTGATATAACAACAATAACAACAACAACAACACCAATATGGTAGATAATATACAGAGATGTTTGCACAGAGATTTCCTCAGGTAAAATGTTTTATATATTTGAGAAACTAAGAAATATTTGTATATATTTTGCAACTTGATCATTTTCCTCTTACTATGAAGCACACAGTAAATGATTGACAGGAGATAAGAGGAAGCGTTAAAACACGATAAGGACTGTTTGTGCTCACCTTTGCCATGCCCACCCTCTCTGTGGCTACCTGCTTCTTTCTCCTTCCTGCGACAGAGACACAAAAAAGTCAAAATTAAAAACCAAGAAATGGATTTAACAGCCACCTGTAAAACAGCAAGATTTGTATTTGTTCATGGCTTTAACTGTTTCTTTTAATCTTTAAAGTAACCTTGATTTAAGAGGTTCAATCACTGGGAGATATCATTCTGTATTGTCTCTTTTTATACAGTGCATTGAGGACATTTAACATGTTGTTATGATTCAGCATTAGGCAACAACCTCATCAATCGAGACCCAATATCTCACGAGGAAAAAGTGAGAACAGGATAATATGATTGCTTTAATTCAGGCAACAACATGCCATTATAATCCATAAGGGATGCTGCCTGAGAGAAAACACTCGTCTTCCTTGTTATCATGACCACTAATGTTACATATTCAATGTCTAAAAGGCCTTTAGTTCATTTGATTGTATATAGATTTCTGTTTCATAGTGGATACATATTGTACTTGTTGTACATTTGATGAAGCTATGTTGTCTACATTACTAATCATAATAATAAAACATGTCCCAGAAGTTGCAGAGTTTGGGTTTAGAGATGGAAAGGAGACCGGCTGAGGTCGATCTGAGGGACCGTTGGGGTTGGTAGGGGGTGAGGAGGTCAGTGAGCTAGGGAGGGGGTATTGTAAGTAAGGAGCAGTATTTTGTAGTTGATGCGGTGGGAGACGGGAAACCAGTATAGTTCAAGTTCAAGTTCTACAATGGAAATAAGTCTTTAACTATGTAGATTATATCATCCATGACATTTTACTGACATGTGTTTCAAATGAATGTAACTGAAAACATTCATCATAATAAAGATTAGAAACAGCTTTGACACACCTCACTCCTCACACGTGTAAAGCACCAGCGTTGCTCCCTAACTATCAGAGAACACCTGGTATTTCTCAATACCCATGCAGATCAGAGGGAGGGAACAAACCAGCAGACAGTGAGAGGAGGAGCTACACTGGAAAGAGGAGAGCTTACACGTCACACACAAGAAACAAAAGTTAAGTTAGTTAGAGAGGCAGCCACACTGCAGTCGAGACTAGTCTCTGTTTCTGTCTAAAGAAAATACAAACTGAGTTCATCAGATCTTTCTCAACAACACAGCAGAGTCTCTGTCAAACACTGGTGAGTACATCTGATTATATTTACCCTTAAACAAGAAGCATTAACACAAAACAGCCATTCTCAGGAGAAAGCTCCACCCTTTACGTCCAACTTGTTTTTCTCTAACAACATAACCATATATATAGAGTCCACGTTAAACATCTTAAACAGTCTCTTTGTATCAGCTCATAGTACTTTAGTAACTTGTAACTGAATCTCTGTTGTGAGGAGTTTTAATTCACTTCTGCTCTCCTGCTCTTATTAGATTTTGCTGATCACTTCCTACATAATGCTTTCACACATTTCCTCTAGCTCTTTCAAAATAAATATATTTCCATGACAGCAACAGTTGGAGGCTTTTAATGTGAAGCAGCTAGAGGAAATTAATAATTATGGTCACACAGTAAGAAGAGCAGTGTTATTTTTCAATAGAAATTTTTTCGACAAAACCTGTATTTTCATTGCTGTTAGCCAGAGTTGCATGCTTGACCCTGTCAGAGTTAAATGGTCACAGTTGCTCATGGCTTGTTACAAGTTATCAAAGTTATTTAGTTAAAACCATGTATGATGAATTGATGATTGATGTTTCAAATGTTTTCTCTTTTCTTTCTCATTATGTGTGTAGATATGGCTGCTGCAAGCTACCTGCCATCTGAAGATCAGTTCCTCTGCTCCATCTGTCTGGATTTGTTCACTGATCCAGTCACTATACAATGTGGACACAACTTCTGTAAAGACTGTATCACTGAACACTGGGATAGGAGTGACAGGTGCCAGTGTCCCATGTGTAAAAAAGAGTTCAACACAAGACCTGAGCTGCACGTCAACACTTTCATCTCTGAGATGGTAGCTCAGTTCAGACAGTCGGCTCAACAGAAAGCCAGCAGTAGCAGCAGCAGCTCAGAGCAACAAGTCTTCAAACCAGGAGAAGTTCCCTGTGACGTCTGCACTGAAACCAAACTGAAGGCCCTGAAGTCCTGCCTGGTGTGTCTGACCTCCTACTGTGAGACTCACCTGGAGCCTCATCTGACAGCTTCAAGCCTGAAAAGACATCAGCTGATCGACCCTGTGGAGAACCTGGAAGACAGGATGTGTCCGAAGCACGATAAACCTCTGGAGCTGTTCTGTAAGACCGACCAGACATGTGTCTGTATGCTCTGCCATGTTTCAGACCACAAGATGCATGATGTGGTTCCTCTGAAAGAAGGGTATGAAAGAAAGAAGGCTGAGTTGGGGAAGACAGAGGCTGAAACTCAGCAGATGATCCAGAAGAGACAACTGAAGATTCAGGAGATCAAACACTCAGTGGACCTCAGTCAGAAAGAAGCAGACGGAGAGATAGCAGAAGGAGTTCAGGTCTTCACTGCTCTGAAGGAGTCTGTTGAGAGAGGCCAGGCCAATCTCATCAAAACGATCAAAGAGAAGCAGAAAACAACTGAAAAAAAGGCTGAAGCTTTAATCAAAGAGTTAGAACAGGAAATCTCTGAGCTGAAGAAGAGAAGCTCTGAGGTGGAGCAGGTCACACACTCTGAAGACCACCTGCATTTTCTACAAAGTGTCAAGTCCCTAAACATTCAACACCGACCACCCTCCAAGGACTTGAGAAAATTCAGCCTCACCCCAGCGGTATATGAGGGGACGGTGGTAAAGGCTGTGGCTCAGGTGGAGGAGACACTCGGTAAAGAGATGAAGAAGCTGCTTGAAGCTAAACTGAAGAGGATCCAGAAAGATGCAGTGGATGTGACTCTTGATCCGCGTACAGCACATCCCTGTCTCATCCTGTCTGATGATGAAAAAAGAGTTAAATATAGTGATGTCGAAAAGAATCTCCCAAACAACAGAGAGAGGTTTTCTGATTCTCTTTTTGTTTTAGGAAAGCAGAGTTTCTCTTCAGGCAGATTTTACTTTGAGGTTCAAGTTCAAGGAAAGACCGAGTGGGATTTAGGAGTGGCCAGAGGGTCAATCAACAGGAAGGGAATGATCTCACTGGGCCCTCAGTGGGGTAACTGGACTATATTTCTGAGAAAGGGATTCGAGTACGGAGCTCTTGATGATCCTCCAGTCCTTCTCTCTCTGAAGTCTCGACCTAAGAAGGTGGGGGTGTTTGTGGATTATGAGGAGGGTCTGGTCTCCTTTTATGACGTAGATGCTGCAGCTCTTATCTACTCCTTCACTGGCTGCTCCTTCAACGGGAAAATCTACCCACTCTTCTTTCCTGGTAATAAATATGGCCGTAAAAACGCTGCACCTCTGATCATCTCTCCCGTCAGAGTCACCTAATCACTCATCTTATTTCATGTATTGATTTATTTTTATTTTGTTTCCATCTTATTTTCTACAAGATAAGTTTCATGTGGTGATTGATTAACATATGGTTTAGATTCTGTATACAACACATAAGTGGATGCATTAATCTACTCAACAATCAAATAATTATCTCTTCAACACTTTATCGTAACACATGTGGAGAATATCTATGAACGTTGGATAATATGAAGATTTATTTAAAAAAAAGTTTTTTCTAATGACACCAAATGTGTCAAGCCATAGTTACAATTGATAATAACATTACATGTGTCATATTTAATTGTGTTATAAAGCTTAATTAAAGAGAAAGGCCTATTAATGCCTGTACTGTGTACTACATTTAATATGTGTAATAGTTAAACTGCTAGAAAAAGTTAATTGAAGCTAAATAATATGATAAATCCTCATTTATGTTAACAATGGTTTGGTTAATAACTGTTAACTTGTATATCTACATTCCAGGTTTTATAATTGATTACTGGTAAAATGGCTTATGAATCAAAGACATCTGTAAATATGTGATTGTGAGTTAAGAAAACAGTCAAATAAACTAGATGCTTGGTCGGAGAAAGCAGAGACTCGAGCACTAAACACTGAGCAGGAAGGCCTGGTTTACACATCAGTTGTATTTTATGACACATTTCCTGTGGCTAATTCACATAAACAAAATACAAGTTGATGGCTTTTTGTGTGAAGAGCTTGTAGGTTGAAATGTTTGTTTCCACTAGCAGTGATTGGATATTGGCTGTAGAGCAGAAAACAGTGGGGCTGATATCAGTGAGATAGCATTCACTTTTACGAGTCGCAAAGACAAAAACAACTCTTTACAAGGAAGTAGCTAACTACAGAGTATAAATGCCAACAATTAATATAAAGAAAAATGGGGTTGGGTTTAATGATAATTTTTAGGGATATAATAGTTGGACTTAAGACCTACCATTAGCTTCCTTAGTTTTGCCATATTTGTATAAAACTAGTTTTATTTTTGCATTGTGTCAACACTCATGTGTGTTTGTTGTGTGTGTGGTAGAAACAACTGGGTGAAATGTGATGAGGGTCACATGACTAACGGGGATTGGCAAAAAGCCAGAATACACTTCTTCCCAGGTTCTCAGTTTTAACTCATCATGCATACACAAAACCCTCCTTTTCTTATACTTTGAAAAAATGCCTTTTCCAATGATTTCCCTCCCAGCACATTTTTATAATCACTGAACTCAACAAGAACTCAATGTGAAACGGGTTAAATATTTTGTCTTTCATCCAAGATAACAATCTTCAGAAGCACAATTTTAAATAACAAAAGTAACATATTAATTTCATGGTCACTGGTATTTGTTGTTTGTAAGTAAGTTAGTAAGTAAAGTTTATTTATAACGCGCTTTTCACAGATAAGTCACAAAGTGCTTGACAAAACAATAAAACATCATAGGAATCATACAATAATAAATGACCACTCAAGCCACGTGATTAAGAAGTCATAAATGCACCCAAAACACAATAAAAACACAATAAAACATAGTATAAAATAGAATAAAATCAAGCACCGGTTACCCAAAAGCCTGCCCAAACAGGAATGTCTTTAAATTCGTTATAAAGGGAGTCAACAGATTCTGCGGACCGTAGGTGTGCGGGCAGAGCGTTCCATAGTTTAGGAGCCACGGCCTCGAACGCTCGATCACGGCGAGTCTTAAGGTGAGTGCGTGGGACAGACAGTCAATTGAGCATGTGTGACCTGAGTGGGCGGGCTGATGTATGGATGAATTAGGTCAGCCACATAAGCAGGAGTCTGACCGTGCAATGCTCTGTAGGTGAGGGTGAGGATTTTGAACTGGATCCTATAGGCTACAGGGAGCTAGTGAAGTGATCTGAGTATTGGGGTAATGTGGGACCGTTTATTTTTGTGAGTAATGTGTTCAGTGTTATTTCAGCTTACAGGAAACAAGTCTTAAAAACACAAAAGGAAAACTTGATGGCTTTCCGTATGTCAAGGATCAAAACCATTCTAAAAATACTGTAGACCTCAGCACTGAGTTCATTTTGTTTTTGTTGTTTTACACTACAGTGACACACTTCCACCACTTCCTGGTGTTATGGCGCAAAGTGTCCACTGGATGGACCCCAACACAAAGGAAAGATAAGGATGTAGTCACTGTACTGTAAACCAAACACTGATATATGTGGAGACACAGTTTTTTACAAACATGTACAGGATAACCTCTCATGTTGACCAATGACAAATGGGTTTTTCCAATGATCTTCAATGTAATAGTTCAACTATGACCATGCTACCTGCATATTTCTTTGTCAAGAGATTTTAGTTGGAGGCAAAAAATAATCCTGATGTTACAACAGTTTACATTTTTCTAACCACCCTAAAAATGCTTAACCTGTTTAGACCGAGAGCCCCCTGTAGAGGGGGCTGCGAGTTTTTTTTCACGAAACTGTGTCTCAGGGCTTCTTAATATTTAAAAACCTATTAATGTGTTTTACCAGATTAACGGGAAGAAACTCAGCTAACTGACGATATGAACCATTTTTACCAAATCAAAACACAAGTCTCATAAGAAGCATCTAAATGAACCCTGATCGAAAAAATGCTAACGCACTTGGGACAGAACTCAAGGTAAAGATACCCTTATCACTTATTGTAACTGCACATACAAGATATCCAATTAAAACTGAGATTACACAGATTATATAGGTATTAGTATCATCACTGAGCGATCAGAACTCGCGACAGGGGAAGCAAACACAGACATCACAACACGTAGCTTTAGCAAAACACGGAGATATGCTCACCTTCAGGGACGTATCCACCATTGAGGTCACAGAGGTCCGGACCTCGGTAATTTTTTCCGAGCTGTGTATAACTAAACTTGTGAAATAACTGCACTAAAAGGGATTCTTTGTAGTACTTCCATTTACTGACGATGGGGGCGCTGCATAACTACGTAGCC
Source organism: Notothenia rossii (assembly GCF_949606895.1). NCBI lineage: Eukaryota > Metazoa > Chordata > Actinopteri > Perciformes > Nototheniidae > Notothenia > Notothenia rossii. The sequence continues at coordinate 8,929,868 of NC_136912.1, read as the reverse complement.
TCGATTAACGCAAACAGAAGAAGACGACATGTATCAACAAACCACCGCAGCCCGGACTTGTATCGGAGCAGCGGAGGAGTGATGAGGTATCTAGAGATCTGAGTCCAGCAGCTGCTAGTGTTTCTGTTCATCAGGACATCATATGACCAGCAGATCCTGTGTGAACGCACTACGTTAGTCAGTGGACGTCCGACAACATGCACACTAACTTATATTGTAGCTATAGGCTATACTTTGGTTTAAATTGCGTGAATTAACTAGCTAGAGAGCAAAAGTTAATTACATTCATCCAATGTCAGAAGGATTACCTTTTAACAAACGTTGTAATGCTTTTCTTTCATTTCAATTTGAGTAAAACATTGAAGACATAACATTGTATTGTTTTCTTTTTACACTGACTCAGATATAATGAAAACACTACGTCAGTCGAAGCTCAGCTTTGGTAAGGAAGAGACAGGACAGGCAGAGAGAAAGAGAGAGAAAGAAAAAGTGATGGAAGTCAGGGATGAACTGCAGGTACAGTCACACAAAAATAATGTAGGCTTAATAACCCCATCCATCCATCGATCTATCCATCTATAACGTAGTCTTCATTTACAATATAGACAATAGGCATAATTTTTAAACAACATACATCTACTGCAGTTATGATGTCATAATAACATACAATTGTATAAAACACAATTTGCTTACATCTTTTTTCTCTTTTGAGAATCAAACAAAACAGATTTAAAAAAAATAATGCAAACAAACAAGTGAAATTAACTAAATTGCTGAATTGTTTTAAGTCACTGGCAGGAGCAACAAGTGAGGAGGAGCAAAAAGTGAACAAGGAGGGAGAGATTGAACAAAGAGACAGAGTAGAGGACAGAGAGAGCGATGAACAGGAAGAGGGGGGGGGGGGGGGGCGCCGGTATACCCCCGAACCCCCCTAACATGTTTGGACCTCGGTATTTAGGAAATCACTCTCACTCCTTATTTGCTAATGTGTGTGTGTATGTGGAACCTCCCCTCGATTCCATTGGCTCTAGCGGTTAAAAAGAGATGTCAATCATCAAAATCAACCAAGGGGGGTCAGAGATATGTCAAATCCACCCAAATGACCCCAGAAGTGTTTTTTTGTTGCTAGATCTCTCTAAAACGGTCACATTTCTTTTGTTTTGCATCAATCTTGATACAGGGTAATTATATGTTGTAGTTTACATTCCTAAAGCTTTTAGTCTACCATCCCATCATTCAAGGGTGGTTTTCACTATACAGTAAGTAATCTTCTTTTTTTTTTGGACGGACACAATAATTTAATTTTTTTTACTGTGTTCAATCTGAATTTACTTTAAAATAAAAACATCTATATTGATTCTGACTGTTCTACATCCAACTCACAGATCCTTGCTTTGAGAAAAAATATTATTAATGTTCCCCTTTTAGAAGGGAAGATATGTTCATTTGTTCAGGTAATGTCATTTTCGAGCCTGAGACCTGAAAAACAGGCTCAGGGCAGGAAAGCTATCCATCAATGATCCTAATTAACCAGGAAGATTTGTTGGGCTAAGGGTAGCAAGTGATATAAAGTATTCTTACTCTTCTGCTTCTCATAGAGTGCCTACAGAGCTCAGTGATTCGCTTTCACAAAATAAACTCATCTATGTACAGTAACATCTTCACCTCATGTGAAGTCAGGAAAACTCTGAAAGTTGAGAATCAAAATCCCTCTAAAAAGAGCTGCAGTAACAGGTAGTAGTTGAAAGGGATAAGACACATTGGTTTCTCTCAAAAGGAACCTAAAACTAACTGAGTTCATCAGGTTGGTAACACTTTATATTAAGGTACACAAATTCACCGTCAATTAGTTGTTAATTAACATGCATATTAGCAGTATATTGGCTCTCTATTAGTCATTATAAAACACTTATTAATTCCTTATTCTACATGAACGTAATCTACAAGTAATAGGCCATTAGTTGAGAGTTTTTCCTCAATAGAGTGCCACAGTGACGCGTCCTAAAACCCGGAAGTACGTTTCTTCCGGTTCCCTCGACAAAAAAGCGATGCAATTTCTCCATAGGATTTTGGAAAATAGCTCGAAATAAGGTCTGTGGTTGACACACTTTTAAGAGACGGATCACATTTTGTTCAGTCGGATAATCTCCACATGTCTACCCTACTTTTATAATTTTATAATCATAAATCTATCGATCATAAATCTATCGATTAGGGATATGCCAAACATATTGGACACAATCTCCTAAAGGTACAAATAAGCTTCAGGACTCTGGGTGGGGCTTTTTCTATGGCAGCAGTTGGTATTTGAAGACTGTTGATGCTGGTAGATGTTGGACTGGCTGAGCGAGTTTCGGCCTGTTTAGCCGGGGAGCTGCGGGACAAACAGCCGTCAGCAACAGGAAGTCAAATATTGAGCAGAGCATATTAAGACCAAAACTCATGTACATCAACTTCCTTACTACTTAAATCAGCACTAATTAGAGGGTTATTGAGGATACACTCAACTAATGGCCTATTACTTGTAGAATATGTAGAATAAGGCATTAATATTAGTTTTATAATGACTAATAAAGAGCCAATATACTGCTAATATGCATGTTAATTAACAACTAGTTGATGGTGAAATTGTGTACCTTAATATAAAGTGTTACCCAATATAATATTTTGATTCTCCTCTGTCTGAATAAATAATATACTATAGCCTATGAATTTTGATTGATGCAGCCATCCGACAACTTTCCTCTGTGGAAACTCAGCCTCTGGGTGGGGCCTTAACTTTGGCATCAGTTCACTGACATTTAACAACTGGTTTGTTTGGAGATGTTCGAACGATAAAGGAAGTGTTAGGCCTGTGTAGACTGCAAACAGTATTACAACATGTTTTTCGTCCGACTTTCAATAAGCACACATTGCATTGGTTATGTATCATTAGCGATTATCAGACTCAGAGTTTGTATTCTAAACTCATCTAGTTGGCAAAGCTTTTTGTTAATTGGTCCAGATGTGGGGACATCAAATGATCAGACTATCAAAGCTCCCTGCAACACGTAGACCTGTAACAATACAAGTCGACTAAACTGGTCTGTGATTTGAATCGGTAAACAGTTTCCTTGTTTGTTTGTTTTTAAATGACCAGTACACACAATTGGAATCAGAAATTCACATATTAAAAACGTCAAATTTAAACTGGAACGGTATCCCCTTTTGCTTTTAAGCCAGGGAAAATGTGCACGTCACTTTAACCCTTGTGTTGTGTTCGGGTCTCCCGTGACCCGTTTCAAGTTCAAATTATATAATAACTACGCACTAGTTTTTTTTATCGGAACAAGGCTTCATGATATCCTCCACAACAGCCATATAAACACTACAAAACTGATTTTTACAATTTTAGCTAAGTTTGAAGGTCTCAAAAAAAAAAGTGTATAATTTGGTGTTCGGGTCTGGGAAGACCCAGCAGCATTGTTTTGAGTGACTCGGGGTCAAATTTGGCCCAATCAAGATTCATCTTTGACTTTAGACACCCCACCCCCTTCATCCACTGTCACAATAATTGTCAGTCTATTAAGTCTATCATAGTCAGATAAGCTTTATTATCCACTGTCTGCACTATAAGGAATATAATGAGCGAATATAATCAAACGTCTTACTTAAATATGTGGTGTGATGTGTTTTGGGGCCATAAAATAAAATTACAACTGGATTGTACAGTTGTGAATGCACAATAAGTTAGTTATGATGTAGTTAAAACAATATTTTCTTAGCTTAATGAGGGAATTTAACATGTTGTGATGTTTCCTAACAACCTCATCAATCGAGACCCAATATCTCACGAGGAAAAAGTGAGAACAGGATAACATGATTGCTTTAATTCAGGCAACAAAATGCCATAATGATCCATAAGGGATGCTGCCTGAGAGAAAACACTCTTCTTCCTTGTTATCATGACAACTAATGTTACATATTCAATGTCTAAAAGGCCTTTAGTTTATTTGATTGTATATAGATTTCTGTTTTAGAGTAGATACATATTGTGCTTGTTGTATGGATGTGGATTATGTCATCCCTGACATTTAACTGACATGTGTGTCCAATAAATGTAACTGAACTCTTCTGATTAAAGTAAAACCTGATCATAATAAAGATAAGAAACAGCTTGACACACCTGTGAAGCAGAGCCTTTGCTCCCTAACTATCAGAGAAAACCTGGTATTTCTCAATACCCATGCAGATCAGAGGGAGGGAAGCACCAGCTGCAGTGAGAGGAGGAGCTACACTGAAAAGAGGAGGGCTTACACGTCACACTCAGGAAACGAAAGTTAAGTTATTTAGAGAGGCAGCCACACTGCAGTCGAGACTAGTCTCTGTCTAAAGAAAATACAAACTGAGTTCATCAGATCTTTCTCAACAACACAGCAGAGTCTCTGTCAAACACTGGTGAGTACAGCTGATTATATTTACACTGTCAACAAGCAGGATTAACACAAAAGTTCAGCTCTACTCAGACGAAAAATCCACCCTTTACGTCCAACTTGTTTTTCTCTAACAACATAACCAGTATATTATATCAACTCTAAGTGCTTTAGTAACTTGAAACTGAATCTCTGTTGTGAGGAGTTTTGATTCACTTCTGCTCTCCTGCTCTTATTAGATTTTGCTGATCACTTCCTACATAATGCTTTCACCCATTTCCTCTAGCTCAGGTGTGGCCAACCCGCGGCTCTCGAGCCGCATGCGGCTCTTTGCCTAGGTTCATGCGGCCCTTCAGTTCATATCGAGTTGTATATGTGTGAATTTGGGGGAGAGACACTGACTCCTGACTAGTGTTGCACGGTGTACCGATACTTGAAAGGTATACCGCGATACCCTGCCGTTAAAAACATTACAATTCCTCCGTTTCATTAGTATCGGTACTTTAAGAATGACGGGGGAAAGTACTCCGGTGAGAATGCGCCGTTTTATTAAGAGCCGTGTGTGTTCAGCGCTCTGATTCCAATCCCTGCACTGCAGCCGTGCCTGCAGTCCCGCCCCTCTCAAGCACGCTCAAGTCCCTCCCCTCTCTCGTGCACGCGCTAGTGTGAGAAAACGAGAAGCATGGCTGCAAGTGGGAGTGCAACCAGTGGCGTTTTCTCCTGGAGGCCAAGGGAAGCCAGGCTTCCCCTGTTTTTTCGGATTGTAGTTATAATTTTAATAAATAAATAAAAACACTTCGTTTAGTTTCGGAAATTCATTGTTGTGTGTTGCTGCCGGCCCGTCTCTCCCCCATTCTCATTGAGTATTTTACAAATAGTGAAACAGCGCCCCTCTAGATGTTATGGTGAAACAGTAGATTGCACTCTCTGTTGCGAGAGGAGGCCAGCCGAAATTTGCTTCCCTTGGTGAAAAAAAATGGAGGGATTGACCAATCAGATGAGGCTCACGTCATGTCCCTGCCAACCTGTGATTGGTCAGGGCCATGCCAAGGGAAGCCAGAGGCGGCTGGCTTCCCTTGCCTCACAATCCAATCAAATCGCATCAATTTAATGGTGCAGTGACGCGTCCCAAAAAGCGGAAGTAAGCTGCGCTCGGTTTCCCTCGACAAAAAAGCAATGGGATTTCTCCATAGGATTTTGGAAAATAGCTCGAAAAAAGGTCAGTGGAAAACGAACCTGTTCGGTAAATGCACGTTTTGTTCAGTCGGATAATATCCACATGTCTACCCTACTTTTATAATTTTCGAATGATAAATCTAATCGATAGAAGATAGATAGCGTCACTGCACCACTTACACCGCCGTTAGAAAGTAGCAAGCAACTGAAGCAAGTGCAATTATGGAGGGTGGAGATCTGGAGTATTTAATCAAAAATAATTGGACTAAACTTCCGCTGCAGCAGCAACAACAAATACAATCTGATGACAGGCCAATGCCCAAACTGGAGCCGTTTACAGCGAGGAACAAAGGAGCGAACCGGACGTAAAACGTTAAAGGTCTCCTGATTTAGTTTGTGAATGAATGCTTATTAGAATTTCGGCTGGAGAGTGCGTGCGGACCTGTCGGTCAGATAACAGGCGTGTGTAAGTCCTGCATCTGTATGATACAAATGTGTGTAAAATGATACCGGGCGCTGTAATCACTCATCTGGTTACGTTATTACATTGACCAACACACCCCCCCCCCACCCCAAAAGAAAGGACGTATTATTGGCTTCCCCTAATTTTTTCCCCACGCCACGCTACTGAGTGCAACTGCCGCTGCGCCTCGGCTTGTTGACAAAAAAGACGCCAGAAGCGACATTTTGATGTATTTTAGCTATATCTCTGACAGTGAGGGCAAGCCTACGGACACCACGAGGCCTGTCTGTAAGACATGTATTAATTGTATTTAATAAGAATTTTTGTGATTTATTTTATTTATTGTTCTCATTGTTTAAAAGTTTGCGTTATGGTTCTGGTGTGAAATAAAGCACACTAATTACATTTAAGACTGTTTCCCTTTTTTAAGAAAAGTATCGAAAAATAATTGGAATCGTAATTCTTGACTTGGTATCGAAACCAAAATGTTGGTATCGTGACAACACTACTCCTGACAGTTAAACCTGATATTTAGTAGTTCTGTTAAGTATTGAATGCTGATCATTCTGACGTAATTTGGCCGGTCAAAGTTGTTTGGGCTAGGATAAAATCGCTCCGTTACTTTCGTCCCGGCTCTCCCTAAGTGTGTATGTGTGGTGTCAGGTGTCAGTATGAGAGGATGACAGCGCGTCTAATTTTGATGTGGCCCAAGAGCCAATCACAATAATACCTGGATGCAGAGAACCAATCACCTTTGAGGGGGGGAAAACCTATCGTTGATGAAACACTATCCAGTGTTTCCCCTACCATTGTCTTGGAGGGGCGCCAACAGAGCCCCGCGCCCCCCCTGAAATTCAAGGTGTTTAAAAAAATATATAGCCTATATATAAAACATTTTTTTAAATATATATATATAGCACCAAATTACAAATAATCTATAACTACTGTCGATTTTCACATTGAACATGTGCTCTTTTATTAAATAAACTAAACGCTTTCTTTTTAAGTTGTGAGTTTAGTGTTTTTGACCCTAAGAAACACTGATGCATTAATCAATAACAATAATCCACAGCTTCTCTCTCTGCTCCAGAGGATTTAAAAAAAAAAAGATATCCCAATTCCACAAAAATGCATCAGTGACGTGGTTGAAATCTTTTCTCCAGAAAATAAAAAACTGAAACAAGCGGTATCAGTGACTGTGTGTTTGATGTGGCTCTTTGCAGTAACATAGACAAAATGTGGCTCTTAACCTCTGACTGGTTGGCCACCCCTGCTCTAGCTGTTTAAAAATAAAACATTTCCATTAGAGAAACAGTTGGAGGCTTTTAATTTGATGCAGCTAGAGGAAATGAATGGTTATGGTCACACAGTTAGAAGAGCAGTGTTATTTTTCAATAAAGAAATAATCGACAAAAACTATATTTTCATTGCTGTCTGAGTTGCGTGCTTGACCCTGTCAGAGTTAAATGGTCACGGTTGCTCATGCTTCTTTCTTTAAAATAATATGAATTGATGATTGATGTTTCAAATGTTTTTTATTGTCTTTCTTGTGTGTATAGATATGGCTTCTGCAAGCTACCTGCCATCTGAAGATCAGTTTGTCTGCTCCATCTGTTTGGATTTGTTCACTGATCCAGTCGCCACATCATGTGGACACAACTTCTGTAAAGACTGCATCACTGAACACTGGGATAGAAGTGACAGGTGCCAGTGTCCCATGTGTAAAGAGGCTTTTAATACAAGACCAGATTTGAGGGTTAACACTTTCATCTCTGAGATGGTCGCTCAGTTCAGACAGTCGGCTCAACAGAAAGCCAGCAGCAGCAGCTCAGAGCAACAAGTCTTCAAAGCAGGAGAAGTTCCCTGCGACGTCTGCACTGAATCCAAACTGAAGGCCCTGAAGTCCTGCCTGGTGTGTCTGACCTCCTACTGTGAGACTCACCTGGAGCCTCACCTGACAATGTCAGGTCTGAAAAGACATCAGCTGATCGACCCTGTGGAGAACCTGGAAGACAGGATGTGTCCAAAGCACGACAAACCTCTGGAGCTGTTCTGTAAGACCGACCAGACATGTGTCTGTTTGCTCTGCACTGTTTTAGACCACAAGATGCATGATGTGGTTCCTCTGAAAGAAGGATATGAAGGGCAAAAGGCAGAGCTGGGAAAGAAAGAGGCTAGAATTCAGGAAATGATCCAGAAGAGACAACTGAAGATTGAGGAGATCAAACACTCAGTGGACCTCAGTAAGGAAGAAGCAGACAGAGAGGTAGCAGAAGGTGTTCAGGTCTTCACTGCTCTGAAGGAGTCTGTTGAGAGAAACCTCAATGAGTTCATCCAAACAATAGAAGGGAAGCAGAACATGAGAATGAAACGGGCTGAAGACTTCATCAAAGAACTGGAACAGGAAATCTCTCAACTGAAGATGAGAAGTGCTAAAGTTGAGCATCTCTCACGGTCTGAAGACCACCTCCACGTTCTCCAGGGTGTCCAGTCCCTAAACATCCAACACCCATCCCCCACCAAGGACTGGACAAAGGTCAGCATCCCTCCATCATCATATGAAGGGACTGTGGTGAGAGCTGTGGTTCAGCTGGAGGAGACTTTCAGTAAAGAGATGAAGAAGCTGCTTGAAGCTGAACTGAAGAGGGTCCAGAGGTACGCAGTGGATGTGACTCTTGATCCGGATACAGCACATCCTGATCTCATCCTGTCTGTTGATGGAAAACAAGTCCGGGATAGTGATGTGAGAAAGAATCTCCCAGATAACCCAGAGAGATTTTCTGATTGTATTAATGTTTTAGGAAAGCAGAGTTTCTCTTCAGGCAAATTCTACTTTGAGGTTCAAGTTAAAGGAAAGACAGACTGGGATTTAGGAGTGGCCAGAGAGTCGATCAACAGGAAGGGAGAGATCACACTGAGCTCTCAGTTCGGTTACTGGACTATATGTCTGAGAAAGGGATTCGAGTACGAAGCCAATGATGAACCTGCAGTCCTTCTCTCTCTGAAGTCTCGACCAAAGAAGGTGGGGGTGTTTGTGGATTATGAGGAGGGTCTGGTCTCCTTTTATGACGTAGATGCTGCAGCTCTGATCTACTCCTTCACTGGCTGCTCCTTCACTGAGAAACTCTACCCACTCTTCTATCCTGGACTTAAATATGGCCGTAAAAACGCTGCACCTCTGATCATCTCTCCTGTCAGAGTCACCTAATCACTCATCTAATTTAATGTGTTGATTTGTTTTCATTCAAGGGAACAAATATCAATATTTAGAGTATTTTCTACAAAATAAGTTTAATGTGGTGAATGATTTACATATGGTTTAGATTCTGTATACAACACATAAGTGGATTCATTAATCTACTCGACAATCAAATAATTATCTCTTCAACACTTTATCGTAACACATGTGGAGAATATCTATGAACGTTGGATAAAGCTAAAGATTTATTGTAACTTTAAGAAAAAAACGTTGTTTCTAATGACACCAACTTTGTCAAGCTAGTTAGAATTGATAATAACATTAAATGTTTTATAATCAATTGTTATAAAGCTTCATTTAAGAGAAAGGCTTATTACGTGCCTCTACAGTGTACTTAATACAATATGTGTAATAGTTAAAGTGCTAGAAAAAGTCAAATGAAGCTAAATAATATGATAAATCTTCATTTGTGTTAAAAATGTGTTTGGTTAATAACTGTAAACTTGTATATCTACATGCCAGGTTTTATATTGATTACTGGTAAAATGGCTTATGAATCAAAGACATCTGTAAATATGTGATTGTGAGTTAAGAAAACAGTCAAATAAACTAGATGTTTGGTCTGAGAAAGCAGAGACTCGAGCACTAAACACTGAACAGGAAGGCCTGGTTTACACATCATTTGTATTTCATGACACATTTCCTGAGGCTAATTCATAATTAAAAAAATACAAGTTGATGGCTTTTTAGCCTCCTTTTTTTTAGGATGAAATGTTTGTTTCCACTAGCAGTGATTGGATATTGGCTGTAGAGCAGAAAACTTTGGGGCTGATATCAGTGAGATTTATTTCGGTTTTCAAAAACTACTCTTTATAATGAGGTACCTAACTACAGAGTAGTAATGTCAACAACTAATGTAAGGAAAAATGGGGTTTGATTTAATGACAATTTGTAAGGATATAACAGTTGGACTTAAGCCCTACCTTTTGCTTCCCGTAGTTTTGCCATCTTTTTATCAAACTAGTTTCACCCTTTGTGATATAAAACGCTGAATCAACATGATGTCATACATTTGTTTGCATTGTGTCAACACTTACTGTATGTGTCTTTGAGGTGTGTGTGGTATAGAAAATAAAAACTGAGTTCATCAGATCTTTCTCAACAACACAGCAGAGTCTCTGTCAAACACTGGTGAGTACAGCTGATTATATTTACCCTGTAAACAGGATTAACACAAAACAGCTCTACTCAGATGAAAGCTGCACCCTTTACATCATACTTGTTTTTCTCCATCAACATAACCATATATATAGAGTCCACTTTAAGCACTCTCTTTGTATCAGCTCTTAGTACTTTAGTAACTTGTAACTGAATCTCTGTGGTGAGGAGTTTTGAATAAATTCCGCTTTCCTGCTATTATTATGGTTTGCTGATCACTTCCTACATATTACTTTTACCCATTTCCGCTTTTAATGTGAAGCAGAGGAAATCAATTGTAATGCTCACACAGTAAGCAGTGTTATTTTACAACACATAAGTGGATGCATTAATCTACTCAACTATCAAATAATGATCTCTTCAACACTTTATCGTAACACATGTGGAGAATATCTATATGCACGTTGGTAAAGCTATAGATTTATTGTAACTTTAAAAAAAAAAATGTTGTTTCTAATGACATCAAATTTGTCAAGCTATAGTTAGAGTTGATAACATTAAATGTTTTATAATAAATTGTTATAAAGCTTCATTTAATAGAAAGGCCTATTAATGCCTCTACAGTGTACTTAATACAATATGTGTAATAGTTATAGTGCTAGAAAAACTAAAATGAAGCAAAATAATATGATAAATCCTCATTTGTGTTAAAATGTGTTTGGTTAATAACTTTTAATTTATATATTTAAATTCCAGGTTTTTTAATTGATTACTGGTAAAATGGCTTATGAATCAAAGACATCTGTAAATATGTGATTGTGAGTTCAGAAAACAGTCAAATAAACTAGATGTTTGGTCTGAGAAAGCAGAGACTCGAGCACTAAACACTGAACAGGAAGGCCTGGTTTACACATCATCTGTATTTCATGACACATTTCCTGTGGCTAATTCATAATTAAAAAAATATAAGTTGATGTATTTTTGTGTAAAAGTTAGTAGGAAGAAATGTTTGTTTCCACTATCAGTGATTGGATATTGTACGGCTGTCGAGCAGAAAACAGTGGGGCTGATATCAGTGAGATAGCATTCACTTTGATGAGTACAAATAAGTAACTAACTACAGAGTTTAGCATTATACGAGTATGTATGGCAACAACTCATATAAGGAAACATTTTCATTTATTGAATGATACTCTTTAAGGATAAAACAATTAGAACTACCATTTGCTTCCTGTAGTTTTGCCATATTTTTATAAAACTAGTTTCCTCCTTTGTGATATAAAACGCTGAATCAACATGATGTCCTACATTTGTTTGCATTGTGTCAACACTCATGTGTGTTTGTTGTGTGTGTGGTAGAAACAACTGGGTGAAATGTGATGAGGGTCACATGACTAACGTGATTGGCAAAAAGCCAGAATACACCTCTTCCCAGGTTCTCAGTTTTAACTCATCATGCATACACAAAACCCTCCTTTTCCAGGGTATCCGCGGGGTCTTAAAAAGTATTAAAAGTTGATAAATCAATTTAGCGAAAATTAAGGCTATTAAAAAGTATTAAACGGCATTTTCCAAGGTATTAAGAAGGTTCACAGCAACGACAACATGAAACACCCTTTCATTTACTGAAACGACATGTCGGGAACCCCCACAAGGCGGCCCCATGCATAGCGCGCCGTAAAATGCTGCTTATTATTTTAAGTTTCGTTGCCTTGCTCCGCTCTGTGTGTGGGGGGGAGGGGGGGGGAATAAACGGCTACGGTAACGGGTCCCAAGGTGGGTAGACCGGCATACGCAACGCTCTGGGGGTCCAACGGCTCCGTGTGTGCCCTATATGATCATTTTCTGATAACGATGAAAGAGCCCGCCTCCCTCTCCCCACGTCTCCTGCTGCTGCTGGGCTGTCAGAAGAGGGGGAGAAAAAGAGAGGCAGTCACCGTTTATTAAATATTATTATATTATTATACAGAGAACAGAGTCGTTATCAATTTGTTTTAAAGCTCAATAAATAACAAAGAAGACCTCTGACCGGCACTTTCCTAATTTTGTACGGAAGATTTAAACTTTAACGGACATGTTGACCGGAGGAACATTTTTTTTACGGAAACTGCCGCACGGTCCCCTCGTTCCTTGGAAGAGGCGGAGAGGTGGGTGTTTTTCATCTGCTGGTGGACTACCTGAGAGATACAGCAGGAGAACACGCCGTCCACCGCAGAGAATAAACAGAAGGGCAACCATGGCAACCATGCTCTGGTGTCTTCTTCGCTGCTTTTGGTGTATTTCGGGCGGCAGCAGCGCCACTTACAGGCCTGACATATGTACTACATTGTTTCCAGCATTTCCAGCGGTCTAGTGTGAACGGACACGTTAATGAATCGAATTCGTGTGAACGGAAGCCTTTTTTGCGTTTGCGTATGCGTTTTACCGTGTGGGGCCGGGGTCTAAGCCAAACTATATCCGGTCACAGAGATCTGCTATTTTAAAGTAAAGTCAACACATATAGACCCTAAATATAGTCTATATTAAGAACGAGAAAAGTCTTAACATATATATCCTTTTTTGTAAACATATGACAAATGTGTGAGGGTGATGACGTCAGAGCATCGTTATATGTGCCAGGGCTTAGCCCCGGACAGCCCCAGCCCAATTTAACCCCTGGGTATTTGTGAGGGAGCTCCTATATGGCATTACCCCGCTGAAGCTCACCAAAGTTTAACATATTTCATAGTTCAAAGTTTTGTCAATTGTTTTGTTTATTGGTCAAATACTGGTTTCTAATGTTTTCTGAGGAGTTTTACTGGAATGAAAGAGCACAGAGTCTACAGAAGCAAAAAAGCAGCATACTGCATTAAACCTGACCTTCACAGAGAGGTTGAAGTTCATGTAGAAAGGAGGCTTCAGTAGTCTGTCTGCACTCTGTTTAGTTTTGCTATCTTACAATCAATATAGTAAATGTGAGGTAAAGTGTGTTGCCAATGTAACCGGTTAGAACTCAAAGTTGCGATGAGGTCTTAAAATGTATGGAAAGGGTCTTAAAAAAGGTCTTAAAAGGTATTAAATTTGACTTCAGGATTCCTGCATATACCCTGTTTTCTTATACTTTGAAAAAATGCCTTTTCAAATGATTTCCCTCCCAGCACATTTTTATAATCACTGAACTCAACAAGAACTCAATGTGAAACGGGTTAAATATTTTGTCTTTCATCCAAGATAACAATCTTCACAAGTACAATTTTAAATAAAAAATCAATATACTAATTTCAAGGTCACTGGTCTTTGTTGTTTGTCTGAGTAATGTGTTCAGTGTTATTTCAGATGACAGGAAACAAGTCTTAAAAACACAATAGGAAAACTTGATATGTTTCCGTATGTCAAGGATCAAAACCAATCTATAAATCAGGCAAGATTTTAAAAAACATGCTAAAATAGCTTTTTATTTTATTTTATATTTCAGTGGTTAAAAACGGAGTATATGTTAAGGTAAGCAGGATTATATTGTATCTCATTTTAGAATCTAAACAACAATAACTGCTGTTTCATTTGTTGCTCAAAGTTATGCATGAAACATCTCATATTTTCACAAGGCCTTTCAAGTCAGATTTAAAAATAGTCAATTGTTGACTGTTCTGCTGTGTAAGTGGGCGTGTCAGACCTGACCTTTACCTCACCTACCTCTATTAAGCTTACCATTGATATAAAGATGCTAAATTGGCTGTGAATAGAAAGGATGTATGTTTCCTTCTTTGTTGTTTCAGGCATGTGAAACCAGGCATGTGAAACTAGATAGAACATTCTGAACTTTTGACCTATACACACAAACACACATTCTAGACCATATTTCTTTAATTTCTCATTTTCCAAATATGTTAAATGAGTCTCTTGGAGGAATATAATTTGCACATTTTCCTTTTTCAACTTTGTCATAACCTTTTCTCTCTTCTTTGGTACGTTAAGACCATTCACATTTAGCGACAGTATCTTAGTGTTAACCATTTATGTGTATTGGTAGGTTATTCTTTTGGTATGCTCCCTCGAAGCTCTGGGCTAAACAGTCGTTAAAAAAACACACATAGGCGTGTGGCGCAGTGGATAGAGCCTTGGTGTTGGGATCAGGGGGTCACAGGTTCAAACCCCACTGCAGTCAGCATGTCGTTGTGTCCCTGGGCAAGACACTTCACCCCAAATTGCTCCTGTGGGGATTCAGTATGTATTCAGCTTCAGTATTCAGTATGTAAGTTGCTACGGATAAAAGCGTCCAACAAGTGGCATGTAATAATGTAATAATAAACATAAAACAAAAATGGGTTCCAACCCTGGGGTTCTAACATCCCCAATACCCCGTTGGTGGGTGCAGGGGAAATCCTCCCGTAAGAGGGCCCCTCTCTAGACTTGAGACTATACCCAACTCATGGGGTTACGTGCTGTCTAGGCATGTCCAACATTAACACTGGCCTACCTCTCTCCGTTGGTATCCAATACAAAAAAAAGCCTGTATATTTCTTCAATCCTCAATGAAAGTTATTCAAGCAAAACAGTCCTACGCTTTCCATTTTTGCAAAATTTCTCTCGTCGTGTCTTCCTTCCTTTCCCTTGACTCGTTGCCAGACCGGTTGCGCCCTCCTCTCCTCCACAGGTGCGGCGGCTCCGCCTGGTACCTCCATCTCGAGTCCCCTCTCCCTCATGTCCCTGGCGGCGTCTATGGCGTCATCATAGGTCTTCACTCCGGCTTCCCAATAAATGCGTATTTTAGCGAGTGGTGTCTGGAAACGTATTCCTCTGTCCTTCAATACTTTCTTGATGCCTAGATATGACTTTCTTTTCTGGACCACTGCGGTTGCATAGTCGTGGTCAAAGAATATGCGTTTGCCCCCTACACTCATTTTCTTCTGCCATGCTTTCTTAAGAATGACTTCTTTCGTGTCGAATTGCAAGAAATGGACCACTATTGACCTGGGGGTAGCGGTCGGAGGCGGCTTTTGAGCGAGGGCTCTGTGCGCTCTTTGAATGTTGAGATTAATAACGTTACCCTCCTGTAGCTCCAGCTCAGTGCTCAGGAGTTGCTCCACGTATTTGGTAACCGACTCGCCCTCTGTTTCCTCTGGCACCCCGAATATTCGGAAATTATTCCTCCTTGATCTTCCTTCAAGGTCTACCATTGTTTCCTGCATCTGGTGCGTCTGATTCGACATTTCAATCATTGTTTCTTTCGCCTCCGACCGGCTCGCAGTGTCTCGGAATGGCCCGTCTCCGTAATTTTAGCTTCTTCGTCCTCGTCTCCGTTGTTTTCTTGCTTCGAGTTTTCTGTCACTCCTGGTTGATCTTTCACTGTTTCTTGTTTTCTGTTATTTCTTCGGCTACTTCGTCTGATCCCTCTCCTCATTTCCTGGTTTTAGGTATCGAGTTGAGCATTTATGAGGGTTTATTTTGTCCAACTTGCGAGAGGTAGAAGATAGTGTTGCTACTCACGTCGCCATCTTCCGGAAGTCCTATTTAGTGTCATTTTAATTCATTAATTTAGAGTATTTGTTTATGTTTTCGATTGAAGGTGGAAACGGGAGATTTGGTGTTTAACGGTAGATATGTGGAGAAATAGAATATATGTTTTCTTTCACAAAGACAAGAGAAGATGTAAGAACATTATTCCTTTTTCTTTTAATTGATGAAACGTAAGAAAATAAACTGCACAGCTAAAATTCTTGCCTGGACAAAGCACCTTATCCCAGCAGCAACATGTGATACCTGGTGCAACAGCAGCAGTTTGATTTTGTTTTTGTAAGAGTTGTGCTACCTGGTTGATGCTGGGCAGTTTGGTGAGCAGCATCTGGAAGACGGGTGGAGGCAGAGTCTGCTGCAACACCTGCAGCAGCTGCTGGGGCTGCCCACACACTGCGATGGCGTTGGTCAGGTGGTCCACGCCTTTCTCATAGTCTCCTGTGGAGAGGACACACAGGTGAGGGAAGTACTCAGACACTTCACTTAATAAGCCAGCCTAAAAATAGTCATGCATTCAAAATGTTAATTAAGTAAAAGTAAAGAAGTATTATCAGCATAATGTTTTCCAAAGTTGTAGTTTGTCATTATGGAGCCATTACTTGGTAGTACAGTACTGCATCATATGATGTAAGTCAATGTGTTTTTGTTATTTAAAGGGTAACATTTTGTCAAACTAAACTAGAATACTAAAGTATTACTTAAGTACAACTACCTCAAGTACAAGTATCTCAACATTGTTATTAAAGGGGCCCTATTATGCTCATTTTCAGGTTCATATCAGTATGTAGTGCCTCTACTGTGACATGTCTCCATCCTTTAATGTTCGAAAAGCTCTTTATTATTCTCATACTGTCTGTGCTGCAGCACCTCTTTTCACCCTCTGTCTGAAACCAGAGCCCAGTCTGCCTCTGGTTGGTTAGCTAGCCAATAGCTCTGTGGAGGTGTGTGGAGGTATGTGTGTGTGTGTGTGTGTGTGTGTGTGTGTGTGTGTGTGTGTGTGTGTGTGTGTGTGTGTGTGTGTGTGTGTGTGTGTGTGTGTGTGTGTGTGTGTGTGTGTGTGTGTGTGTGTGTGTGTGTGTGTGTGTGTGTGTGTGTGTGTGTGTGTGTGTGTGTGTGTGTGTGTGTGTGTGTGTGTGTGTGTGTGTGTGTGTGTGTGTGTGTATGTGTATGTGTATGTGTATGTGTATGTGTATGTGTATGTGTATGTGTATGTGTTACCCTGAGCCAGCAGCTCCTCCCCCAGCTGGATCTCCTCCAGGAAGAACTTCTGCACCGCCTCAGCGTCCTTCAGGTCGGGGAGCTGCGGGACAAACAGCCGTCAGCAACAGGAAGTCAACCTGTTTCTGAGTGATCAATAATCAGACCTGATCTGTGAGCCACTCGTACTTTTCAAGATGCAAACGCTTATTGTGTAATGCACACTCGATACAGCACAGCTTTGGCAAGGGAAACCTTAGAGCACATGTGTCAAACTCAAGGCCCGGGGGCCAAATCAGGCCCTTGGTGGATTTAATTTCGGCTCGCAGGATAATTTCTAATTACTATTAGATCTGGCCCTCCGGTATATTGCACGCACACCTTCACTCCATCCTGAGGGTCTCCTCCGCTCAGAGCCTGACCCCAAACATTGATGACCTTGCACCCAAGATGAGATGCCAAGTATCTGAACTAGCATAGCAGAGCAGCACACTGAGTTTCAATGTTTCCTTCTGCACTTTCTTTCTTGAGACAACAGGGCATGTTTGTTTTTTTCTTTGAGGGAAAAGTTCTTTGAAGCTGTTGTTGGCCTGTGGAAAAATGTAATCATAAGAAATGACTCCAGAAAATCTGCAGATAGAGCCATAAGAAATGAATGCAACTGATTATTTAATGTTTAATGTTTTTATAGGCAATAATTTAAGCTTTGTTAGTTCCAGGTTTAATATGTGCAATAAGTTCATTTCAATAAGTTTTGCAATAAAAATGTATCCAGTCCGGCCCTCAACTAGTACAGATTTTTTCTTGGCCCACTGTGTATTTGAGTTTGACATATTGATATTGATATAGACTAGATCAGTGGTCACCAACCTTTTTAAGCCCAAGATCACCGACCTCGGCCTAAGTGAAAGGCGAGATATACCTATTGCAAAATTGAGTGAAAAAGACGGCCCAGACAATGCTTCCAATTTGAGGCCTTTTATATAGGCTAATTGCATCTGAATTACTGTTACAATGAAGGCTCCATAATCAGCTCACGGCATATAGGCAGGGGTAAAGTGCTATTGGGGGGCGGACCTCACCTCCTCTAGGGGGGTCCGGGGGGATGCTCCTCCGGGAAGATTTTTTTTTAAATATTGAGGGTTGAAAGCATCAATCTGGTGCACTTTGAGAGCAACATGAAGAGATCTATGGATACCTCTCTCAGCACCCATATGAAACAGAACTGTAAACAGATTTTCTTTTTCTTTATGGATATTTTAGAAATCACTCCCCTTTTTACATTACATTACATTACTTTTAAACTGTATTCTTGTTTTACTGCCATCGAGTAGGCTATTTCATACCTGGTTTTCATTTATTCTCTTATTGTTTGTATAACTATAATGATCATATGAAGGTGTGCCGCGTAAATAATCTTTTGAATAATTTGTGACAAAACCGTTCTAAACACTCAGGGTCCTTTAGCTCACCTGAGCCCCTCTGTCTGACAGGAGAGGACTGTCCTCCAGCTTGTTGTGGAAACAGCTCCTTATGTCCGTTAGTGCAGCTAGCTAACCAGATGCTAACATCACGGTCCATGCTAGCACCGGTCCCTCTCTCTCCCTCTCTCCCTCTCTCCCTCTCTCCCTCTCTCCCTCTCTCCCTCTCTCTCTCCCTCTCTATCACACTAAATGCGCTATTGCCACACACACACAGAGCCGAGCTTTAATGACACAAGCACACGTGTATTTCCATGCAACTCTCTGATTGGTCTGGTGTCTTGCCTCTGTTGCGTTCACTGAACACGGGAAATTACAGTCCTGCCGTTGTCTCTTGTGTCATGATGAGGTTCACGTAAAGCACGGTTAATGTATTATATTATTGAGGTGTCTCAAATATACGTCAATCAAGTGGCACCTGCTAATGGGGTGGTGGATGATAGGTTTATATCTAAAAACGTATTTTTCAAACATTATTATTTTTATTTTATTTTTCTTTCTTTTGTTACTTTTTTTTTTAACGGTCCGCGATCTACCCGCACCACACTCTTGATCGACCGGTCGATCGTGATCGGACTAGATAAATCATAATATAAAATAAAAGACTAATACAGGAAGTAAAGCTTTTAAAATAAAACCTAAAAATAGTGCTTACCAATTCTACTAAAATATTATTAGCATTATTATTATTATTATTATTAGAATAATAATAATTAAACAATATTTGTATTAAAATAAAAATAATGATAGAAATAATGTTTTAAGAATCACTTTTATCATGCCTAATATTAATAACACTACTACTAACAATAATAATAATAATTAATGTTGGTACATAATCTGAATTATGGATTGCATTTTAATGGAATTCTTGAATTGATGGGTTTATGGGGAAAACTAAATATCAGTGATATAACAACAATAACAATAACAACAACAACAACAACAACAACAACAACAACAACAACAACAACACCAATATGGTAGATAATATACAGAGATGTTTGCACAGAGATTTCCTCAGGTAAAATGTTTTATATATTTGAGAAACTAAGAAATATTTGTATATATTTTACAACTTGATCATTTTCCTCTTACTATGAAGCACACTGTAAATGATTGACAGGAGATAAGAGGAAGCGTTACAACACGATAAGAACTGTTTGTGCTCACCTTTGCCATGCCCGCCATCTCTATGGCTACCTGCGGCTTTCTCCTTCCTGCAACAGAGACACAAAAAAGTCAAAATTAAAAACCAAGAAATGGATTTAACAGCCACCTGTAAAACAGCAAGATTTTTATTTGTTCATGGTTTTAACTGTTTCTTTTAATCTTTAAAGTAACCTTGATTTAAGAGGTTCAATCACTGGGAGATATCATTCTGTATTGTCTCTTTTTATACAGTGCATTGAGGACACTTAACATGTTGTTATGATTCAGCATTAGGCAACAACCTCATCAATCGAGACCCAATATCTCACGAGGAAAAAGTGAGAACAGGATAATATGATTGCTTTAATTCAGGCAACAACATGCCATAATGATCCATAAGGGATGCTGCCTGAGAGAAAACACTCTTCTTCCTTGTTATCATGACCACTAATGTTACATATTCAATGTCTAAAAAGCCTTTAGTTTATTTGATTGTATATAGATTTCTGTTTCATATTGGATACATATTGTACTTGTTGTACATTTGATGAAGGTATGTTGTCCAAATTACTAATCATAATAATAAAACATGTCCCAGAAGCTGTAGAGTTTGGGTTTAGAGATGGAAGGGAGACCGGCTGAGGTCGATCTGAGGGACCGTTGGGGTTGGTAGGGGGTGAGGAGGTCAGTGAGGTAGGGGGGGGCTTTGTAAGTAAGGAGCAGTATTTTGTAGTTGATGCGGCGGGAGACGGGAAACCAGTATAGTTCAAGTTCAAGTTCTACAATGGAAATAAGTCTTTAACTATGTAGATTATGTCATCCATGACATTTTACTGACATGTGTTTCAAATAAATGTAACTGAAAACGTTTATCATAATAAAGATTAGAAACAGCTTTGACACACCTCACTCCTCACACGTGTAAAGCACCACCTTTGCTCCCTAACTATCAGAGAACACCTGGTATTTCTCAAAACCCATGCAGATCAGAGGGAGGGAACAAACCAGCAGACAGTGAGAGGAGGAGCTACAGTGGAAAGAGGAGAGCTTACACGTCACACACAAGAAACAAAAGTTATGTTATTTAGAGAGGCAGCCACACTGCAGTCGAGACTACTCTCTGTTTCTGTCTAAAGAAAATACAAACTGAGTTCATCAGATCTTTCTCAACAACACAGCAGAGTCTCTGTCAAACACTGGTGAGTACATCTGATTATATTTACCCTTAAACAAGAAGGATTAACACAAAACAGCCATTCTCAGGAGAAAGCTCCACCCTTTACGTCCAACTTGTTTTTCTCTAACAACATAACCATATATATAGAGTCCACTTTAAACATCTTAAACAGTCTCTTTGTATCAACTCATAGTACTTTAGTAACTTGTAACTGAATCTCTGTTGTGAGGAGTTTTAATTCACTTCTGCTCTCCTGCTCTTATTAGATTTTGCTGATCACTTCCTCCATAATGCTTTCACACATTTCCTCTAGCTGTTTCAAAATAAATATATTTCCATGACAGAAACAGTTGGAGGCTTTTAATGTGAAGCAGCTAGAGGAAATTAATAATTATGGTCACACAGTAAGAAGAGCAGTGTCATTTTTCAATAGAAATGTTTTCGACAAAACCTGTATTTTCATTGCTGTTAGCCAGAGTTGCATGCTTGACCCTGTCAGAGTTAAATGGTCACAGTTGCTCATGGCTTGTTACAAGTTATCAAAGTTATTTCGTTAAAACCATGTATGATGAATTGATGATTGATGTTTCAAATGTTTTCTCTTTTCTTTCTCATTATGTGTGTAGATATGGCTGCTGCAAGCTACCTGCCATCTGAAGATCAGTTCCTCTGCTCCATCTGTCTGGATTTGTTCACTGATCCAGTCACTATACCATGTGGACACAACTTCTGTAAAGACTGCATCACTGAACACTGGGATAGATGTGACAGGTGCCAGTGTCCCATGTGTAAAAAAGAGTTCAACACAAGACCTGAGCTGCACGTCAACACTTTCATCTCTGAGATGGTAGCTCAGTTCAGACAGTCGGCTCAACAGAAAGCCAGCAGTAGCAGCAGCAGCTCAGAGCAACAAGTCTTCAAACCAGGAGAAGTTCCCTGTGACGTCTGCACTGAAACCAAACTGAAGGCCCTGAAGTCCTGCCTGGTGTGTCTGACCTCCTACTGTGAGACTCACCTGGAGCCTCATCTGACAGCTTCAAGCCTGAAAAGACATCAGCTGATCGACCCTGTGGAGAACCTGGAAGACAGGATGTGTCCGAAGCACGATAAACCTCTGGAGCTGTTCTGTAAGACCGACCAGACATGTGTCTGTATGCTCTGCCATGTTTCAGACCACAAGATGCATGATGTGGTTCCACTAAAAGAAGGATATGAAAGAAAGAAGGCTGAGTTGGGGAAGACAGAGGCTGAAACTCAGCAGATGATCCAGAAGAGACAACTGAAGATTGAGGAGATCAAACACTCAGTGGACCTCAGTCAGGAAGAAGCAGACAGAGAGATAGCAGAAGGAGTTCAGGTCTTCACTGCTCTGAAGGCGTCTGTTGAGAGAGGCCAGGCCAATCTCATCAAAACGATCAAAGAGAAGCAGAAAACAACTGAAAAAAAGGCTGAAGCTTTAATCAAAGAGTTAGAACAGGAAATCTCTGAGCTGAAGAAGAGAAGCTCTGAGGTGGAGCAGGTCACACACTCTGAAGACCACCTGCATTTTCTACAAAGTGTCAAGTCCCTAAACATTAAACACCGACCACCCTCCAAGGACTTGAGAAAATTCAGCCTCACCCCAGCGGTATATGAGGGGACGGTGGTAAAGGCTGTGGCTCAGGTGGAGGAGACACTCGGTAAAGAGATGAAGAAGCTGCTTGAAGCTAAACTGAAGAGGGTCCAGAAAGATGCAGTAAATGTGACTCTTGATCCGCGTACAGCACATCCCTGTCTCATCCTGTCTGATGATAAAAAAAGAGTTAAATATAGTGATGTCGAAAAGAATCTCCCAGACAACCGAGAGAGGTTTTCTGAATGTATTTGTGTTTTAGGAAAGCAGAGTTTCTCTTCAGGCAGATTTTACTTTGAGGTTCAAGTTAAAGAAAAGACTGAATGGTATTTAGGAGTGGTCAGAGAGTCGATCAACAGGAAGGGAGAGATCTCACTGGGCCCTCAGTTCGGTTACTGGACTATATTGTTGAGAAAGGGATTTGAGTATGAAGCCAATGATGCTCCTCCAGTCCGTCTCTCTCTGAAGTCTCGGCCTCAGAAGGTGGGGGTGTTTGTGGATTATGAGGAGGGTCTGGTCTCCTTTTATGACGTAGATGCTGCAGCTCTTATCTACTCCTTCACTGGCTGCTCCTTCAACGGGAAAATCTACTCATACTTCAGTCCTGGTAATAAATATGGCCTTAAAAACTCTGCACCTCTGATCATCTCTCCTGTCAGAGTCACCTAATCACTCATCTTATTTCATGTATTGATTTATTTTTATTCAAGGGAAAAAACATCGATATTTAGAGTCAAAACTGTATAGTTTCCATCTTATTTTCTATAAGTTTCATGTGGTGATTGATTAACATATGGTTTAGATGTTGTATACAACACATAAGTGGATTCATTAATCTACAATCCAATAATTATCTCATCAACACTTTATCGTAACACATGTGGAGAATATATATAATATGAACATTGGATAATATGAAGATTTATTTAAAAAAAAGTTTTTTCTAATGACACCAAATGTGTCAAGCTATAGTTACAATTGATAATAACATTACATGTGTCATATTTAATTGTGTTAT
Source organism: Notothenia rossii (assembly GCF_949606895.1). Classification (NCBI taxonomy): domain Eukaryota; kingdom Metazoa; phylum Chordata; class Actinopteri; order Perciformes; family Nototheniidae; genus Notothenia; species Notothenia rossii. The sequence continues at coordinate 8,906,330 of NC_136912.1, read as the reverse complement.
AAAGCTTAATTAAAGAGAAAGGCCTATTAATGCCTGTACTGTGTACTACATTTAATATGTGTAATAGTTAAACTGCTAGAAAAAGTTAATTGAAGCTAAATAATATGATAAATCCTCATTTATGTTAACAATGGTTTGGTTAATAACTGTTAACTTGTATATTTAAATTCCAGGTTTTATATTGATTACTGGTAAAATGGCTTATGAATCAAAGACATCTGTAAATATGTGATTGTGAGTTAAGAAAACAGTCAAATAAACTAGATGTTTGGTCTGAGAAAGCAGAGACTCGAGCACTAAACACTGAGCAGGAAGGCCTGGTTTACACATCAGTTGTATTTCATGACACATTTCCTGTTGCTAATTCACATAAACAAAAATATAAGTTGATGGCTTTTTGTGTGAAGAGTTTGTAGGAAGAAATGTTTGTTTCCACTAGCAGTGATTGGATATTGGCTGTAGAGCAGAAAACAGTGGGGCTGATATCAGTGAGATAGCATTCACTTTTACGAGTCGCAAAGACAAAAACAACTCTTTACAAGGAAGTAGCTAACTACAGAGTATAAATGCCAAAAATTAATATAAAGAAAAATGGGGTTGGGTTTAATGATAATTTTTAAGGATATAATAGTTGGACTTAAGACCTACCATTAGCTTCCTTAGTTTTGCCATATTTGTATAAAACTAGTTTTATTTTGCATTGTGTCAACACTCATGTGTGTTTGTTGTGTGTGTGGTAGAAACAACTGGGTGAAATGTGATGAGGGTCACATGACTAACGGGGATTGGCAAAAAGCCAGAATACACTTCTTCCCAGGTTCTCAGTTTTAACTCATCATGCATACACAAAACCCTCCTTTTCTTATACTTTGAAAAAATGCCTTTTCCAATGATTTCCCTCCCAGCACATTTTTATAATCACTGAACTCAACAAGAACTCAATGTGAAACGGGTTCAATATTTTGTCTTTCATCCAAGATAACAATCTTCAGAAGCACAATTTTAAATAACAAAAGTAACATATTAATTTCATGGTCACTGGTATTTGTTGTTTGTAAGTAAGTTAGTAAGTAAAGTTTATTTATAACACGCTTTTCACAGATAAGTCACAAAGTGCTTGACAAAACAATAAAACATCATAGGAATCATACAATAATAAATGACCACTCAAACCACGTGATTAAGAAGTCATAAATGCACCCAAAACACAATAAAAACACAATAAAATATAGTATAAAATAGAATAAAATCAAGCACCGGTTACCCAAACGCCTGCCCAAACAGGAATGTCTTTAAATTCGTTATAAAGGGAGTCAACAGATTCTGCGGACCGTAGGTGTGCGGGCAGAGCGTTCCATAGTTTAGGAGCCACGGCCTCGAACGCTCGATCACCGCGAGTCTTAAGGTGAGTGCGTGGGACAGACAGTCAATTGAGCATGTGTGACCTGAGTGGGCGGGCTGATGTATGGATGAATTAGGTCAGCCACATAAGCAGGAGTCTGACCGTGCAATGCTCTGTAGGTGAGGGTGAGGATTCTGAACTGGATCCTATAGGCTACAGGGAGCCAATGAAGAGATCTGAGTATTGGGGTAATGTGGGACCGTTTATTTGTGTGAGTAATGTGTTCAGTGTTATTTCAGCTTACAGGAAACAAGTCTTAAAAACACAAAAGGAAAACTTGATGGCTTTCCGTATGTCAAGGATCAAAACCATTCTAAAAATACTGTAGACCTCAGCACTGAGTTCATTTTGTGTTTGTTGTTTTACACTACAGCAGTGGTTCTCAAACTTTTTCTGTCAGGCCCCCCCTTTGGAGAAAAAAAAAAGTCGGGCCCCCCCAAAACGAATAATCAGGCTCAGTGGCGGCGCCAGAGATTTATTTTGGGGGTGCTGTGGGGTAGCTTGACGTTTCATAGAGGGTGCTCAAACATTTAGGGTTTCCCATTAATGTACCGGTCGCTACAGTGGAATTTTCTACTGCAACAATCCCCACGCAAATACACAACGTACCCGCGACTGTTACAATGAAGGCTCGATATTCAGCTCACGGCATATAGGTGTAAGCAGGGATAAAGTGCTATTTTTATAGGTGATTTGTGGACGTCACATAGGGGGGTGCGGGGGCAAGCTTCCCCGGGAAGATTTATTTTTAAATATTGAAGTTAAAAGCATCAATCTGGTGCACTTTGAGAGCGAAAGGAAGAGATCTATGGATACATCTCTCAACACCCATATGAAACAGAAATGTAAACAGATTTACTTTTTCTTGATGGATATTTTACAAATCACCCTTTTAAACTTTATTCTTGTTTTACTGTCATATAGTATTTCATACCTGTTTTTCATTTATTCTCTTATTTTTTTATAACTATAATGATCATATAAACGTGTGCCTCGGAAATAATTATTTACATTAATGGTGACCAAAACATTTGAGACCCACTGAGATAACACTGAGAGAGTCCTTTAGCTCTCAGTCTGACAGGAGAGGACTCTCCTCCACTTTGTTGTTGAAAAAACTCCTTATATCCGTTAGCGTAGCTCGCTAGCACCAGAAGCTAACAACAACGATCTCCAGTACCGGTGCGCTCTCTCTCTCTCACGCGCACACAAAATGGCTCGTTCCACACACACACACACAGAGCCGAGCTTTAATGAAACAGAGACCCAGACGTAATAGTACTGTACTGCATCATATTATTTTCGAATCAATAATTTTTCAAATTATGAATTTTTTTTTTTTTTTTTATAACCATTTTTCCTCCTGGTCTCTCGCGCCCCCCCTGGCATGCCTCTGCGCCCACCAGGGGGGGCGCGCCCCCCACTTTGAGAACCACTGCACTACAGTGACACACTTCCACCACTTCCTGATGTTATGGCGCAAAGTGTCCACTGGATGGACCCCAACACAAAGGAAAGATAAGGATGGAGTCACTGTACTGTAAACCAAACATTGATATATGTGGAGACACAGTTTTTGACAAACATGTACAGGATAACCTCTCATGTTGACCAATGACAAATGGGTTTTTCCAATGGTCTTCAATGTAATAGTTCAACTATGACCATGCTACCTGCATATTTCTTTGTCAAGAGATTTTAGTTGGAGGCAAAAAATAATCCTGATGTTACAACAGTTTACATTTTTCTAACCACCCTAAAAATGCTTAACCTGTTTAGCCCGAGAGCCCCCTGTAGAGGGGGCTGCGAGTTTTTTTTTTCACGAAACTGTGTCTCAGGGCTTCTTAATATTTAAAAACCTATTAATGTGTCTTACCAGATTAACGGGAAGAAACTCAGCTAACTGACGATATGAACCATTTTTACCAAATCAAAACACAAGTCTCATAAGAAGCGTCTAAATTAACCCTGATTGAAAAAATGCTAACGCACTTGGGACAGAACTCAAGGTAAAGATACCCTTATCACTTATTGTAACTGCACATACAAGATATCCAATTAAAACTGAGATTACACAGATTATATAGGTATTAGTATCATCACTGAGCGATCAGAACTCGCGACAGGGGAAGCAAACACAGACATCACAAAACGTAGCTTTAGCAAAACACGGAGATATGCTCACCTTCAGGGCCGTATCCACCATTGAGGTCACAGAGGTCCGGACCTCGGTAATTTTTTCCGAGCTGTGTATAACTAAACTTGTGAAATAACTGCACTAAAAGGGATTCTTTGTAGTACTTCCATTTACTGACGATGGGGGCGCTGCATAACTACGTAGCCTCGATTAACGCAAACAGAAGAAGACGACATGTATCAACAAACCACCGAAGCCCGGACTTGTATCGGAGCAGCGGAGGAGTGATGAGGTATCTAGAGATCTGAGTCCAGCAGCTGCTAGTGTTTCTGTTCATCAGGACATCATATGACCAGCAGATCCTGTGTGAACGCACTACGTTAGTCAGTGGACGTCCGACAACATGCACACTAACTTATATTGTAGCTATAGGCTATACTTTGGTTTAAATTGCGTGAATTAACTAGCTAGAGAGCTAAAGTTAATTACATTCATCCAATGTCAGAAGGATGACCTTTTAACAAACGTTGTAATGCTTTTCTTTCATTTCAATTTGAGTAAAACATTGAAGATATAACATTGTATTGTTTTCTTTTTACACTGACTCAGATATAATGAAAACACTACGTCAGTCGAAGCTCAGCTTTGGTAAGGAAGAGACAGGACAGGCAGAGAGAAAGAGAGAGAAAGAGAAAGTGATGGAAGTCAGGGATGAAAAACAGGCTCAGGGCAGGAAAGCTATCCATCAATGATCCTAATTAACCAGGAAATGTTGTTGGGCTAAGGGTAGCAAGTGATATAAAGTATTCTTACTCTTCTGCTTCTCATAGAGTGCCTACAGAGCTCAGTGATTCGCTTTGACAAAATAAACTTATCTATAGGTACAGTAACATCTTCACCTCATGTGAAGTCAGGAAAACTCTGAAAGTTGTGAATCAAAATCCCTCTAAAAAGAGCTGCAGTAACAGGTGGTAGTTGAGAGGGATAAGACACATTGGTTTCTCTCAAAAGGAACCTAAAACTAACTGAGTTCATCAGGTTGGTAACTCTTTATATTAAGGTACACAAATTCACCGTTAATTAGTTGTTAATTAACATGCATATTAGCAGTATATTGGCGCTTTATTAATCATTATAAAACACTTATTAATTCCTCATTCTAAATGACCGTAATCTACAAGTAATAGGCCGTTAGTTGAGAGTTTTTCCTCAATAGAGTGCCACAGTGACGCGTCCTAAAACCCGGAAGTAAGCTTCTTCCGGTTCCCTCGACAAAAAAGCGATGCAATTTCTCCATAGGATTTTGGAAAATAGCTCGAAATAAGGTCTGTGGTTGACACACTTTTAAGAGACGGATCACATTTTGTTCAGTCGGATAATCTCCACATGTCTACCCTACTTTTATAATTTTATAATCATAAATCTATCGATCATAAATCTATCGATTAGGGATATGTCAAACATATTGGACACAATCTCCTAAAGGTACAAATAAGCTTCAGGACTCTGGGTGGGGCTTTTTCTATGGCAGCAGTTGGTATTTGAAGACTGTTGATGCTGGTAGATGTTGGACTGGCTGAGCGAGTTTCGGCCTGTTTAGCCTGGGAGCTGCGGGACAAACAGCCATCAGGAACAGGAAGTCAAATATTGAGCAGAGCATATTAAGAACAAAACTCATGTACATCAACTTCCTTACTTGCAACAAATAAGCACTAATTAGAGGGTTATTGAGGATAAACTCTCAACTAATGGCCTATTACTTGTAGAATATGTAGAATAAGGCATTAATATTTGTTTTATAATGACTAATAAAGAGCCAATATACTGCTAATATGCATGTTAATTAACAACTAGTTGATGGTGAAATTGTGTACCTTAATATAAAGTGTTACCCAACATAATATTTTGATTCTCCTCTGTTTGAATAAATAATATACTATAGCCTATGAATTTTGATTGATGCAGCCATCCGACAACTTTCCTCTGTGGAAACTCAGCCTCTGGGCGGGGCCTTAACTTTGGCATCAGTTCACTGACATTTAACAACTGGTTTGTTTGGAGATGTCTGAACGATAAAGGAAGTGTTAGGCCTTTGTAGACTGCAAACAGTATTACAACATGTTTTTCGTCCTACTTTCAATAAGCACACATTGCATTGGTTATGTATCATTAGTGATTATCAGACTCAGACTTTGTATTCTAAACTCATCTAGTTGGCAAAGCTTTTTGTTAATTGGTCCAGATGTGGGGACATCAAATGATCAGACTATCAAAGCTCCCTGCAACACGTAGACCTGTAACAATACAAGTCGACTAAACTGGTCTGTGATTTGAATCGGTAAACAGTTTCCTTGTTTTTTTTTTTTTTAAATGACCAGTACAAACAATTGGAATCAGAAATTCACATATTAAAAACTTCAAATTTAAACTGGAACAGTATCCCCTTTTGCTTTTAAGCCAGGGAAAATGTGCACGTCACTTTAACCCTTGTGTTGTGTTCGGGTCTCCCGTGACCCGTTTCAAGTTCAAATTATATAATAACTACGCACTCGTTTTTTTATCGGAACAAGGCTTCATGATATCCTCCACAACAGCCATATAAACACTACAAAACGGATTTTTACAATTTTAGCTAAGTTTGAAGGTCTCAAAAAAAAAAGTGTATAATTTGGTGTTCGGGTCTGGGAAGACCCAGCAGCATTGTTTTGAGTGACTCGGGGTCAAATTTGGCCCAATCAGAATTCATCTTTGACTTTAGACACCCCACCCCCTTCATCCACTGTAACAATAATTGTCAGTCTATTAAGTCTATTATAGTCAGATAAGCTTTATTATCCACTGTCTTCACTATAAGGAATATAATGAGCGAATATAATCAAACGTCTTACTTAAATATGTGGTGTGATGTGTTTTGGGGCCATAAAATAAAATTACAACTGGATTGTACAGTTGTGAATGCACAATAAGTTAGTTATGATGTAGTTAAAACAATATTTTCTTAGCTTAATGAGGGAATTTAACATGTTGTTATGTTTCCTAACAATCTCATCAATCGAGACCCAATATCTCACGAGGAAAAAGTGAGAACAGGATAACATGATTGCTTTAATTCAGGCAACAAAATGCCATAATGATCCATAAGGGATGCTGCCTGAGAGAAAACACTCTTCTTCCTTGTTATCATGACAACTAATGTTTTACATATTCAATGCCTAAAAGGCCGTTAGTTTATTTTATTGTATATAGATTTCTGTTTTAGAGTAGATACATATTGTACTTGTTGTATGGATGTGGGTTATGTCATCCCTGACATTTAACTGACATGTGTGTCCAATACATGTAACTGAACTCTTCTGATTAAAGTAAAACCTGATCATAATAAAGATAAGAAACAGCTTGACACACCTGTGAAGCAGAGCCTTTGCTCCCTAACTATCAGAGAAAACCTGGTATTTCTCAATACCCATGCGGATCAGAGGGAGGGAAGCACCAGATGCAGTGAGAGGAGGAGCTACACTGAAAAGAGGAGGGCTTACACGTCACACTCAGGAAACGAAAGTTATGTTATTTAGAGAGGCAGCCACACTGCAGTCGAGACTAGTCTCTGTTTCTGTCTAAAGAAAATACAAACTGAGTTCATCAGATCTTTCTCAACAACACAGCAGAGTCTCTGTCAAACACTGGTGAGTACATCTGATTATATTTACCCTTAAACAAGAAGGATTAACACAAAACTTCAGCTCTACTCAGACGAAATCTCCACCCAACTCTAACAACATGACCATATATAGAGTCCACTTTAAACAGCTTAAACAGTCTCTTTGTATCAGCTCTTAGTACTTTGTAAAATGTCCCTCTGTGGGACTAATAAAGGTATTCTGATTCTGATTTAGTAACTTGTAACTTGTGTTGTAGTACTCGAGACCGGTGTTGCAGTATAAGTTGAGTCATGACAACTGGCGACATTCATGTTGCATGTTGGTATGGTGTATACCAGCTGCTACACTCAAACGGTCTTGCAGTGAAGGTGTGTGTGTGTGTGTGTGTGTGTGTGTGTGTGTGTGTGTGTGTGTGTGTGTGTGTGTGTGTGTGTGTGTGTGTGTGTGTGTGTGTGTGTGTGTGTGTGTGTGTGTGTGTGTGTGTGTGTGTGTGTGTGTGTGTGTGTGTGTGTGTGTGTGTGTGTGTGTGTGTGTGTGTGTGTGTGTGTGTGTGTGTGTGTGTGTGTGTGTGTGTGTGTGTTTGTGTTACTTGCCAACCCTCCCGATTTTCGCAGGAGACTCCCGCATTTCTCCCGATTTCTGACAAAATCAGATTTACTCACTGTTTCCACTCGGACTTTAATACAGCTACACCATTGTTTGGTTTCCATGGTAGCGCGTCTCTTTAGCAGCGCGCGCAACTCAAAGTCTGAGAGGGTGAGGAAGATGAAAACTGAACAAGAATCGACAACTCCCTCTGCTAACTCCTTTCCTGTAAAATATAGGTCCAGCCCACACATATGCTCCATGGTGCCACAGGCATTGCCCTTACAACTACAATAAGCATGTAAATGTTAATCTACAGCTCCGGCGATCCACTAGCACCGGAGTCTCCACCTGCAGACGCAGCCATCCTCGACAACTACTGTAGCGTCACCTTGGATATGAGTCTAAACAACTCACAGACACACAGGCCAGGGCACTGACAGGGCACCCTTTGAGCATCAGATCTGACGATGCTGATTGGCTGAAATTATGTTTCGGCGGCATAGTTTACAGATAGCAACAGTCAGCTTGGCTGCTGCTGCTCTGGCTGAGGGCTCCTTTCTTACCGCCCGGACGAGAGAGGGTAATGATACACGCTGGGGCCAGGCAGGAAACATGTGACTTATCAGTAGTTTTAGACATCGTAAAATAATTTTAAACGAGATTTTATTGTAGATTATACATTTTACTGATGATAAAAAATTAAAAAAAAAAAAATGTAAATATATTTTTAATTTTTAATGACAATCAAACCATAGACTGTATATATAAATGGACGTAGGGTCTGTGACGTCACCCATAGGATTCTGCAGAGTTGCCGAGAAGCCCTTAGGCGGAGTCGGCCACTAACGGCTCGACAGTGACGTCAGAGTTCAACTCCCGCCTGCTCCAAATAAGGGCAAAGAGGCGGAGCCGAGGCGGGACCTGGTGCCACCGAGCTGAAAGTTCCAGAGCTAGCTGAAGCTACCAAGCTAAGCTAACATGCTCCCCAAAGGCACACTGTCGTGGTATTTTACGTTTCTAAGGTAAGCGGACATGAAACTATTCAGCAAAACTATAAATAATAATCTAAGTTATTGAGTTTTTAGCTTAATACTTCAGAATCTTAAAATCCCTTAACGTTTGTATGCAATTGTGCTAAATTCAACATTGGAATCAAGCAAATATTAATATGTTTGCATGACATTAGTTATTTATATTTTGATATCACTTAATTATACGTTTAATACATTTAAGTCAAGCTAAGGTACATGTGATGGTAGCTAGTTAGTGCTCTTACCTGTGAGGCCTCCTTCAAACAGCATAATAACCAGACTGTATCATTAAAACTAAGTACCAGTTCTAGATCCTTGACTTTAGACAAACAATTCAAAAGACAACATTTATTTAAAGACCAATCTTTATTTGAATGTGCCTCTTAACCTGATACATTAGTTATACAGTAATAGTATTGACAATCTAAAAAAACTGAGCAACTCAACAGTCAACTTTATGTTTCTTATTGTCTCAAGCATTTGTTATTTTCATTTTCCCCCTCTCATATTCAGTGTGGACGGATTGAGACAGCGTGGTGTCCAGAAAGTTGCAGAGACTTCAGGGAGAAACCTCCGTTTGATGGACGTTCTGTCTGTTGGTTTGGAGAGGACTGAGGGTCTTTCCTCTGCGAGGGGGACTGGGGGGACTGGGGGGAGGGACTGATGGAGGAGCCCATGCTGGGCAAAGCTGATACCAACTGCACAGGCCTAATCTGTCACTTTATTTGAACAAATGTGTTTACTTATAAATGTAATAGGTTTACACCTTCTGTCCATATGTGCGTTTAATTTAAAACATTTGATTAACTTTTGGTTCACATTTCAATAAATTGTATTTGCACTCCTTTTGTCCATTATTCTTACTGAAAATGTTAGATTACACATTCATATCTGACTGAAGATTGGCCCCATTTACTTGTGACGTTGCAAACTCTGTGGTACAAGTGATGTGAAGCTCATAAAGCGAGGCAAATAGAAATAATCAGCGGATGGATTGTAGATGTGGAAATAGGTGCTTTCGATCAGCTGACTGTTTTTACAATAAAAGTAGTGTACTGGTCTTAATATCTCATAGCATCAGCTTTTAATTTTCCTCTTGGATGTTCTTCTTGACCCTCAGAGAAGGAGAAAATGTCGTGTCTTTCAGGCATGTCCTTTCCTAACAAAAATTACAGGAAACATAAAACATATTATTGTAGAACAAGTGTGTTATTTATGAAAGTGGTGTGTTTGTGTGTTTAGGGGATGTAGATATAATTATTTTGTAATTGTAATGTTTTTTTTTTATTTCAACAGTGATCTACAAAGACAATCAGTTTATGAATGAAAAGTATGAAGTTCATCAACATTGAAATATATGTTATTATCAAAATAATATTTAACTGTTATCAAAACGTAGTGCAACTGTAGAAGCTTGCTCTGTTGTCTCACTGAAAGAATAACTTTTACCACGTTTTTTACAGACAATATTGAGAGATAAATAGTAGCAGTTCTCGCTATGTGTTAAATATCTTTGCCTTTAATACATTAAATTAGAAAGCTGACAAAATCATATTGCTTGTTAACATCCAAATGTAACTTTTTGCACAGAAAAAACCCTCAACTTCACTGATGTGTAGGTGATCTAGTATTGTTTAATGGAATGTATATCAGTGTATTAAAGTCAATACTTTCTTGATTCTTTGTACAGTATGAAAAACATAGTATTTGTACCTGTGCTGAAGTTCACTGCTGTGAGGAGTCCAGTTCTGTCTCTCACTCTCTGGTCCAGCCTGTCTGCATCACCTGGACACCTTAAACAAACAGATATATATGTAAAGTACCATGTGTACAAACAATATAACTGATTCTCTTCTGTTGAACATGTTGGATTGTGTATTGTCCGAGTCAGGGTCCTTTTTATTTTACTGTAACTTTGGAAGTTGTGTTACCAATGCTTACTGTTTATTTGATACCAATTTGGTGATGCAATTCATAAAAAGAACAAGGTTTGGGTTTGTTCTTCAGATGACTGTGATGTTAACGTGTAAGCTCAATAATGAACTCCAGCTCAACCAACCATATTGTAATATCTAAGTAATCATCTTGAAATATGACATTAATCATTGTAATATACACACATCTTGTTGTGAGGTTGATTCAGGGTTCTTACACCTTTTCCAAAGTCAAATTCAAGCACTTTTCCAGCATTTTCAAGGTGCATTTTCAAGCATCTTACAGCTGTTGTAAATGACATATTTATATACACGTACTTATACTCAAATGATTATTTCCCTACCTCATATTAAATCAGATGTTCTTTATGCTATAAACAACCAAATGTGTGTTTCGTGATAGCATTCTACATGAGGATGAAAAATTAAAGAAAAGAAAACTAAGTTTAATATTTCAAAATGAGTGATCTGTACGTAGACTGAGCATCCCATATAACCTGGCGGAGCCGATATACAACAATCAGCCAAATAACTTTTCAATACATTATTGATTACTATTTTTTTAGGTACTTTTAGGTTGGCAGTAAACAAGTCAGAGGTGAATGGTGTACTTTTCCTCCACTATATGTATTTAATACCTTTAGTTACTTTACAGATGTGGATGAATGATGTGAAATCTAATCAAGTGTTAAATCAGACTTTAGTTCCACCTGGAGTAAATCCACAAGCTACCCTGCAGTATAGAAAGTCATTCAAACTAGCTGCTCCTTTACCAGCTTTGAGAACACTTTCATGATCAATCATTATAAAACATATCATATGTTATTCTGAAATGGACCAATCTGCACAATGACTACTTTTACTGTCGCTACTTCAACTATATTTTGATGAGAATACTTTTCTACTTTTACTTGAGGAACATTTTGAATGCAGGACTTTTACTGTAACAGAGTATTCCTACACTCTGGTACTTCTACTTTTATTCAAGTACAATATCTGAGTACTTCTACTTTTACTCAAGTACAACATCTGAGTACTTCTACTTTTACTTAAGTACAATATCTGAGTACTTCTACTTTTACTCAAGTACAACATCTGAGTACTTCTACTTTTACTCAAGTACAAGATCTGAGTACTTCTACTTTTACTTAAGTACAATATCTGAGTACTTCTACTTTTACTCAAGTACAACATCTGAGTACTTCTACTTTTACTCAAGTACAAGATCTGAGTACTTCTACTTTTTCCTAAGTACAATATCTGAGTACTTCTACTTTTACTCAAGTACAACATCTGAGTACTTCTACTTTTACTCAAGTACAAGATCTGAGTACTTCTACTTTCACTACAAGATCTGAGTACTTCTACTTTTACTCAAGTACAACATCTGAGTACTCATTCCACCTCTGGTAGCGTATTAGCCTGAATTGTAGCCACAAATTCACGCAGAGCTGCATAAAAATAGACTCACAATGGTAACAAGTGGAAAATAATATTTACGAATGTGTACAATGATTTGTAGGTAATTTCGACTACTCAAGACACCTGACTTATACATATTCAAAGGAAGACTGTGTTCATTCTACAATTACATGGGATTAGAACCGCCATCGGGTCAATTTGACCCACAGCTGTTTTTTTATTGTATGTAACTTTTTTTCAATAAAATATTAAAGTCTCCCAGTCCGTGACTTTTCCTGAAAGTGTGTTATGTAGCACCCTCTGTTGTTAAAAATTGTCAATATTAAGTCAGATTGAAGAAATCGCCAAAGAAATTGCTTGCCATTTATACCTATTTCCGCCAGCGGGTCATATGACCCCACCCCGATTTCGCGTGTAAACCATAGGTGTAAACATAGACATGATGTGTTGCTATAGCAACACCCTTTGTCTACTGCGGTTATCAAAGTTCTTTCTTTAAAACTATATATGATATGAATTGATGATTGATGTTTTAAATGTTTTTTCTTTTCTTTCTCATTATGTGTGTAGATATGGCTGCTGCAAGCTATCTGCCATCTGAAGATCAGTTTCTCTGCTCCATCTGTCTGGATGTGTTCACTGATCCAGTCAGCACATCATGTGGACACAACTTCTGTAGAACCTGCATCACTGAACACTGGGATAGAAGTGACAGGTGCCAGTGTCCCATGTGTAAAGAGGCTTTTAATACAAGACCAGATTTGAGGGTCAACACTTTCATCTCTGAGATGGTCGCTCAGTTCAGACAGTCGGCTCAACAGAAAGCCAGCAGCAGCAGCAGCTCAGAGCAACAAGTCTTCAAACCAGCAGAGGTTCCCTGTGACGTCTGCACTGAAACCAAACTGAAGGCCCTGAAGTCCTGCCTGGTGTGTCTGACCTCCTACTGTGAGACTCACCTGGAGCCTCACCTGACAATGTCAGGTCTGAAAAGACATCAGCTGATCGACCCTGTGGAGAACCTGGAAGACAGGATGTGTCCAAAGCACGATAAACCTCTGGAGCTGTTCTGTAAGACCGACCACACATGTGTCTGTTTGCTTTGCACTGTTTTAGACCACAAGATGCATGATGTGGTTCCTCTGAAAGAAGGGTATGAAGGGAAGAAGGCAGCGCTGGGAAAGAAAGAGGCTAGAATTCAGGAAATGATCCAGAAGAGACAACTGAAGATTGAGGAGATCAAACACTCAGTGGACCTCAGTAAGGAAGAAGCAGACAGAGAGGTAGCAGAAGGAGTTCAGGTCTTCACTGCTCTGAAGGAGTCTGTTGAGAGAAACCTGAATGAGTTCATCCAAACAATAGAAGGGAAGCAGAACATGAGAATGAAACAGGCTGAAGACTTCATCAAAGAGCTGGAACAGGAAATCTCTCAACTGAAGAAGAGAAGTGCAAAAGTTGAGCACCTCTCACGGTCTGAAGACCACCTCCAGCTTCTCCAGGGTGTCCAGTCCCTAAACATCCAACACCCATCACCCACCAAGGACTGGACAAAGGTCAGCATCCCTCCATCATCATATGAAGGGACTGTGATGAGAGCTGTGGTTCAGCTGGAGGAGACACTCAGTAAAGAGATGAAGAAGCTGCTTGAAGCTGAACTGAAGAGGGTCCAGAGGTACGCAGTGGATGTGACTCTTGATCCTGATACTGCACATCCCCGTCTCATCCTGTCTGTTGATGGAAAACAAGTCCGGGATAGTGATGTGAGAAAGAATCTCCCAGATAACCCAGAGAGATTTTCTGATTGTCTTTGTGTTTTAGGAAAGCAGAGTTTCTCTTCAGGCAGATTTTACTTTGAGGTTCAAGTTAAAGGAAAGACTGAATGGGATTTAGGAGTGGCCAGAGAGTCGATCAACAGGAAGGGAGAGATCACACTGAGCCCAGAAGATGGTTACTGGACTATATGTCTGAGAAAGGGATTCGAGTACAAAGCCAATGATGAACCTCCAGTCCGTCTCTCTCTGAAGTCTCGGCCTCAGAAGGTGGGGGTGTTTGTGGATTATGAGGAGGGTCTGGTCTCCTTTTATGACGTAGATGCTGCAGCTCTTATCTACTCCTTCACTGGCTGCTCCTTCAACGGGAAAATCTACTCATACTTCAGTTCTGGTCTTAAATATGGCCGTAAAAACGCTGCACCTCTGATCATCTCTCCTGTCAGAGTCACCTAATCACTCATCTTATTTCATGTATTGATTTATTTTTATTCAAGGGAAAAAACATCGATATTTAGAGTCAAAACTGTATAGTTTCCATCTTATTTTCTATAAGTTTCATGTGGTGATTGATTAACATATGGTTTAGATGTTGTATACAACACATACGTGGATTCATTAATCTACTCAACAATCAAATAATGATCTCAACACTTTATCGTAACACATATAGAAAATATCTATGAACGTTGGATAAAGCTTTATTCATTTTAACTTTTAAAAAAGAGGTTGTTTCTAATGACGCCAAATTTGTCAAGCTAGTTAGAATTGATAAGAACATTAAATGTTTTATATTTAATTGTGTCATGAAGCTTAATTTAAGAGAAAGGCCTATTAATGCCTCTACTGTGTATTAAATACAATATCTGTAATAGTTATACTGCTAGAAAAATGAAGCTAAATAACATGATAAATCCTCATTTGTGTCAAAAACGGTTTGGTTAATAACTGTTTACTTGTATATTTACATGCCAGGTGTTATATTGATTACTGGTCAAATGGCTTATGAATGAAAGACATCTGTAAATATGTGATTGTGAGTTAAAAACATTAAAATAAACTGCATGTTGAACACAAGTTCTGAAGTTTTAACTCATCATGCATAAACAAAACCCTCTTTTTCTTATACTTTGAAAAAATGATTTCCCTCCCAGCACATTTTTATAATCACTGAACTCAACAAGAACTCAATGTGAAACGGATTAAATATTTTGTCTTTCATCCAAGATCACAATCTTCACAAGCACAATTTTAAATAAAAAATACAAATATACTAATTTCAAGGTCACTGGTCTTTGTTGTTTGTCTGAGTAATGTGTTCAGTGTTATTTCAGATGACAGGAAACAAGTCTTAAAAACACAATAGGAAAACTTGATGGGTCTCCGTATGTCAAGGATCAAAAACAAATCTATAAATCAGGCAAGATTTTAAAAAACATGGCAAATAGCCTTTTATTTTATTTTATATTTCAGTGGTTCAAATCTCAGTATACAGTATATATATTTTAAGGTAAGCAGGATTACATGTTAGCGGATTTTAGATTCTAAACAACAATAACTGCTGTTTTATGTGTTGTTCGAAGTTATGCATGAAACATCTCCTAACATTTTCATAAGGCCTTTCAAGCCAGATTTGAAAAAAGTCAGTAAATGGTATTGCAAAAATAGTACTCTGCTATTTAATGCAAACTTAACAGGATAATACCTTATAGTCCTCAGCACTGAGTTCATTGTGTTTTTGTTGCTGTTGTTGTACTACACTATAATGACACACTTCCACCACTTCCTGGTGTTATGGCACAGAGTGTCCACTGGATGGAGCACAACACAAAGGAAAGATAAATGGAGTCACTGTACTGTAAACCAAACACTGATGAGGAGACAGAGTTTGTGTTAAACATGTACAGGATAACCTCTCAGGTTGACCAAGGACAAATGGGTTTTTTCAATGGTGGTCGATGTAATAGTTCAACTATGACCATGCTACCTGCATATGTCTTTGTCAAGAGATTTTAGTTGGTGGCAAAAAATAAGCCTGATGTTACAAGAGTTTACATTTTTCTAACAACCCTAAAAATGCTTAAAGCCATCCATCAATGATCCTAATTAACCAGGAAGATTTTTTGGGCTAAGGGTAGCAAGTGATATGAAGTATTCTTACACTTCTGCTTCTCATAGAGTGCCTACAGAGCTCAGTGATTCGCTTTAACAAAATAAACTCATCTATAGGTACAGTAACATCTTCAACTCTAAAGTTTGAGAATCAAAATCCCTCTAAAAAGAGCTTCAGTAACAGGTAGTAGTTGAGAGGGATAAGACACATTGGTTTCTCTCAAAAGGAACCTAAAACTAACTGAGTTCATCAGGTTGGTAACACTTTATATTAAGGTACACAAATTCACCGTCAATTAGTTGTTAATTAACATGCATATTGCAGTATATTGGCGCTTTAGTAGTCATTATAAAACACTTATTAATTCCTTATTCTACATGACCGTAATCTACAAGTAATAGGTCATAAGTTGAGAGTTTTTCCTCAATAGAGTGCCACAGTGACGCGTCCTAAAACCCGGAAGTACGTTTCTTCCGGTTCCCTCGAAAAAAAAACAATGCAATTTCTCCATAGGATTTTGGAAAATAGCTCGAAATAAGGTCTGTGGTTGAAACACATTTAAGAGACGGATCACGTTTTGTTCAGTCGGATCATCTCCACATGTCTACCCTACTTTTATAATTTTGTAATCATAAATCTATTGATCATAATTAAATCTATCGATTAGATTTATGATTCGAAAATTATAAAAAAGGTTAGTAAGTGCCTTTTTAACTTTTTTTATAGTTTCACTCCGTTTGAATGTCAGATAAGTCAATAAAGGAGCATGGCTGCTCATTCCCTGGCTCTCAAAAGAGTTTGGCTGGCTGTTTAATCTATGTTCACACTGAGACAGTACAACACATAGGGAGAACAGTACACCTATTGTGTAAGTACATACACGCAGGTCACACAGTATGATCACAAATACATAAACTCTGTTAAAAATCAGTTTTTGTTAAAAAGTACAGGCTGCATATGTGTTCTCAGCCTTGGAGAAACTTGACATGTTTTGGGATGTGTCTGAACCTCTCTTTAGTTGTTCATTAATAAAACAGATATTTCAACGTGAGCCTACTTTGTTCATGTACTGTTGAGGTTAATTTCAGTAGTTGTGTGCTATCATGTATTTACAAAGTGTGAAAAGGAGGCAAATTTAGAATAGGGAACCTGTTCAGGTCAATTAGAGTCAAATTACTAGCTTATTGGTTAGGAACAAGACTTCACTTTAAAATAGGGAACATATCCTTAGATAGAAATACCTAATTTTGAGTTATTTTGACTTAATTAACACTTATAGTATCATGTCTTGTTACATAAGAACAGATCATATTTGTTAAGTGTTATTATGGGAGAATTACTATTCTTGTGGTACAACTGCCTTATTAGGCCCATATTGAGCAGAGCATATTAAGACCAAACCTCATGTACAACAACTTCCTTACTTGCAATAAGTAAGCACTAATTAGAGGGTTATTGAGGAAATCTCTCAACTAATGGCCTATTAATATTTGTTTTATAATGACTAATAAAGAGCCAATATACTGCTAATATGCATGTTAATTAACAACTAGTTGATGGTGAAATTGTGTACCTTAATATAAAGTGTTACCCAATATAATATTTTGATTCTCCTCTGTCTGAATAAATAATATACTATAGCCTATGAATTTTGATTAATCCAGCCATCCGACAACTTTCCTCTGTGGAAACTCAGCCTCAGGTCTCTGGGCAGGGCATTAACTTTGGCATCAGTTCACTGACATTTAACAACTGGTTTGTTTGGAGATGTTCGAACGATAAAGGAAGTTTTAGGCCTGTGTAGACTGCAAACAGTATTACAACATGTTTTTCGTCCTACTTTCAATAAGCACACATTGCATTGGTTATCATTAGTGATTATCAGACTGAGAGTTTGTATTCTAAACTCATCTAGTTGGCAAAGCTTTTTGTTAATTGGTCCAGATGTGAACAGTTTCCTTGTTTGTTTTTTTTAAAATGGCCAGTACACACAATTGGAATCAGAAATTCACATTTTAAAAACTTCAAATTTAAACTGGAACAGTATCCCCTTTTGCTTTTAAGCCAGGGAAAATGTGCACGTCACTTTAACCCTTGTGTTGTGTTCGGGACTCCCGTGACCCGTTTCAAGTTCAAATTATATAATAACTACGCACTAGTTTTTTTTATCGGAACAAGGCTTCATGATATCCTCCACAACAGCCATATAAACACTACAACACGGATTTTTACAATTTTAGCTAAGTTTGAAGGTCTCAAAAAAAAAAGTGTATAATTTGGTGTTCGGGTCTGGGAAGACCCAGCAGCATTGTTTTGAGTGACTCGGGGTCAAATTTGGCCCAATCAAGATTCATCTTTGACTTTAGACACCCCACCCCCTTCATCCACTGTCACAATAATTGTCAGTCTATTAAGTCTATCATAGTCAGATAAGCTTTATTATCCACTGTCTGCACTATAAGGAATATAATGAGCGAATATAATCAAACGTCTTACTTAAATATGTGGTGTGATGTGTTTTGGGGCCATAAAATAAAATTACAACTGGATTGTACAGTTGTGAATGCACAATAAGTTAGTTATGATGTAGTTAAAACAATATTTTCTTAGCTTAATGAGGGAATTTAACATGTTGTGATGTTTCCTAACAACCTCATCAATCGAGACCCAATATCTCACGAGGAAAAAGTGAGAACAGGATAACATGATTGCTTTAATTCAGGCAACAAAATGCCATAATGATCCATAAGGGATGCTGCCTGAGAGAAAACACTCTTCTTCCTTGTTATCATGACAACTAATGTTACATATTCAATGTCTAAAAGGCCTTTAGTTTATTTTATTGTATATAGATTTCTGTTTTAGAGTAGATACATATTGTGCTTGTTGTATGGATGTGGATTATGTCATCCCTGACATTTAACTGACATGTGTTTCCAATAAATGTAACTGAACTCTTCTGATTAAAGTAAAACCTGATCATAATAAAGATAAGAAACAGCTTGACACACCTGTGAAGCAGAGCCTTTGCTCCCTAACTATCAGAGAAAACCTGGTATTTCTCAATACCCATGCAGATCAGAGGGAGGGAAGCACCAGCTGCAGTGAGAGGAGGAGCTACACTGAAAAGAGGAGGGCTTACACGTCACACTCAGGAAACGAAAGTTAAGTTATTTAGAGAGGCAGCCACACTGCAGTCGAGACTAGTCTCTGTTTCTGTCTAAAGAAAATACAAACTGAGTTCATCAGATCTTTCTCAACAACACAGCAGAGTCTCTGTCAAACACTGGTGAGTACAGCTGATTATATTTACACTGTCAACAAGCAGGATTAACACAAAAGTTCAGCTCTACTCAGACGAAAAATCCACCCTTTACGTCCAACTTGTTTTTCTCTAACAACATAACCAGTATATGACATAGAGTCCACTTTAAACAGTCTCTTTATATCAACTCTAAGTGCTTTAGTAACTTGAAACTGAATCTCTGTTGTGAGGAGTTTTGATTCACTTCTGCTCTCCTGCTCTTATTAGATTTTGCTGATCACTTCCTACATAATGCTTTCACCCATTTCCTCTAGCTCAGGTGTGGCCAACCCGCGGCTCTCGAGCCGCATGCGGCTCTTTGCCTAGTTTCATGCGGCTCTTCAGTTCATATCGAGTTGTATATGTGTGAATTTGGGGGAGAGACACTGACTCCTGACTAGTGTTGCACGGTGTACCGATACTTGAAAGGTATACCGCGATACCCTGCCGTTAAAAACATTACAATTCCTCCGTTTCATTAGTATCGGTACTTTAAGAATGACGGGGGAAAGTACTCCGGTGAGAATGCGCCGTTTTATTAAGAGCCGTGTGTGTTCAGCGCTCTGATTCCAATCCCTGCACTGCAGCCGTGCCTGCAGTCCCGCCCCTCTCAAGCACGCTCAAGTGCCTCCCCTCTCTCGTGCACGCGCTAGTGTGAGAAAACGAGAAGCATGGCTGCAAGTGGGAGTGCAACCAGTGGCGTTTTCTCCTGGAGGCCAAGGGAAGCCAGGCTTCCCCTGTTTTTTCGGATTGTAGTTATAATTTTAATAAATAAATAAAAACACTTCGTTTAGTTTCGGAAATTCATTGTTGTGTGTTGCTGCCGGCCCGTCTCTCCCCCATTCTCATTGAGTATTTTACAAATAGTGAAACAGCGCCCCTCTAGATGTTATGGTGAAACAGTAGATTGCACTCTCTGTTGCGAGAGGAGGCCAGCCGAAATTTGCTTCCCTTGGTGAAAAAAAATGGAGGGATTGACCAATCAGATGAGGCTCACGTCATGTCCCTGCCAACCTGTGATTGGTCAGGGCCATGCCAAGGGAAGCCAGAGGCGGCTGGCTTCCCTTGCCTCACAATCCAATCAAATCGCATCAATTTAATGGTGCAGTGACGCGTCCCAAAAAGCGGAAGTAAGCTGCGCCCGGTTTCCCTCGACAAAAAAGCAATGGGATTTCTCCATAGGATTTTGGAAAATAGCTCGAAAAAAGGTCAGTGGAAAACGAACCTGTTCGGTAAATGCACGTTTTGTTCAGTCGGATAATATCCACATGTCTACCCTACTTTTATAATTTTCGAATGATAAATCTAATCGATAGAAGATAGATAGCGTCACTGCACCACTCCACCGCCGTTAGAAAGTAGCAAGCAACTGAAGCAAGTGCAATTATGGAGGGTGGAGATTTGGAGTATTTAATCAAAAATAATTGGACTAAACTTCCGCTGCAGCAGCAACAACAAATACAATCTGATGACAGGCCAATGCCCAAACTGGAGCCGTTTACAGCGAGGAACAAAGGAGCGAACCGGACGTAAAACGTTAAAGGTCTCCTGATTTAGTTTGTGAATGAATGCTTATTAGAATTTCGGCTGGAGAGTGCGTGCGGACCTGTCGGTCAGATAACAGGCGTGTGTAAGTCCTGCATCTGTATGATACAAATGTGTGTAAAATGATACCGGGCGCTGTAATCACTCATCTGGTTACGTTATTACATTGACCAACACACCCCCCCCCCCACCCCAAAAGAAAGGACGTATTATTGGCTTCCCCTAATTTTTTCCCCACGCCACGCTACTGAGTGCAACTGCCGCTGCGCCTCGGCTTGTTGACAAAAAAGACGCCAGAAGCGACATTTTGATGTATTTTAGCTATATCTCTGACAGTGAGGGCAAGCCTACGGACACCACGAGGCCTGTCTGTAAGACATGTATTAATTGTATTTAATAAGAATTTTTGTGATTTATTTTATTTATTGTTCTCATTGTTTAAAAGTTTGCGTTATGGTTCTGGTGTGAAATAAAGCACACTAATTACATTTAAGACTGTTTCCCTTTTTTTAAGAAAAGTATCGAAAAATAATTGGAATCGTAATTCTTGACTTGGTATCGAAACCAAAATGTTGGTATCGTGACAACACTACTCCTGACAGTTAAACCTGATATTTAGTAGTTCTGTTAAGTATTGAATGCTGATCATTCTGACGTAATTTGGCCGGTCAAAGTTGTTTGGGCTAGGATAAAATCGCTCCGTTACTTTCGTCCCGGCTCTCCCTAAGTGTGTATGTGTGGTGTCAGGTGTCAGTATGAGAGGATGACAGCGCGTCTAATTTTGATGTGGCCCAAGAGCCAATCACAATAATACCTGGATGCAGAGAACCAATCACCTTTGAGGGGGGGAAAACCTATCGTTGATGAAACACTATCCAGTGTTTCCCCTACCATTGTCTTGGAGGGGCGCCAACAGAGCCCCGCGCCCCCCCTGAAATTCAAGGTGTTTAAAAAAATATATAGCCTATATATAAAACATTTTTTTAAATATATATATAGCACCAAATTACAAATAATCTATAACTACTGTCGATTTTCACATTGAACATGTGCTCTTTTATTAAATAAACTAAACGCTTTCTTTTTAAGTTGTGAGTTTAATGTTTTTGACCCTAAGAAACACTGATGCATTAATCAATAACAATAATCCACAGCTTCTCTCTCTGCTCCAGAGGATTTAAAAAAAAAAAGATATCCCAATGCCACAAAAATGCATCAGTGACGTGGTTGAAATCTTTTCTCCAGAAAATAAAAAACTGAAACAAGCGGTATCAGTGACTGTGTGTTTGATGTGGCTCTTTGCAGTAACATAGACAAAATGTGGCTCTTAACCTCTGACTGGTTGGCCACCCCTGCTCTAGCTGTTTAAAAATAAAACATTTCCATTAGAGAAACAGTTGGAGGCTTTTAATTTGATGTAGCTAGAGGAAATGAATGGTTATGGTCACACAGTTAGAAGAGCAGTGTTATTTTTCAATAAAGAAATAATCGACAAAAACTATATTTTCATTGCTGTCTGAGTTGCGTGCTTGACCCTGTCAGAGTTAAATGGTCACGGTTGCTCATGCTTCTTTCTTTAAAACAATATATAATATGAATTGATGATTGATGTTTCAAATGTTTTTTATTGTCTTTCTTGTGTGTATAGATATGGCTTCTGCAAGCTACCTGCCATCTGAAGATCAGTTTGTCTGCTCCATCTGTTTGGATTTGTTCACTGATCCAGTCGCCACATCATGTGGACACAACTTCTGTAAAGACTGCATCACTGAACACTGGGATAGAAGTGACAGGTGCCAGTGTCCCATGTGTAAAGAGGCTTTTAATACAAGACCAGATTTGAGGGTTAACACGTTCATCTCTGAGATGGTAGCTCAGTTCAGACAGTCGGCTCAACAGAAAGCCAGCAGCAGCAGCTCAGAGCAACAAGTCTTCAAAGCAGGAGAAGTTCCCTGCGACGTCTGCACTGAATCCAAACTGAAGGCCCTGAAGTCCTGCCTGGTGTGTCTGACCTCCTACTGTGAGACTCACCTGGAGCCTCACCTGACAATGTCAGGTCTGAAAAGACATCAGCTGATCGACCCTGTGGAGAACCTGGAAGACAGGATGTGTCCAAAGCACGATAAACCTCTGGAGCTGTTCTGTAAGACCGACCAGACATGTGTCTGTTTGCTCTGCACTGTTTTAGACCACAAGATACATGATGTGGTTCCTCTGAAAGAAGGATATGAAGGGCAAAAGGCAGAGCTGGGAAAGAAAGAGGCTAGAATTCAGGAAATGATCCAGAAGAGACAACTGAAGATTGAGGAGATCAAACACTCAGTGGACCTCAGTAAGGAAGAAGCAGACAGAGAGGTAGCAGAAGGTGTTCAGGTCTTCACTGCTCTGAAGGAGTCTGTTGAGAGAAACCTGAATGAGTTCATCCAAACAATAGAAGGGAAGCAGAACATGAGAATGAAACAGGCTGAAGCTTTGATCAAACAGCTGGAACAGGAAATCTCTCAACTGAAGATGAGAAGTGCTAAAGTTGAGCATCTCTCACGGTCTGAAGACCACCTCCACGTTCTCCAGGGTGTCCAGTCCCTAAACATCCAACACCCATCACCCACCAAGGACTGGACAAAGGTCAGCATCCCTCCATCATCATATGAAGGGACTGTGGTGAGAGCTGTGGTTCAGCTGGAGGAGACTTTCAGTAAAGAGATGAAGAAGCTGCTTGAAGCTGAACTGAAGAGGGTCCAGAGGTACGCAGTGGATGTGACTCTTGATCCGGATACAGCACATCCTGATCTCATCCTGTCTGTTGATGGAAAACAAGTCCGGGATAGTGATGTGAGAAAGAATCTCCCAGATAACCCAGAGAGATTTTCTGATTGTATTAATGTTTTAGGAAAGCAGAGTTTCTCTTCAGGCAAATTCTACTTTGAGGTTCAAGTTAAAGGAAAGACAGACTGGGATTTAGGAGTGGCCAGAGAGTCGATCAACAGGAAGGGAGAGATCACACTGAGCTCTCAGTTCGGTTACTGGACTATATGTCTGAGAAAGGGATTCGAGTACGAAGCCAATGATGATCCTGCAGTCCTTCTCTCTCTGAAGTCTCGACCAAAGAAGGTGGGGGTGTTTGTGGATTATGAGGAGGGTCTGGTCTCCTTTTATGACGTAGATGCTGCAGCTCTTATCTACTCCTTCACTGGCTGCTCCTTCACTGAGAAACTCTACCCACTCTTCTATCCTGGACTTAAATATGGCCGTAAAAACTCTGCACCTCTGATCATCTCTCCTGTCAGAGTCACCTAATCACTCATCTCATTTAATGTGTTGATTTGTTTTCATTCAAGGGAACAAATATCAATATTTAGAGTATTTTCTACAAAATAAGTTTAATGTGGTGAATGATTTACATATGGTTTAGATTCTGTATACAACACATAAGTGGATTCATTAATCTACTCGACAATCAAATAATTATCTCTTCAACACTTTATCGTAACACATGTGGAGAATATCTATGAACGTTGGATAAAGCTAAAGATTTATTGTAACTTTAAGAAAAAAACGTTGTTTGTAATGACACCAACTTTGTCAAGCTAGTTAGAATTGATAATAACATTAAATGTTTTATAATCAATTGTTATAAAGCTTCATTTAAGAGAAAGGCTTATTACGTGCCTCTACAGTGTACTTAATACAATATGTGTAATAGTTATAGTGCTAGAAAAAGTAAAATTAAGCAAAATAATATGATACATCTTCATTTATGTTAACAATGGTTTGGTTAATAACTGTTAACTTGTATATTTAAATTCCAGGTTTTATAATTGATTACTGGTAAAATGGCTTATGAATCAAAGACATCTGTAAATATGTGATTGTGAGTTAAGAAAACAGTCAAATAAACTAGATGCTTGGTCTGAGAAAGCAGAGACTCGAGCACTAAACACTGAACAGGAAAGCCTGGTTTACACATTTGTATTTCATGACACATTTCCTGAGGCTAATTCATAATTAAAAAAATATAAGTTGATGTATTTTTGTGTAAAAGTTTGTAGGAAGAAATTCTTGTTTCCACTATCAGTGATTGGATATTGTACGGCTGTCGAGCAGAACACAGTGGGGCTGATATCAGTGAGATAGCATTCACTTTGATGAGTACAAATAAGTAACTAACTACAGAGTTTAGCATTATACGAGTATGTATGGCAAGAACTCATATAAGGAAACATTTGAATTTATTGAATGATACTCTTTAAGGGTATAACAATTAGACCTACCATTTACTTCCTGTAGTTTTGCCATATTTTTATAAAACTAGTTTCCTCCTTTGTGATATAAAACGCTGAATCAACATGATGTCCTACATTTGTTTGCATTGTGTCAATACTCATGTGTGTTTGTTGTGTGTGTGGTAGAAACAACTGGGTGAAATGTGATGAGGGTCACATGACTAACGTGATTGGCAAAAAGCCAGAATACACCTCTTCCCAGGTTCTCAGTTTTAACTCATCATGCATACACAAAACCCTCCTTTTCCAGGGTGTCCGCGGGGTCTTAAAAAGTATTAAAAGTTGATAAATCAATTTAGCGAAAATTAAGGCTATTAAAAAGTATTAAACGGCATTTTCCAGGGTATTAAGAAGGTTCACAGCAACGAAAACATGAAACACCCTTTCATTTACTGAAACGACATGTCGGGAAACCCCACAAGGCGGCCCCATGCATAGCGCGCCGTAAAATGCTGCTTATTATTTTAAGTTTCGTTGCCTTGCTCCGCTCTGTGTGTGTGTGTGGGGGGGGGAATAAACGGCTACGGTAACGGGTCCCAAGGTGGGTAGACTGGCATACGCAACGCTCTGGGGGTCCAACGGCTCCGTGTGTGCCCTATGATCATTTTCTGATAACGATGAAAGAGCCCGCCTCCCTCTCCCCACGTCTCCTGCTGCTGCTGGGTTGTCAGAAGAGGAGAAAAAGAGAGGCAGTCACCGTTTATTAAATATTATTATATTATTATACAGAGAACAGAGTCGTTATCAATTTGTTTTAAAGCTCAATAAATAACAAAGAAGACCTCTGACCGGCACTTTCCTAATTTTGTACGGAAGATTTCAACTTTAACGGACATGTTGACCGGCGGAACATTTTTTTTACGGAAACTGCCGCACGGTCCCCTCGTTCCTTGGAAGAGGCGGAGAGGTGGGTGTTTTTCATCTGCTGGTGGACTACCTGAGAGATACAGCAGGAGAACACGCCGTCCACCGCGGAGAATAAACAGAAGGGCAACCATGGCAACCATGCTCCGGTGTCTTCTTCGCTGCTTTTGGTGTATTTCGGGCGGAAGCAGCGCCACTTACAGGCCTGACATATGTACTACATGTTTCCAGCATTTCCAGCGGTCTAGTGTGAACGGACACGTTAATGAATCGAATGCGTGTGAATGGAAGCCTTTTTTGCGTTTGCGTATGCGTTTTACCGTGTGGGGCCGGGGTCTAAGCCAAACTATATCCGGTCACAGAGATCTGCTATTTTAAAGTAAAGTCAACACATATAGACCCTAAATATAGTCTATATTAAGAACGAGAAAAGTCTTAAGATATATATCCTTTTTTGTAAACATATGACAAATGTGTGAGGGTGATGACGTCAGAGCATCGTCTTATGTGCCAGGGCTTAGCCCCGGACAGCCCCAGCCCAATTTAACCCCTGGGTATTTGTGAGGGAGCTCCTATATGGCATTACCCTGCTGAAGCTCACCAAAGTTTAACATATTTCATAGTTCAAAGTTTTGTCAATTGTTTTGTTTATTGGTCAAATACTGGTTTCTAATGTTTTCTGAGGAGTTTTACTGGAATGAAAGAGCACAGAGTCTACAGAAGCAAAAAAGCAGCATACTGCATTAAACCTGACCTTCACAGAGAGGTTGAAGTTCATGTAGAAAGGAGGCTTCAGTAGTCTGTCTGCACTCTGTTTAGTTTTGCTATCTTACAATCAATATAGTAAATGTGAGGTAAAGTGTGTTGCCAATGTAACCGGTTAGAACTCAAAGTTGCGATGAGGTCTTAGAATGTATGGCTTTTTTAATACCTTTTAAAAAAGGTCTTAAAAGGTATTAAATTTGACTTCAGGATTCCTTTATATACCCTGTTTTATTATACTTTGAAAAAATGCCTTTTCAAATGATTTCCCTCCCAGCACATTTTTATAATCACTGAACTCAACAAGAACTCAATGTGAAACGGGTTAAATATTTTGTCTTTCATCCAAGATAACAATCTTCACAAGCACAATTTTAAATAAAAAATCAATATACTATTTCAAGGTCACTGGTCTTTGTTGTTTGTCTGAGTAATGTGTTCAGTGTTATTTCAGATGACAGGAAACAAGTCTTAAAAACACAATAGGAAAACTTGATATGTTTCCGTATGTCAAGGATCAAAAACAATCTATAAATCAGGCAAGATTTTAAAAAACATGGCAAAATAGCCTTTTATTTTATTTTATATTTCAGTGGTTAAAAACTGAGTATATGTTAAGGTAAGCAGGATTATATTGTATCTAATTTTAGAATCTAAACAACAATAACTGCTGTTTCATTTGTTGCTCAAAGTTATGCATGAAACATCTCACATTTTCACAAGGCCTTTCAAGTCCGATTTAAAAATAGTCAATTGTTGACTGTTCTGCTGTGTAAGTGGGCGTGTCAGACCTGACCTTTACCTCACCTACCTCTATTAAGCTTACCATTGATAAAAAGATGCTAAATTGGCTGTGAATGGAAAGGATGTATGTTTCCTTCTTTGTTGTTTCAGGCATGTGAAACCAGGCATGTGAAACTAGATAGAACATTCTGAACTTTTGACCTACACACACACACACATTCTAGACCATATTTCTTTAATTTCTCATGTTCCAAATATGTTAAATGAGTCTCTTGGAGGAATATAATTTGCACATTTTCCTTTTTCAACTTTGTCATAACCTTTTCTCTCTTCCTTGGTATGTTAAGACCATTCACATTTAGCGAAAATGTTAACCATTTATGTGTATTGGTAGGTTATTCTTCTGGTATGCTCCCTCGAAGCTTTGGGCTAAACAGTCGTTAACAAAACACACATAGGCGTGTGGCGCAGTGGATAGAGCCTTGGTGTTGGGATCAGGGGGTCACAGGTTCAAACCCCACTGCAGTCAGCATGTTGTTGTGTCCCTGGGCAAGACACTTCACCCCAAATTGCTCCTTTGGGGATTGTCCACAGTATGTAAGTTGCTTTGGATAAAAGCGTCCAACAAGTAGCATGTAATAATGTAATAATAAACAAAAATGGGTTCTAACATCCCCAATACCCCGTTGGTGGGTGCAGGGGAAATCCTCCCGTAAGAGGGCCCCTCTCTAGACTTGAGACTATACCCAACTCATGGGGTTACGTGCTGTCTAAGCATGTCCAACATTAACACTGGCCTACCTCTCTCCGTTGGTATCCAATAAAAAAAAAAAAAGCCTCTATATTTCTTCAATCCTCAATTAAAGTTATTCAAGCAAAACAGTCCTACGCTTTCCCTTTTTGCAACATTTCTCTCGTCGTGTCTTCCTTCCTTTCCCTTGACTCGTTGCCAGACCGGTTTGCGCCCTCCTCTCCTCCACAGGTGCGGCGGCTCCGCCTGGTACCTCCATCTCGAGTCCCCTCTCCCTCATGTCCCTGGCGGCGTCTATGGCGTCGTCATAGGTCTTCACTCCGGCTTCCCAATAAATGCGTATTTTAGCGAGTGGTGTCTGGAAACGTATTCCTTTGTCCTTCAATACTTTCTTGATGCCCAGATATGACTTTCTTTTCTGGACCACTGCGGTTGCATAGTCGTGGTCAAAGAATATGCGTTTGCCCCCTACACTCATTTTCTTCTGCCATGTTTTCTTAAGAATGACTTCTTTCGTGTCGAATTGCAAGAAATGGACCACTATTGACCTGGGGGTAGCGGTCGGAGGCAGCTTTTGAGCGAGGGCTCTGTGCGCTCTTTGAATGTTGAGATTAATAACGTTTCCCTCCTGTAGCTCCAGCTCAGTGCTCAGGAGTTGCTCCACGTATTTGGTAACCGACTCCCCCTCTGTTTCCTCTGGCACCCCGAATATTCGGATATTATTCCTCCTTGATCTTCCTTCAAGGTCTACCATTTTTTCCTGCATCTGGTGCGTCTGATTCGACATTTCAATCATTGTTTCTTTCGCCTCCGACCGGCTCGCAGTGTCTCGGAATGGCCCGTCTCCGTAATTTTAGCTTCTTCGTCCTCTTCTCCGTTGTTTTCTTGCTTCGAGTTTTCTGTCACTCCTGGTTGATCTTTCGCTGTTTCTTGTTTTCTGTTATTTCTTCGGCTACTTCGTCTGATCCCTTTCCTCATTTCCTGGTTTTAGGTATCGAGTTGAGCATTTATGAGGGTTTATTTTGTCCAACTTGCGAGAGGTAGAAGATAGTGTTGCTACTCACGTCGCCATCTTCCGGAAGTCCTATTTAGTGTCATTTTAATTCATTAATTTAGAGTATATGTTTATGTTTTCGATTGAAGGTGGAAACGAGGGATTTGGTTATTATTGGTAGACATGTGGAGAAATAGAATATATATTTTTTTTTACCAAGGCAAGAGAAGATGTAAGAACATTATTCCTTTTTCTTTTAATTGATGAAACCTAAGAAAATAAACTGCACAGCTAAAATTCTTGCCTGGACAAAGGACCTTATCCCAGCAGCAACGTGTGATACCTGGTGCAACAGCAGCAGTTTGACTTTGATTTGTAAGAGTTGTGCTACCTGGCTGATGCTGGTTGAGATGCCAAGTATCTGCTTGAACTAGCATCAGAGCAGCACACTGAGTTTAATGGATGTTTCCTTCTGCACTTTTTTTCTTGCGACAAAAGGGCATGTTTGGTTTTCTCTTTGAGGGAAATAGTTTTGTTGAAGCTGTTGTTGGCCTGTGGAAAAATGTACTCATAAGAAATGACTCCGGAAAAGCTGCAGATAGAGCCATAAGAAATGAATGCAACTGATTATTTAATGTTTAATGTTTTTTTTATAGGCAATCATTTAAGCTTTGTTAGTTCCAGGTTTAATATGTGCAATAAGTTCAATTCAATAAGTTTTGCAATAAAAATGTATCCAGTCCGGCCCTCGACTAGTACAGATTTGGAATCTTGGCCCACTGTGTATTTGAGTTGGACATATTGATATTGATATAGACTAGATAAATCATAATATAATATAAAATAAAAGACTAATACAGGAAGTAAAGCTTTTAAAATAAAACCTAAAAATAGTGCTTACTAATTCTACTAAAATATTATTATTATTATTATTATTAGAATAATAATTAAACAATATTTGTATTAAAATAAAATAATAATCGAAATAATGTTTTATTAAGAATCACTTTTATCATACTAATACTAATAACACTACTACTAACAATAATAATAATAATTAATGTTGGTACATAATCTGAATTATGGATTGCATTTTAATGGAATTCTTGAATTTATGGGTTTATGGGAAAAACTAAATATCAGTGATATACCTGTAACAACAACAACAACAACAACAACAACAACAACAACAACAACACCAATATGGTAGATAATATACAGAGATGTTTGCACAGAGATTTCCTCAGGTAAAATGTTTTATATATTTGAGAAACTAAGAAATATTTGTATATATTTTGCAACTTGATCATTTTCCTCTTACTATGAAGCACACTGTAAAAGATTGACAGGAGATAAGAGGAAGCGTTACAACACGATAAGGACTGTTTGTGCTCACCTTTGCCATGCCCGCCCTCTCTGTGGCTACCTGCTGCTTTCTCCTTCCTGCAACAGAGACACAAAAAAGTCAAAATTAAAAACCAAGAAATGGATTTAACAACCACCTGTAAAACAGCAAGATTTTTATTTTGTTCATGGCTTTAACTGTTTCTTTTAATATTTAAAGTAACCTTGATTTAAGTGATTCAATCACTGGGAGATATCATTCTGTATTGTCTCTTTTTATACAGTGCATTGAGGACAATTAACATGTTGTTATGATTCAGCATTAGGCAACAACCTCATCAATCGAGACCCAATATCTCACGAGGAAAAAGTGAGAACAGGATAATATGATTGCTTTAATTCAGGCAAAAAAATGCCATTATAATCCATGAGGGATGCCGCCTGAGAGAAAACACTCGTCTTCCTTGTTATCATGACCACTAATGTTACATATTCAATGTCTAAAAGGCCTTTAGTTCATTTGATTGTATATAGATTCCTGTTTCATAGTGGATACATATTGTACTTGTTGTACATTTGATGAAGGTATGTTGTCTACATTACTAATCATAATAATAAAACATGTCCCAGAAGCTGCAGAGTTTGGGTTTAGAGATGGAAAGGAGACCGGCTGAGGTCGATCTGAGGGACCGTTGGGGTTGGTAGGGGGTGAGGAGGTCAGTGAGGTAGGGGGGGGGCTTTGTAAGTAAGGAGCAGTATTTTGTAGTTGATGCGGTGGGAGACGGGAAACCAGTATAGTTCAAGTTCAGGTTCTACAATGGACATAAGTCTTTAACTATGTAGATTATGTCATCCATGACATTTTACTGACATGTGTTTCAAATTAATGTAACTGAAAACGTTCATCATAATAAAGATTAGAAACAGCTTTGACACACCTCACTCCTCACACGTGTAAAGCACCACCTTTGCTCCCTAACTATCAGAGAAAACCTGGTATTTCTCAATACCCATGCAGATCAGAGGGAGGGAACAAACCAGCAGACAGTGAGAGGAGGAGCTACACTGGAAAGAGGAGAGCTTACACGTCACACACAAGAAACAAAAGTTAAGTTAGTTAGAGAGGCAGCCACACTGCAGTCGAGACTACTCTCTGTTTCTGTCTAAAGAAAATACAAACTGAGTTCATCAGATCTTTCTCAACAACACAGCAGAGTCTCTGTCAAACACTGGTGAGTACATCTGATTATATTTACCCTTAAACAAGAAGGATTAACACAAAACAGCCATTCTCAGGAGAAAGCTCCACCCTTTTCGTCCAACTTGTTTTTCTCTAACAACATAACCATACATATGATATAGAGTCCACTTTAAACAGTCTCTTTGTATCAGCTCTTAGCAGTGGCGGCTGGCGGAAAATATTTTTGGTGGGGCTATGGAAATGGTGACCAAACCATACTAGGGCGGTCCGGGGGATCGTCCTCCGGAAATATCTTTTGAGAAATGACCCCTTAAATTATGACTTCTGGTTTTGTTAGAGGGGGGGCTTAAAAATACGAGATAATCCATAATCTTCAGTGTGGTTAGCTATGAATATTCCAAAACTGTGCAACAGTAGGCCCACACAAACAGAACACTGGTGCTTTTGGGAACACTCAAATTATTATTGTGTGTCTGTCTGTCTGTCTGTCTGTCTGTCTGTCTGTCTGTGTGTGTGTGTGTGTGTGTCATACTTGCCAACCCTCCCGATTTTTTGCGGGAAACTCCCGCATTTCTCCCGATTTCTGACAAAATCAGATTTACTCACGTCTGTTTCCACTCTGACTTTAGCTACACCATTGTTTGGTTTCCATGGTAGCGCGTCTCTTTAGCAGCGCGCGCAACTCAAAGTCTGAGAGGATGAGGAAGATGAAAACTGAACAAGAATCAACAACTCGACCCTCTGCTCACTCCTTTCCTGTAAAATACAGGTCCAGCCCACACATATGCTCCATGGTGCTACAGGCATTGCCCTTACAACTACAATAAGCATGTAAATGTTAATCTACAGCTCCGGCGATCCACTAGCACCAAAGTCTCCACCTGCAGACGCAGCCATCCTCGACAACTACTGTAGCGTCACCTTGGATACGAGTCTAAACAACTCACAGACACACAGGCCAGGGCGCTGACAGGGCGCCCTTTGAGCATCAGATCTGACGACGCTGATTGGCTGAAATAATGTTTCGGCGGCATAGTTTACAGATAGCAACAGTCAGCTTGTTGACTGCAGCTGCTCTGGCTGAGGGCTCTTTTCTTACCGCCCGGACGAGAGTGGGTAATTGTTACGGTATCTGAGAGGACCCAAACGCAGGACACGGCAGGTTGTTCAAAAAGGGTTTATTAGTGAACAAAAGGTGCGGGAAGGATAATCCGGCAGGAGTGGCGAGGAAGTGGAGGCTGGTGACGACAACACGGCGGACAGAGAATGATCCTGGAGCACAGGAAGAAAACACGTTAGCGTCAGAACATCCAGAAATAAGGTAGCTGATAATGCTGAGTAGCCTGGAGGTTTACCACTGTGGTTTAACAACGATCTGGCGCCGACAGGTTGTGGAGCCTCTGCTGATATGCCGTTGTAGATGGCTGATGAGAATCAGGTGTGAGGGTGAACAGCTGATTGCAGCAGGTGAGCCGGGAGCCAGAGTGACAGCCACCACGCCCACACAACAGGCAAAGGGAAAACATCCCCAAGGAGGCGGCTGGAAATGGACAGCCACCACAGTAATGATACACGCCAGGCAGGAAACATGTGACGTATCAGTAACTTTAGACATCGTAAAACAATTTTAAACGAGATTTTATTGTAAATTATACATTTTACTGATGATAAAAAAATTAAAAAATTTTTTCTTTTTTTACAAATATATTTTTAATGACAATCAAACATGTGGGAAGAGGGGGGGCGGCGCCCCTAGCGCCCCTATGGGCCGGCCGCCACTGGCTCTTAGTGCTTTAGTAACTTGTAACTGAATCTATGTTGTGAGGAATTTGTTTTCACTTCTGCTTTCTTGCTATTATTATGGTTTGCTGATCACTTCCTACAAAATGCTTTTATCCATTTCTTCTAGCTGTTTCCGAATAATATCTTTCCATTAGAGAAACAGTTGGAGGCTTTTAATGTGAAGCAGCTAGTGGAAATTCATTGTTATGGTCACACAGTAAGAAGAGCAGTGTCATTTTTCAATAGAAATGATTTGTAGAGTTGCATGCTTGACCCTGTCAGAGTTAAATGGTCACGGTTGCCCATGGCTTGTTACAAGTTATCACACTTCTTTCTTTAAAACAATATATGATTTGAATTGATGATTGATGTTTTAAATGTTTTTTCTTTTCATTCTCATTATGTGTGTAGATATGGCTGCTGCAAGCTACCTGCCATCTGAAGATCAGTTTCTCTGCTCCATCTGTCTGGATTTGTTCACTGATCCAGTCACTATACCATGTGGACACAACTTCTGTAAAACCTGCATCACTGAACACTGGGATACAAGTGACAGGTGCCAGTGTCCCATGTGTAAAGAGGCTTTTAATACAAGACCAGATTTGAGGGTCAACACTTTCATCTCTGAGATGGTCGCTCAGTTCAGACAGTTGGCTCAACAGAAAGCCAGCAGCAGCAGCTCAGAGCAACAAGTCTTCAAACCAGCAGAGGTTCCCTGTGACGTCTGCACTGAAACCAAACTGAAGGCCCTGAAGTCCTGCCTGGTGTGTCTGACCTCCTACTGTGAGACTCACCTGGAGCCTCATCTGACAACGTCAGGTCTAAAAAGACATCAGCTGATCGACCCTGTGGAGAACCTGGAAGACAGGATGTGTCTGAAGCACGATAAACCTCTGGAGCTGTTCTGTAAGACCGACCAGACATGTGTCTGTATGCTCTGCACTGTTTCAGACCACAAGATGCATGATGTGGTTCCTCTGAAAGAAGGATATGAAGGTAAAAAGGCAGCGCTGGGAAAGAAAGAGGCTAGAATTCAGGAAATGATCCAGAAGAGACAACTGAAGATTGAGGAGCTCAAACACTCAGTCGACCTCAGTAAGGAAGAAGCAGACAGAGAGGTAGCAGAAGGAGTTCAGGTCTTCACTGCTCTGAAGAAGTCTGTTGAGAGAAACCTGAATGAGTTCATCCAAACAATAGAAGGGAAGCAGAACATGAGAATGAAACAGGCTGAAGACTTCATCAAACAGCTGGAACAGGAAATCTCTCAGCTGAAGAAGAGAAGTGCAAAAGTTGAGCACCTCTCACGGTCTGAAGACCCCCTCCAGCTTCTCCAGGGTGTCCAGTCCCTAAACATCCAACACCCATCACCCACCAAGGACTGGACAAAGGTCAGCATCCCTCCATCATCATATGAAGGGACTGTGGTGAGAGCTGTGGTTCAGCTGGAGGAGACTTTCAGTAAAGAGATGAAGAAGCTGCTTGAAGCTGAACTGAAGAGGGTCCAGAGGTACGCAGTGGATGTGACTCTTGATCCGGATACAGCACATCCTGATCTCATCCTGTCTGTTGATGGAAAACAAGTCCGGGATAGTGATGTGAGAAAGAATCTCCCAGACAACCCGGAGAGATTTTCTTACTATATTAATGTTTTAGGAAAGCAGAGTTTCTCTTCAGGCAAATTCTACTTTGAGGTTCAAGTTAAAGGAAAGACAGACTGGGATTTAGGAGTGGCCAGAGAGTCGATCAACAGGAAGGGAGAGATCACACTGAGCCCAGAAGATGGTTACTGGACTATATGTCTGAGAAAGGGATTCGAGTACAAAGCTAATGATGAACCTCCAGTCCTTCTCTCTCTGAAGTCTCGGCCTCAGAGGGTGGGGGTGTTTGTGGATTATGAGGAGGGTCTGGTCTCCTTTTATGACGTAGATGCTGCAGCTCTTATCTACTCCTTCACTGGCTGCTCCTTCACTGAGAAACTCTACCCACTCTTCTATCCTGGACTTAAATATGGCCGTAAAAACGCTGCACCTCTGATCATCTCTCCTGTCAGAGTCACCTAATCACTCATCTTATTTCATCTGTTGATTTGTTTTCATTCAAGGAAACGAACATCGATTTTTAGAGTCAAAACTGTATAGTTTCCATCTTATTTTCCAAAAGATACGTTTACTGTGGTGACTGATTAACATATGGTTTAGATTCTGTATACAACACATAAGTGGATTCATTAATCTACTCAACAATCCAATAATTATCTCTTCAACACTTTATCGTAACACATATCGAGAATATCTATATGATCGTTGGTAAAGCTAAAGATTTATTGTAACTTTAAAAAAAAAAAAAGGTTGTTTCTAATGACACCAACTTTGTCAAGCTAGTTAGAATTGATAATAACATTAAATGTTTTATAATAAAATTGTTATAAAGCTTCATTTAATAGAAAGGCCTATTAATACCTCTACAGTGTACTTAATACAATATGTGTAATAGTTATAGTGCTAGAAAAACTAAAATGAAGCTAAATAATATGATACATCCTCATTTGTGTTAAAATGTGTTTGGTTAATAACTGTTAACTTGTATATTTAAATTCCAGGTTTTATAATTGATTACTGGTAAAATGGCTTATGAATCAAAGACATCTGTAAATATGTGATTGTGAGTTAAGAAAACAGTCAAATAAACTAGATGCTTGGTCTGAGAAAGCAGAGACTCGAGCACTAAACACTGAACAGGAAAGCCTGGTTTACACATCATTTGTATTTCATGACACATTTCCTGTTGCTAATTCATAATTAAAAAAATATAAGTTGATGTATTTTTGTGTAAAAGTTTGTAGGAAGAAATGTTTGTTTCCACTATCAGTGATTGGATATTGTACGGCTGTCGAGCAGAAAACAGTGGGGCCGATATCAGTGAGATAGCATTCACTTTGATGAGTACAAATAAGTAACTAACTACAGAGTTTAGCATTATACGAGTATGTATGGCAACAACTCATATAAGGAAACATTTTAATTTATTGAATGATACTCTTTAAGGATATAACAATTAGACCTACCATTTGCTTCCTGTAGTTTTGCCATATTTTTATAAAACTAGTTTCCTCCTTTGTGATATAAAACGCTGAATCAACATGATGTCCTACATTTGTTTGCATTGTGTCAACACTCATGTGTGTTTGTTTTGTGTGTGGTAGAAACAACAGGGTGAAATGTGATGAGGGTCACATGACTAACGGGGATTGTCAAAAAGCCAGAATACACCTCTTCCCAGGTTCTCAGTTTTAACTCATCATGCATACACAAAACCCTCCTTTTCTTATACTTTGAAAAAATGCCTTTTCAAATGATTTCCCTCCCAGCACATTTTTATAATCACTGAACTCAACAAGAACTCAATGTGAAACGGGTTAAATATTTTGTCTTTCATCCAAGATAACAATCTTCACAAGCACAATTTTAAATAAAAAATCAATATACTAATTTCAAGGTCACTGGTCTTTGTTGTGTGTGTGAGTAATGTGTTCAGTGTTATTTCAGATGACAGGAAACAAGTCTTAAAAACACAATAGGAAAACTTGATATGTTTCCGTATGTCAAGGATCAAAACCAATCTATCAATCAGGCAAGATTTTAAAAAACATGGCAAAATAGCCTTTTATTTTATTTTATATTTCAGTGGTTAAAAACTGAGTATATGTTAAGGTAAGCAGGATTATATTGTATCTCATTTTAGAATCTAAACAACAATAACTGCTGTTTCATTTAATGCTCAAAGTTATGCATGAAACATCTCACATTTTCACAAGGCCTTTCAAGTCAGATTTAAAAATAGTCAATTGTTGACTGTTCTGCTGTGTAAGTGGGCGTGTCAGACCTGACCTTTACCTCACCTACCTCTATTAAGCTTACCATTGATATAAAGATGCTAAATTGGCTGTGAATAGAAAGGATGTATGTTTCCTTCTTTGTTGTTTCAGGCATGTGAAACCAGGCATGTGAAACTAGATAGAACATTCTGAACTTTTGACCTATACACACACACATTCTAGACCATATTTCTTTAATTTCTCATGTTCCAAATATGTTAAATGAGTCTCTTGGAGGAATATAATTTGCACATTTTCCTTTTTCAACTTTGTCATAACCTTTTCTCTCTTCTTTGGTACGTTAAGACCATTCACATTTAGCGACAGTATCTTAGTGTTAACCATTTATGTGTATTGGTAGGTTATTCTTCTGGTATGCTCCCTCGAAGCTCTTTGCTAAACAGTCGTTAAAAAAACACACATAGGCGTGTGGCGCAGTGGATAGAGCCTTGGTGTTGGGATCAGGGGGTCACAGGTTCAAACCCCACTGCAGTCAGCATGTCGTTGTGTCCCTGGGCAAGACACTTCACCCCAAATTGCTCCTGTGGGGATTCAGTATGTATTCAGCTTCAGTATTCAGTATGTAAGTTGCTACGGATAAAAGCGTCCAACAAGTGGCATGTAATAATGTAATAATAAACATAAAACAAAAATGGGTTCCAACCCTGGGGTTCTAACATCTCCAATACCCCGTTGGTGGGTGCAGGGGAAATCCTCCCGTAAGCAGGGCCGCCTTAATGCACGGGCTGACCTGGGCTGAAGCCCAGGGGCCTACGGAGATCGGGGGCCTATCATGAGCCAATTAAAAAAAAAAAAAAAAAAAAAATTTTTATTTTTTTTATTTCGGGTGTTTTAAAAAAAAAAGTTAAATAAACAAAGTCTTGGCTTTCAGAATATGAAACTTTAATTTCCAAAATCACACGATAAATACATTTTTGAAGCTTGTAAAGGGAAGGCAACAGCTCTCCCTCACCACTCTGCTGTTCCCCCTCCCTCCACTGAAATTATTAATGTAAGACCTATAGTAATCATAGATAACAAAGCAAGGTCCGTTACAGTTTGTCTTCATCTGATTTAAAAAAACAAAGTCTTGGCTTTCAGAATATTAAACTTGTTTCGGCAAATTCAGATGATAAATACAACTTTGAAGTTTGTAAAGGCATAATTACAAGCGGAGAACGGAGTAACTTGAGGTCACAGCAGGCATTACAACAGCTGGTGTTTCTCGTGAGTGTTTTCCCCGGGAAACAAACACAATACACACAAACGCAAATATACACAAACACACACACGTCAGAATGAGAATATGTTTCACATGTGACTTATTCAAATTGCGAGTGATTGAGTGAAGAAAAAGTTTGAGAGTGGCGCTCGGAAAAGGAAATAGTTGAGGGAAAAGGAGTTTCGAGACAAGCAGCTGTTACAAAAAATGCCGAAGCTTACAGGTTATTTTAAACCTGTAGGCCAGGATGAGGAGGAAGGACAGATGAGTTCTGTACCGAGCGAGCGGTGCCGGCCGCGGGGCCTTGGAGACAAGTAGGCCGTCTGGTTCTGATAGCGATGGAGTAGCGGGAGAGGAAAAACAGACAGGAGGGACATTATCTGTTGGAGGAGATGGAGAGGACGACGAGGACTTGCTACGTGGAGGGGAGCCAACGGCAACCGGACAAATACATGAGGGAGGCCCGATACGTCACTCATATGGAAGAGAGGACCAGGCGCGTGTAGAGCAGAGTGGAGAAGTGCGATCACAGAGCCTGCCGAGGCTATAAATGACTTGGATTTGTTGTTTAAATAGGGGGCCTACAAAAACTATCAGCCCCAGGGCCTGATGGCAGGTTAAGGCGGGCTTGCCCGTAAGAGGGCCCCTCTCTAGACTTGAGACTATACCCAACTCATGGGGTTACGTGCTGTTTAGGCATGTCCAACATTAACACTGGCCTACCTCTCTCCGTTGGTGTCCAATACAAAAAAAAAGCCTGTATATTTCTTCAATCCTCAATGAAAGTTATTCAAGCAAAACAGTCCTACGCTTTCCATTTTTGCAACATTTCTCTCGTCGTGTCTTCCTTCCTTTCCCTTGACTCGTTGCCAGACCGGTTTGCGCCCTCCTCTCCTCCACAGGTGCGGCGGCTCCGCCTGGTACCTCCATCTCGAGTCCCCTCTCCCTCATGTCCCTGGCGGCGTCTATAGCGTCATCATAGGTCTTCACTCCGGCTTCCCAATCAATGCGTATTTTAGCGAGTGGTGTCTGGAAACGTATTCCTCTG
The DNA here is from genome assembly GCF_949606895.1 of Notothenia rossii. Taxonomy (NCBI): domain Eukaryota; kingdom Metazoa; phylum Chordata; class Actinopteri; order Perciformes; family Nototheniidae; genus Notothenia; species Notothenia rossii. The sequence continues at coordinate 8,866,560 of NC_136912.1, read as the reverse complement.
TCCTTCAATACTTTCTTTATGCCCAGATATGACTTTCTTTTCTGGACCACTGCGGTTGCATAGTCGTGGTCAAAGAATATGCGTTTGCCCCCTACACTCATTTTCTTCTGCCATGCTTTCTTAAGAATGACTTCTTTCGTGTCGAATTGCAAGAAATGGACCACTATTGACCTGGGGGTAGCGGTCGGAGGCGGCTTTTGAGCGAGGGCTCTGTGCGCTCTTTGAATGTTGAGATTAATAACGTTACCCTCCTGTAGCTCCAGCTCAGTGCTCAGGAGTTGCTCCACGTATTTGGTAACCGACTCCCCCTCTGGCACCCCGAATATTCGGATATTATTCCTCCTTGATCTTCCTTCAAAGTCTACCATTTTTTCCTGCATCTGGTGCATCTGATTCGACATTTCAATCATTGTTTCTTTCGCCTCCGACCGGCTCGCAGTGTCTCGGAATGGCCCGTCTCCGTAATTTTAGCTTCTTCGTCCTCATCTCCGTTGTTGTCTTGCTTCGAGTTTTCTGTCACTCCTGGTTGATCTTTCGCTGTTTCTTGTTTTCTGTTATTTCTTCGGCTACTTCGTCTGATCCCTCTCGTCATTTCCTGGTTTTAGGTATCGAGTTGAGCATTTATGAGGGTTTATTTTGTCCAACTTGCGAGAGGTAGAAGATAGTGTTGCTACTCACGTCGCCATCTTCCGGAAGTCCTATTTAGTGTCATTTTAATTCATTAATTTAGAGTATTTGTTTATGTTTTCGATTGAAGGTGGAAACGGGGGATTTGGTGCTTATTGGTAGATATGTGGAGAAATAGAATATATGTTTTCTTTGACCAAGACAAGAGAAGATGTAAGAACATTATTCCTTTTTCTTTTAATTGATGAAACGTAAGAAAATAAACTGCACAGCTAAAATTCTTGCCTGGACAAAGCACCTTATCCCAGCAGCAACGTGTGATACCTGGTGCAACAGCAGCAGTTTGATTTTGTTTTTGTAAGAGTTGTGCTACCTGGCTGATGCTGGGCAGTTTGGTGAGCAGCATCTGGAAGACGGGTGGAGGCAGAGTCTGCTGCAACACCTGCAGCAGCTGCTGGGGCTGCCCACACACTGCGATGGCGTTGGTCAGGTGGTCCACGCCTTTCTCATAGTCTCCTGTGGAGAGGACACACAGGTGAGGGAAGTACTCAGACACTTCACTTAATAAGCCAGCCTAAAAATAGTCATGCATTCAAAATGTTAATTAAGTAAAAGTAAAGAAGTATTATCAGCATAATGTTTTCCAAAGTTGTAGTTTGTCATTATGGAGCCATTACTTGGTAGTACAGTACTGCATCATATGATGTAAGTCAATCTGTTTTTGTTATTTAAAGGGTAACACTTTGTCAAACTAAACTACAATACTAAAGTATTACTTAAGTACAACTACCTCAAGTACAAGTATCTCAACATTGTTATAAATGTATTATGCTCATTTTCAGGTTCATATCAGTATGTAGTGCCTCTACTGTGACATGTCTCCATCCTTTAATTTTCGAAAAGCTCTTTATTTTTCTCAAACTGCCTGTGCTGCAGCACCTCTTTTCACCCTCTGTCTGAAACCAGAGCCCAGTCCGCTCTGATTGGTTAGCTGGCCGGCTCTGTTGTGATTGGTCAACCGCTTAGAGATGTCCCGCCCCTTATCCTTAGCCTATTGCGTACAATGTGTTGGAGCGCTAGCCAATAGCTGTGTGTGTGTGTGTGTGTGTGTGTGTGTGTGTGTGTGTGTGTGTGTGTGTGTGTGTGTGTGTGTGTGTGTGTGTGTGTGTGTCAGCTGGATCTCCTCCAGGAAGAACTTCTGTACCGCCTCAGCGTCCTTCTGGTCGGGACTGCGGGACAAACAGCCGTCAGCAACAGGAAGTCAAACTGTTTCTTTTCAATAATCAGATCTGATCTGTGAGCCACTCGTACTTTTCAAGATGCAAACGCTTATTGTGAAAACTAAATATCAGTGATATAACAACAACAACAACAATGATATGGTAAATAAGATACAGAGATGTTTGCACAGAGATTTCCTAAGGTAAAATGTTTTATATATTTGAGTCACTGAGAAATATTTGTATATATTTTTCAACTTAACCATTTTCCTCTTACTATGAAGCACACTGTACATGATTGACAGGAGATAAGAGGAAAAGTTACAACCATGGTTACAACACAATAAGGACTGTTTGTGCTCACCTTGGCCATGCCCGCCCTCTCTGTGGCTACGACCAGTATTTTGTAGTTGATGCGGTGGGAAACGGGAAACCAGTATAGTTCAAGTTCATTAAGTAGCCTACTACAATGAAAATAAGTCTTTAACTATGTAGATTATGTCATCCATGACATTTTACTGACATGTGTTTCCAATAAATGTAACTGAAAACGTTCATAATAATAAAGATTAGAAACAGCTTGACACATCTGTAAAGCACAAGCTTTGCTCATAGCCGTGGGAACATGTTTCAAATGGGGGGTGCTGTGGGGATGACACCAGGGCCGGTTTTGACCAATGTGCTGCCCAAGGCAAGATTTTAGCTGGCATTGAAAAACCTCTACAAAAGACCAATACACTACAAAAAGAGAAACGTATTGACATGGTGGACAGCTTATATAAAAAGGCTTCAAATGTATTTAGTATTGCATGAACATGTTTTAATTTAGGGGGTGGACTTCACATCCTCTTGGGCGGTCCGCGGGTGCACCCCCGGGAAGATTTTTTTTAACATTTTAAAGTAAAATGCTTCAATCTGGTGCACTTAGAGCGCCCAATTGCTAGAGACTGATCTAGGGGATACAACTCTAAACACCCATATGAAAATGATCGGTTTGCATTTTAATAATCAAATAATATATGTGAACATAACCAATAACCTACCATAGCCAATAACAAATAAATGTAGGCTAACTTGTTTTATTTTTGTTAACATTTATTTATTTATGCATATTTTTAAATCTCTCCAGTTTTAAACAATATTTTTGGTTTACTGTCCTATAGTATACATTGGAATGATTTCAAACCTGTTTTTATTCAGTCTAATAATTATAAAGGAGTGCCTTGGAAATATTTGTTTACATAAATTGTGATCAAAACATTTGAGACCCACTCAACTATCTAAACACTCAGAGTCCTTTACCTCACTGAACCTCTCAGTCTGACAGGAGAGCTCTCCCTCCACATTATTGTAGAAACATCTTCTTATATCCGTTAGCGCAGCAGAAGCTAACAACAATCCCAGCCGGTACCGGTGCACCCCCTCTCTCAATCTATCTATCCCTCTCTCTCTCTCTCTCACGCTGGTGAGCTGCGGGTGCCTGATAAGCCAACATCCCCCACTTTCATCACTTACAGCGCCCATCGTACGGGGCAAATGGAAAATGTAACCGGGGTGAAAAGGGTGTTATCTTTACTTAATTATGAATGTTGTTACATCAAGGCTGAAAATTGATTTTTTTTTTTTTTTAATTTGTATTTAAATTTGTGGAAGTGCAGATCCCCTGTCCTCCACCATGGGGTGCTGCAGCACCCTCAGCACCCCTACTTCCCACGGCCCTGCCCTTTGCTCCCTAACTATCAGAGAATACCTGGTATTTCTCAAAACCCATGCAGATCAGAGGGAGGGAAACACCAGCTGCAGTGAGAGGAGGAGCTACACTGGAAAGAGGAGAGCTTACACGTCACACTCAGAAAACGAAAGTTATGTTAGTTAGAGCGTCGGCCACACTGCGGTCGAGACTAGTCTCCGTTTCTGTCTAAATAAAATATAAACTGAGTTCATCAGATATTTCTCAACAACACAGCAGAGTCTCTGTCAAACACTGGTGAGTACATCTGATTATATTTACCCTTCCATACCTTAGGTGGTGCGTGTAGCCATATAGACGCAACGTCCAAATGAAATACAACGGCCGCATGCGAGATGGACAGAAATAAATCGCGAAATTATCTGTGACGCGTTTGTGTGTATTGTGTTTGTTTCATTACATTACATTGCATTTAGCTGAAGCTTTTATCCAAAGTGACTTACAGTAAATACATTCGACCAGGAAGATACAACCTTGAAGAAAACAGAATCATATAAGTAGGCCTACATCAGGTTTAATAGAGCCAAACATTTCAAGTGCTACTAACTCAACTGGCTTTAGATAAGCCAGTCCTTTATTAGTATATAAGTGCTCTGTTAGCAGTTATTTGTTAGTAATTATATCGCTCGAAGTGGAGTCGAAAGAGATGAGTTTTCAGTCTGCGCCGGAAGATGTGTAAGCTTTCTGCTGTCCTGATTTCAATGGGGAGCTCATTCCACCATTTTGGAGCCAGGATAGCAAACCCACGTGTTTTTGCTGATGGGAACTTGGGTCCCCCTCGCAGTGCGGGTGCAGCGAGCTGTTTGGCCGATGCAGAGCGGAGTGCACGTGCTGGGGTGTACAGTTTAACCATGTCCTGGATGTAGGAAGCGCCAGATCCATTCGCAGCATGGTACGCAAGTAGGCCTACCATTGTCTTGAAATGGATTCTAGCAGTTACCGGAAGCCAGTGAAGGGAGCGGAGGAGAGGGGTGGTGTGGGGAAATGTTGGAAGGTTGAAGACCAGACGAGCCGCTGCATTCTGGATGAGCTGCAGAGGTCGGATGGCACATGCAGGTAGACCAGGCAGGAGGGAGTTGCAGTAGTCTAGGCGTGAGATGACGAGAGCCTGGACCAGAACCTGCGTTGTTTTCTGGGTCCGACGTATCCTCCTGATGTTGTAAAGAGTGTCTCTGTAGCAGCGATGTTTGCAGTGAAGGACAGTTTGTTATCTAGGGTCACACCCAGATTCCTTGCAATTCCATTTCCCAGGGAAACACTCACATGAAACACCGGCTGTTGTTATGCCTGCTGTGACGTTAAGTTACCGCTTGTAATTATGCCTTTGCAAGCTTAAAGGCTGTATTTATCATCTGAATTTGGCGGAACAAGTTTAATATTCTAAAAACCAAGACTTTGTTTATTTGAAATCAGATGAAAAAAACTGTCACGGACCCTGCCGTGTTATCTATGATTACTACACTTTTCATTCATAATTTCAGCGGGAGGGAGGGGGAGCGGCGCTGAGGAACAGCAGAGTGTGGGTTGACAGGTGTCTGTGTTGACATTCCCCTTATTGTGGAATAAGGGAAATGCAGAGACAGGCTACAAGTGTCTTAGGTTCAAGTTAGACAACTAATGTCTGGGTTAGTGTTCATGACTTCATGTTTATGTCATCTTAATGTTTAATCTCAATGCACACACATTTTCCGTGCTTTCCAATAGTTTAAAAATAGTCTTATTCCACTGTTAAATAACCTGTTCAATACAAACATGCCACTTGCACAAATTAAATAACATTTCTGTGAACTGATATTTGTTTAGTGAGCTTATTAGAGGATGTTCCCTGAAAGATTGTAAAATGTCAATGAAGACTTAGCATATTTGTTAATAATTACATACAATACATGGAATGTGTGTGTGTGTGTGTGTGTGTGTGTGTGTGTGTGTGTGTGTGTGTGTGTGTGTGTGTGTGTGTGTGTGTGTGTGTGTGTGTGTGTGTGTGTGTGTGTGTGTGTGTGTGTGTGTGTGTGTGTGTGTGTGTGTGTGTGTGTGTGTGTGTGTGTGTGTGTGTGTGTGTGTGTGTGTGTGTGTGTGTGTGTGTGTGTGTGTGTGTGTGTGTGTGTGTGTGTGTGTGTGTGTCAGCCAAGTGAATCTGCAGCCCCCTGGTGTCCAGTACATAAATGATGTGGCCCCCACCACCATCAAAGTTGCCCATCCCTGCCCTACAGGGTGTACTTTGAGGTTTTTTGACTCTGCAGACCGTTCACATGCATAAAAACCTTAATAACACACAAGGGGACGGGTAATAACCGGAAAAGCATGACATGGGCCCTTTAACATACCAGCTGCTACACTCAAAAAATTGTGTGTGTGGGGGGGGGCTTAGAGAGAGAGAGAGACTCAGACTCAGACTTCTTTCTTTAAAACAATATATGATTTGAATTGATGATTGATGTTTCAAATGTTTTCTCTTTTCTTTCTCATTATGTGTGTAGATATGGCTGCTGCAAGCTACCTGCCATCTGAAGATCAGTTCCTCTGCTCCATCTGTCTGGATGTGTTCACTGATCCAGTCGCTATACCATGTGGACACAACTTCTGTAAAGACTGTATCACTGAACACTGGGATAGAAATGACAGGTGCCAGTGTCCCATGTGTAAAGAGGCTTTTAATACAAGACCAAATTTGAGGGTCAACACTTTCATCTCTGAGATGGTGGCTCAGTTCAGACAGTCGGCTCAACAGAAAGCCAGCAGCAGCAGCTCAGAGCAACAAGTCTTCAAACCAGGAGAAGTTCCCTGTGACGTCTGCACTGAAACCAAACTGAAGGCCCTGAAGTCCTGCCTGGTGTGTCTGACCTCCTACTGTGAGACTCACCTGGAGCCTCATCTGACAGCTTCAAGCCTGAAAAGACATCAGCTGATCGACCCTGTGGAGAACCTGGAAGACAGGATGTGTCTGAAGCACGATAAACCTCTGGAGCTGTTCTGTAAGACCGACCAGACATGTGTGTGTTTGCTCTGCACTGTTTTAGACCACAAGATGCATGATGTGGTTCCTCTGAAAGAAGGATATGAAGGGGAGAAGGCAGCGCTGGGAAATAAAGAGCCTAGAAGTGTGGAAATGATCCGGAAGAGACGACTGAAGATTGAGGAGATCAAACACTCAGTGGACCTCAGTAAGAAAGTAGCAGACAGAGAGAAAGCAGAAGGAGTTCAGGTCTTTACTGCTCTGAAGAAGTCTGTTGAGAGAAACCTGAATGAGTTCATCCAAACAATAGAAGGGAAGCAGAACATGAGAATGAAACAGGCTGAAGCTTTGATCAAACAGCTGGAACAGGAAATCTCTCAGCTGAAGAAGAGAGTTGCAAAAGTTGAGCATCTCTCACGGTCTGAAGACCACCTCCACGTTCTCCAGGGTGTCCAGTCCCTAAACATCCAACACCCATCACCCACCAAGGACTGGACAAAGGTCAGCATCCCTCCATCATCATATGAAGGGACTGTGAATGGAGCTGTGGAGAGAGCTGTGGTTCAGCTGGAGGAGACACTCAGTAAAGAGATGAAGAAGCTGATTGAAGCTGAGCTGAAGAGGGTCCAGAGGTACGCAGTGGATGTGACTCTTGATCCTAATACTGCACATCCCACTTTCATCCTGTCTGATGATGGGAAAGAAGTGAGGTATGGTGATGTAAAGATAAGGCTCCCAAACAACCGAGAGGGATTCCCTGATGATATCTGTGTTTTAGGAAAGCAGAGTTTCTCTTCAGGCAGATTTTACTTTGAGGTTCAAGTAAAAAGAAAGACCGAGTGGGATTTAGGAGTGGCCAGAAGGTTGATCAACAGGAAGGGAGAGATCACACTGGGCCCTGGGTGGGATAACTGGACTATATCTCTGAGAAATGGAAATGAGTACGAAGCCAATGATGCTCGTTCTGTCCGTCTCTCTCTGAAGTCAAGGCCAAAGAAAGTGGGGGTGTTTGTGGATTATGAGAAGGGTCTGTTCTCCTTTTATGACATAGATGCTGCAGCTCTGATCTACTCCTTCACTGGCTGCTCCTTCACTGAGAAACTCTACCCAGTTTTTAGTCCTGGTCTTAAATGTGGCCGTGAAAACGCTGCACCTCTGATCATCTCTCCTGTCAGATTCACCTAATCACTTATCTTATTTCATCTGTTGATTTGTTTTCATTCAAGGGAACGAACATTGATTTTTAGAGTCAAAACTGTATAGTTTCCATCTTATTTTCCAAAAGATACATTTACTGTGGTGACTGATTAACATATGGTTTAGATTCTGTATACAACACATAAGTGGATGCATTAATCTACTCAACAATCCAATAATTATCTCTTCAACAATTAATCGTAACACATATGGAGAATATCTATATGATCGTTGGTAAAGCTAAAGATTTATTGTAACTTTAAAAAAAAAAAAAGGTTGTTTCTAATGACATCAAATTTGTCAAGCTATAGTTAGAATTGATAATAACATTAAATGTTTTATAATAAATTGTTATAAAGCTTCATTTAATAGAAAGGCCTATTAATGCCTCTACAGTGTACTTAATACAATATGTGTAATAGTTATAGTGCTAGAAAAACTAAAATGAAGCTAAATAATATGATACATCCTCATTTGTGTTAAAATGTGTTTGGTTAATAACTGTTAACTTGTATATTTAAATTCCAGGTTTTATAATTGATTACTGGTAAAATGGCTTATGAATCAAAGAAATCTGTAAATATGTGATTGTGAGTTAAGAAAACAGTCAAATAAACTAGATGTTTGGTCTGAGAAAGCAGAGACTCGAGCACTAAACACTGAACAGGAAAGCCTGGTTTACACATCATTTGTATTTCATGACACATTTCCTGATGCTAATTCATAATTAAAAAAATATAAGTTGATGTATTTTTGTGTAAAAGTTTGTAGGAAGAAATGTTTGTTTCCACTATCAGTGATTGGATATTGTACGGCTGTCGAGCAGAAAACAGTGGGGCTGATATCAGTGAGATAGCATTCACTTTGATGAGTACAAATAAGTAACTAACTACAGAGTTTAGCATTATACGAGTATGTATGGCAACAACTCATATAAGGAAACATTTGAATTTATTGAATGATACTCTTTAAGGGTATAACAATTAGACCTACCATTTACTTCCTGTAGTTTTGCCATATTTTTATAAAACTAGTTTCCCCCTTTGTGATACAAAACGCTGAATCATTTGTTTGCATTGTGTCAACACTCATGTGTGTTTGTTGTGTGTGTGGTAGAAACAACAGGGTGAAATGTGATGAGGGTCACATGACTAACGGGGATTGGCAAAAAGCCAGAATACACCTCTTCCCAGGTTCTCAGTTTTAACTCATCATGCATACATGAAACCCTCCTTTTCTTATACTTTGAAAAAATGCCTTTTCAAATGATTTCCCTCCCAGCACATTTTTATAATCACTGAACTCAACAAGAACTCAATGTGAAACGGATTAAATATGTTGTCTTTCATCCAAGATAACAATCTTCACAAGCACAATTTTAAATAAAAAATCAATATACTAATTTCAAGGTCACTGGTCTTTGTTGTTTGTCTGAGTAATGTGTTCAGTGTTATTTCAGATGACAGGAAACAAGTCTTAAAAACACAATAGGAAAACTTGATGGGTCTCCGTATGTCAAGGATCAAAAACAAATCTATAAATCAGGCAAGATTTAAAAAAACATGGCAAATAGCCTTTTATTTTATTTTATATTTCAGTGGTTCAAATCTCAGTATACAGTATATATATTTTAAGGTAAGCAGGATTACATGTTAGCTGATTTTAGATTCTAAACAACAATAACTGCTGTTTTATGTGTTGTTCGAAGTTATGCATGAAACATCTCCTAACATTTTCATAAGGCCTTTCAAGCCAGATTTGAAAAAAGTCAGTAAAAGGTATTGCAAAAATAGTACTCTGCTATTTAATGCAAACTTAACAGGATAATACCTTATAGTCCTCAGCACTGAGTTCATTGTGTTTTTGTTGCTGTTGTTGTACTACACTATAATGACACACTTCCACCACTTCCTGGTGTTATGGCACAGAGTGTCCACTGGATGGAGCACAACACAAAGGAAAGATAAATGGAGTCACTGTACTGTAAACCAAACACTGATGAGGAGACACAGTTTGTGTTAAACATGTACAGGATAACCTCTCAGGTTGACCAAGGACAAATGGGTTTTTTCAATGGTGGTCGATGTAATAGTTCAACTATGACCATGCTACCTGCATATGTCTTTGTCAAGAGATTTTAGTTGGTGGCAAAAAATAAGCCTGATGTTACAAGAGTTTACATTTTTCTAACAACCCTAAAAATGCTTAAAGCCATCCATCAATGATCCTAATTAACCAGGAAGATTTTTTGGGCTAAGGGTAGCAAGTGATATGAAGTATTCTTACACTTCTGCTTCTCATAGAGTGCCTACAGAGCTCAGTGATTCGCTTTAACAAAATAAACTCATCTATAGGTACAGTAACATCTTCAACTCTAAAGGTTGAGAATCTAAATCCCTCTAAAAAGAGCTTCAGTAACAGGTAGTAGTTGAGAGGGATAAGACACATTGGTTTCTCTCAAAAGGAACCTAAAACTAACTGAGTTCATCAGGTTGGTAACACTTTATATTAAGGTACACAAATTCACCGTCAATTAGTTGTTAATTAACATGCATATTGCAGTATATTGGCGCTTTAGTAGTCATTATAAAACACTTATTAATTCCTTATTCTACATGACCGTAATCTACAAGTAATAGGTCATAAGTTGAGAGTTTTTCCTCAATAGAGTGCCACAGTGACGCGTCCTAAAACCCGGAAGTACGTTTCTTCCGGTTCCCTCGAAAAAAAAACAATGCAATTTCTCCATAGGATTTTGGAAAATAGCTCGAAATAAGGTCTGTGGTTGACACACATTTAAGAGACGGATCACGTTTTGTTCAGTCGGATCATCTCCACATGTCTACCCTACTTTTATAATTTTGTAATCATAAATCTATTGATCATAATTAAATCTATCGATTAGATTTATGATTCGAAAATTATAAAAAAGGTTAGTAAGTGCCTTTTCAACTTTTTTTATAGTTTCACTCCGTTTGAATGTCAGATAAGTCAATAAAGGAGCATGGCTGCTCATTCCCTGGCTCTCAAAAGAGTTTGGCTGGCTGTTTAATCTATGTTCACACTGAGACAGTAAAACACATAGGGAGAACAGTACACCTATTGTGTAAGTACATACACGCAGGTCACACAGTATGATCACAAATACATAAACTGTTAAAAATCAGTTTTTGTTAAAAAAGTACAGGCTGCATATGTGTTCTCAGCCTTGGAGAAACTTGACATGTTTTGGGATGTGTCTGAACCTCTCTTTAGTTGTTCATTAATAAAACAGATATTTCAACGTGAGCCTACTTTGTTCATGTACTGTTGAGGTTAATTTCAGTAGTTGTGTGCTATCATGTATTTACAAAGTGTGAAAAGGAGGCAACTTTAGAATAGGGAACCTGTTCAGGTCAATTAGAGTCAAATTACTAGCTTATTGGTTAGGAACAAAACTTCACTTTAAAATAGGGAACATATTCTTAGATAGAAATACCTAATTTTTAGTTATTTTGACTTAATTAACACTTATAGTATCATGTCTTGTTACATAAGAACAGATCATATTTGTTAAGTGTTATTATGGGAGAATTATTATTCTTGTGGTACAACTGCCTTATTAGGCCCATATTGAGCAGAGCATATTAAGACCAAACCTCATGTACAACAACTTCCTTACTTGCAATAAGTAAGCACTAATTAGAGGGTTATTGAGGAAATCTCTCAACTAATGGCCTATTAATAATTGTTTTATAATGACTAATAAAGAGCCAATATACTGCTAATATGCATATTAATTAACAACTAGTTGATGGTGAAATTGTGTACCTTAATATAAAGTGTTACCCAACATAATATTTTGATTCTCCTCTGTCTGAATAAATAATATACTATAGCCTATGAATTTTGATTGATGCAGCCATCCGACAACTTTCCTCTGTGGAAACTCAGCCTCTGGGCGGGGCATTAACTTTGGCATCAGTTCACTGACATTTAACAACTGGTTTGTTTGGAGATGTCCGAACGATAAAGGAAGTTTTAGGCCTGTGTAGACTGCAAACAGTATTACAACATGTTTTTCGTCCTACTTTCAATAAGCACACATTGCATTGGTTATGTATCATTAGCGATTATCAGACTCAGAGTTTGTATTCTAAACTCATCTAGTTGGCAAAGCTTTTTGGTAATTGGTCCAGATGTGGGGACATCAAATGATCAGACTATCAAAGGTCCTTGCAACACGTAGATCTGTAACAATACAAGTCGACTAAACTGGTCTGTGATTTGAATCGGTAAACAGTTTCCTTGTTTTTTTTTTTTTAAATGGCCAGTACACACAATTGGAATCAGAAATTCACATATTAAAAACGTCAAATTTAAACTGGAACAGTATCCCCTTTTGCTTTTAAGCCAGGGAAAATGTGCACGTCACTTTAACCCTTGTGTTGTGTTCGGGTCTCCCGTGACCCGTTTCAAGTTCAAATTATATAATAACTACGCACTAGTTTTTTTATCGGAACAAGGCTTCATGATATCCTCCACAACAGCCATATAAACACTACAAAACGGATTTTTACAATTTTAGCTAAGTTTGAAGGTCTCAAAAAAAAAAGTGTATAATTTGGTGTTCGGGTCTGGGAAGACCCAGCAGCATTGTTTTGAGTGACTCGGGGTCAAATTTGGCCCAATCAAGATTCATCTTTGACTTTAGACACCCCACTCCCTTCATCCACTGCAACAATAATTGTCAGTCTATTAAGTCTATTATAGTCAGATAAGCTTTATTATCCACTGTCTTCACTATAAGGAATATAATGAGCGAATATAATCAAACGTCTTACTTAAATATGTGGTGTGATGTGTTTTGGGGCCATAAAATAAAATTACAACTGGATTGTACAGTTGTGAATGCACAATAAGTTAGTTATGATGTAGTTAAAACAATATTTTCTTAGCTTAATGAGGAAATTTAACATGTTGTTATGTTTCCTAACAATCTCATCAATCGAGACCCAATATCTCACGAGGAAAAAGTGAGAACAGGATAACATGATTGCTTTAATTCAGGCAACAAAATGCCATAATGATCCATAAGGGATGCTGCCTGAGAGAAAACACTCTTCTTCCTTGTTATCATGACAACTAATGTTTTACATATTCAATGTCTAAAAGGCCTTTAGTTCATTTGATTGTATATAGATTTCTGTTTTAGAGTAGATACATATTGTACTTGTTGTATGGATGTGGATTATGTCATCCCTGACATTTAACTGACATGTGTGTCCAATAAATGTAACTGAACTCTTCTGATTAAAGTAAAACCTGATCATAATAAAGATAAGAAACAGCTTGACACACCTGTGAAGCAGAGCCTTTGCTCCCTAACTATCAGAGAAAACCTGGTATTTCTCAATACCCATGCAGATCAGAGGGAGGGAAACACCAGCTGCAGTGAGAGGAGGAGCTACACTTGAAGAGTTTATCGCCGGCCACTAGAGGGCAGTGTCACTGCTGTCGCTGCCCGGTTATGCCGTGCTCTGACCCGGAAGTGCCGAGCGGCCATTTTAGTTCAAACATTGTTCATGCACTCCGCCTCGAGTTGAGACGTTCGTCCACTCATTCATGTAAGACTGTTTCCACTATTATATTATACCATATATTATACTATATATATATTATACTATTATACTACTATACTCTGTTTCGTGGTATATATTTGTGTTGATTGAATTGCATGGATGTAATACTTTGTCAGCTTATCTTGCTGCATTATTCTGTTTTAGGGTGTCGTCATCCTTGTCAATAAATCACCGAAACTGACATTGAGGAGTGTGTTTCTTCATGACGACACCATGGTCGTTGTTGGATGCCCTGTCCCCGGCTGCGAGTTCAAATCCGATGACTTGTCTGAAGCACTCGTCATTGCTATATTGACGATTCATGGATGTAGCCACCAGCACGCAGCGCCTGTCATGGCCGCGCCAGCCCAGGCCCCAGCCCCTCACGGCCCGAGACTCGATCGGCCCAAAGTTGATGTGGGCGTGTCAATAGAGGAATGGAACGTGTTCATCCGCCGTTGGAATGTATTCCGCGCCGGCTCAGGCATAGGGGACGCACAGGCCCCCTTCCAGCTGTTTCAGTGCGCTGGGCCTGTACTTGGAGACAGCCTGTTGAAAGCCGTCCCCGACGCCGCTTCCGGACCCTTGCCAGACCTGATCACCGTCATGCGTTCCCTAGCTGTCATCCCAGTTGCTACATGCGTCCTGCGCACCGAACTACTTCAGTTACGCCAGGAACGCGACGAGACATTCCGCGCATTCGCTGCCAGAGTGCGGGGTAAAGCAGAGACATGCGCATATAATGCGGTATGCGAGTGTGGTAAGGACGTGGACTATACCGACCACATTATCCGCGATGTGCTGCTCAATGGCATCTATGACTCGGACATACGCCGCGAGACGCTAGGGACAACTGACGTCCTGGTCAAGCCAGTTAATGACGTGATTGCACTCGTCGAGAACAAAGAGATGGCCCGTAACGCTCTCCCGTCGTCCTCCCTATCAGCCATGTCGTCATTCCGGCGCTTGAAGACGACTCCACAGGCGAGCCCCGCCCCGAGCCCCGCGGACGGGGCTAAACGTGCCTCGTGTCCGGAATGTAAGAACGTCTTTAACGTCTTCACGGAGGGGCCTCGCGGGTGGAATCCTAAGCCTCACCAGGTGTGCATCGGCTGCTACAGGGCCCGCCGACAACAGAGGCGTCAACAGCCGTCATCCGACAGTCAACAGGCCGCCATGGGGTCGGAGCTGGTATCCCAGGTCTCGTCGGTGCAAGCTGGAGCCCGCCCTGGCCGACGTCGCGGGAGCCTTCGCCGACGCCGCGCCCCTACGTCGCACGGCTGTGTCGACAGGCCTTCACCTATCATACTCGAGCACCACATCTTCTCCAAGGGCGAATGGAGGCGAGCCAGGCTGAAAGACCACCCCCGGGCGTTAATCACCATCTCGATGGACATGCCAGTCGGGCCGAGGGATGGCACCAGCAACCGGGGCTCGGCCGACGGAGCTCGAATATCCGCCGTCGCAGACACTGGCGCGCAGTCGGACCTTTGGTCTCTGGAGGAGTTCCTGGCCTGCGGTTTCGCGCGGGACGACCTGCGACCCGTCAGCCTCAGCCTGTTGGCCGCCAACCGCTCCCCTATAGCCATCGAGGGAGCGTTCTTCGCTAGGCTCTCGACGACCTGCAGCGGGGGCCGTACTACATCCTGCCGTTCCATGGTATATGTGAGCAGCTCAGTCCGGGCCATGTACCTCTCCTACGAGTCGTTGCTCAACCTCGGCCTCTTGCCCATTAACTTCCCGTCGGACGACGTTGCAAGGGGGCCCAAGGACAGGCGTAGCCCTGACACGGCTGACACGCCAGTCCAGCCCCTGTCCATCAATGCGACGAGGTCAACCAACGGCGGCTGCGTGGGGCCAAGTGACCCCGGGGACGCCCAATGCTCATGTCCTCAGCGCACGGTCCCCCCGGCGCGCCCCGCAGCACTGCCGTTCCCTTGTACGCCAGAGAACAATAACCGGATGAAAGGTTGGCTACTCGGGAGATATGCCTCGTCGACATTCAATACTTGCCCCCATCGGGCACTACCATGCATGGAGGGGCCGCCTATCGAGATGCACGTGGACCCCGCAGCTACGCCTAAGGCATGCCACACCGCGGCTACGGTGCCTCTACACTGGCAGCGGAGGGTTCACGATGACCTCCTGCGGGACGAAGCCCTTGGGGTCATTGAACGCGTGCCGTACGGCGAGCCGGTGACGTGGTGCCATCGTATGGTAGTCACACGGAAGCACGACGGTTCCCCCCGCAGGACCGTGGACCTCTCCCCCCTCAACAAGTTCTGCCAACGTGAGACCTTCGCCACTGAGTCCCCGTTCCACCTCGCACGCCGCGTCCCGAAGGGCACCTGGAAGACCGTCACGGACGCCTGGAACGGCTACCACAGTGTTCCCCTGCGTGAGTCGGATCGCCACCTCACTACCTTCATCACGCCCTTCGGCCGTTGGCGCTACACCAGGGCACCACAGGGTTTCCTGTCGTCAGGGGATGGCTACAACCGTCGGTTTGACGCCGTCCTCTCGGACTATGAACGCAAGGAACGTTGTGTGGATGACACCATCCACTATGACACCGACCTGGAGCAACACTGGTGGAGGACCATCGACTTCCTGACGCGTGTCGGCCGATCGGGGATCGTGCTGAATCCGGACAAGCTTCAGTTCGCGGAGAGGTGCGTCGACTTCGCTGGCTTCAGGGTGTCGGAATCTACCATCGAACCGCTCCCAAAATACTTGGACGCCATCCGGGACTTCCCCACCCCAGGCTCCACGACGGACATCAGGAGTTGGTTCGGCCTTGTCAACCAGGTGGCTAACTACGCCCAGTTGCGTGACACGATGGCTCCATTTAAGCCGTTCCTCAGCCCACGCTGTGCGTTCCTATGGTCCCCCGTTCTGGAGGAGGCCTTCCAGACGTCCAAGCAAGCCATAATGGAGGCCATCCGCGAGGGCGTGGAGATCTACGACATGCAGAAGCGTACCTGCCTCCGCCCTGACTGGTCCATGCGTGGCATTGGCTACTTCCTGCTCCAGCAACATTGTCACTGTGCCTCGGGCATACCGGACTGCTGTCCAGGAGGGTGGAGGGTCACCCTCGCGGGCTCGCGTTTCCTGTCCCCTGCGGAGCAGCGCTATGCAGCCGTCGAGGGAGAGGCCCTAGCTGTGGCATGGGGCCTGGAACAGACGCGGTACTTCACGCAGGGGTCCGACAACCTCGTCGTGGTCACCGACCATAAGCCGTTGGTGAAAATCTTTGGCGACCGTACGCTGGATGAGATCACAAACTCGCGTCTGTTTAGACTGAAGCAGCGCACCCTCCCATGGCGCTTCGACATTGTGCATCTGCCTGGCAAGAGCAACTATGCCGCTGATGCCACGTCGAGGCATCCTTCCCCCTCGGGTTCAGCGAACGGCCTCTCATTGGGGCTGCCGAGCGGGCCTGACGCCATGGAGTCAGCACTCATGGCCTCCATCCGCGACGACGCACGGGAGCTCGGAGCCGTCTCTTGGCCCCTCCTCGCACGGGAAACAGCGGCTGATGGATGCCTCGGCCACCTCCTCCAACTCATCGAGCAAGAGGGTGGGATTGACGTTAACGACCCTGCCCTGGCGAGTCTGTCATCGGTCTGTGAGTCCGTCTACGCCCAGGACGGCGTCCTGCTCTATCGGGACCGCGTCGTGGTTCCCCCATCCCTCCGTGGGAGGGTCCTTCGGCATCTCCATGCCGCTCACCAGGGGACCTCAGCCATGGGGCAGCATGCCCGAGCCATAGTTTACTGGCCCGGGATGTCCGGGGACATTCAGGCCACCAGGGACGGGTGTGCAGACTGCAACCGCAATGCTCCGTCACAGGCGGCTACACCCCCCCGGCCGTCCCCACCCCCGTCCACGCCATTCGAGGCGGTGTTTGCTGACTTCTTCGACTATGGGGGCCGTCACTACCTAGTTGTCGGGGATCGGCTCTCGGGCTG
The DNA here is from genome assembly GCF_949606895.1 of Notothenia rossii. Classification (NCBI taxonomy): domain Eukaryota; kingdom Metazoa; phylum Chordata; class Actinopteri; order Perciformes; family Nototheniidae; genus Notothenia; species Notothenia rossii. Next base: position 8,849,242 of record NC_136912.1, on the reverse strand, counting down.
GGTAGAGGTCCTGAGCTCTACGGCGGGTACTGCCCTGGCGGGCTCAGCTGGCCTGGTCCAACACCTCCGGTCGTTCTTCGCCACCTTCGGCGTACCGGAGGAGCTCTCGAGCGACGGTGGTCCGGAATTCAAGGCGAGCCACACCGAGGACTTCCTCCGCTTATGGCACGTCGAACACCGTGTGTCTTCCGTTAGCTTTCCGCAGTCGAATGGGAGGGCGGAGGTTGCGGTTAAGACTGCTAAGCGCCTCTTGATGTCCAACACCGGCCCGTCGGGCAGCCTTGATCAGGACCGCTTCCTGCGCGCTATGCTGCAGTTGCGTAACACGCCTGACCCCGACTGCGACCTCTCGCCAGCACAGATCATCTTCGGCCGCCCACTTCGTGGCTCGCTCTCCTTCGTGAACCGCCTCGAGAAGTTCTCGAACCCGCATATCCGCCTGCTATGGCGCGAGGCATGGGCGGCGAAGGAGGACGCCCTTCGGACCCGTATGTCCCGTACCACCGAGTCTCTGGGGACTCACTCGAGACCGCTCCGCCCATTGGCACTCGGCGAAAGGGTATTCCTCCAGAACCAGCAAGGCCCGAGCCCCCACAAATGGGACAGGTCGGGGATCGTGGTGGAGTCGCCGGGCCACGACCAGTATCGGGTCAGGGTTGACGGTTCGGGACGTCTGACACTGCGCAACCGGCGGTTCCTCCGTGCCTACACGCCGGCCACACCCTGCGCCCGCGAGCGGTCGGCTGCGCCGTCGTCGCCGCCCGCTGCCCTGGGTCATCAGCCCCCACCTATCCACCCGGGCTGGGCGACGCCCCAGGGGATTGCTCAGCGGCCTGCTGTCGGGCCCCGCGACTCGGCTATTGGCGCTTCCCCACCGACGCCTGCTGATGGGGCGTCCTCTGACCTCGCTGTTCCTACGGGTGCCTTCCTGGGTGCACCGCTCCCGGTGCCGCAGTCGCCGCCGACGCTGCCCCAGCCGACTCGGCCGGGCCGCTTGAGGAGGCCGCCTGCACGTTACGAGCCCGAGTCTGGCAGCTGGATACGGGATGTAGACCGTTAACCTATTCCGGCCCATAGCTTTCCGGTCTGGGGGGGATGAAGAGTTTATCGCCGGCCACTAGAGGGCAGTGTCACTGCTGTCGCTGCCCGGTTATGCCGTGCTCTGACCCGGAAGTGCCGAGCGGCCATTTTAGTTCAAACATTGTTCATGCACTCTGCCTCGAGTTGAGACGTTCGTCCACTCATTCATGTAAGACTGTTTCCACTATTATATTATACCATATATTATACTATATATATATTATACTATTATACTACTATACTCTGTTTCGTGGTATATATTTGTGTTGATTGAATTGCATGGATGTAATACTTTGTCAGCTTATCTTGCTGCATTATTCTGTTTTAGGGTGTCGTCATCCTTGTCAATAAATCACCGAAACTGACATTGAGGAGTGTGTTTCTTCAACACTGGAAAGAGGAGAGCTTACACGTCTAACTCAGGAAACGAAAGTTATGTTATTGAGAGAGGCAGCCACACTGCAGTCGAGACTAGTCTCTGTTTCTGTCTAAAGAAAATACAAACTGAGTTCATCAGATCTTTCTCAACAACACAGCAGAGTCTCTGTCAAACACTGGTGAGTAGGCCTACAGCTGATTATATTTACACTGTCAACAAGCAGGATTAACACAAAAGTTCAGCTCTACTCAGACGAAAACTCCACCCTTTACGTCCAACTTGTTTTTCTCTAACAACATAACCAGTATATGACATAGAGTCCACTTTAAACAGTCTCTTTATATCAACTCTAAGTACTTTAGTAACTTGAAACTGAATCTCTGTTGTGAGGAGTTTTGATTCACTTCTGCTCTCCTGCTCTTATTACATTTTGCTGATCACTTCCTACATAATGCTTTCACCCATTTCCTCTAGCTCAGGTGTGGCCAACCCGCGGCTCTCGAGCCGCATGCGGCTCTTTGCCTAGTTTCATGCGGCTCTTCAGTTCATATCGAGTTGTATATGTGTGAATTTGGGGGAGAGACACTGACTCCTGACTAGTGTTGCACGGTGTACCGATACTTGAAAGGTATACCGCGATACCCTGCCGTTAAAAACATTACAATTCCTCCGTTTCATTAGTATCGGTACTTTAAGAATGACGGGGGAAAGTACTCCGGTGAGAATGCGCCGTTTTATTAAGAGCCGTGTGTGTTCAGCGCTCTGATTCCAATCCCTGCACTGCAGCCGTGCCTGCAGTCCCGCCCCTCTCAAGCACCCTCAAGTGCCTCCCCTCTCTCGTGCACGCGCTAGCTACCAGAGCATGTGAGAAAACGAGAAGCATGGCTGCAAGTGGGAGTGCAACTGCCGCTGCGCCTCGGCTTGTTGACAAAAAAGACGCCAGAAGCGACATTTTGATGTATTTTAGCTATATCTCTGACAGTGAGGTCAAGCCTACGGACACCACGAGGCCTGTCTGTAAGACATGTATTAATTGTATTTAATAAGAATTCTTGTCATTTATTTTATTTATTGTTCTCATTGTTTAAAAGTTTGCGTTATGGTTCTGGTTCTGGTGTGAAATAAAGCACACTAATTACATTTAAGACTGTTTCCCTTTTTTAAAGAAAAGTATCGAAAAATAATTGGAATCGTAATTCTTGACTTGGTATCGAAACCAAAATGTTGGTATCGTGACAACGCTACTCCTGACAGTTAAACCTGATATTTAGTAGGTCTGTTAAGTATTGAATGCTGATCATTCTGACGTAATTTGGCCGGTCAAAGTTGTTTGGGCTCGTATAAAATCGCTCCGTTACTTTCGTCCCGGCTCTCCCTAAGTGTGTACAGGACTGTCTCAGAAAATTAGAATATTGTGATAAAGTTCTTTATTTTCTGTAATGCAATTAAAAAAACAAAAATGTCATACATTCTGGATTCATTACAAATCAACTGAAATATTGCAAGCCTTTTATTATTTTAATATTGCTGATTATGGCATACAGCTTAAGAAAACTCAAAAATCCTATCTCAAAAAATTAGAATAGTTCATCAGACCAAGTAAAAAAAAAAGATTTATAACAGCAAAACACAATCAAACATTTGAAAATGTCCATTAATGCACTCAGTACTTGGTTGGGAATCCTTTTGCACGGATTACTGCATCAATGCGGCGTGGCATGGAGGCAATCAGCCTGTGGCATTGCTGAGGTGTTATGGATGCCCAGGATGCTTCAATAGCGGCCTTTAGCTCATTAGCATTGTTGGGTCTGGTGTCTTTCAGCTTCTTCTTCACAATACCCCACATATTCTCTATGGGGTTCAGGTCAGGGGAATTTGCAGGCCAATCGAGGACAGTAATGCCATGGTCAGTACACCAGTTACTGGTGGTTTTGGCACTGTGGGCAGGTGCCAGATCATGCTGGAAAATGAATTCCTCATCTCCATAGAGCTTTTCAGCAGACGGAAGCATGTAGTGCTCTAAAATCTCTTGGTACACAGCTGCATTTACTCTGGGCTTGATGAAACACAGTGGACCAACACCAGCAGCTGACATGGCTCCCCAAACCATCGCTGACTGTGGGAACTTCACACTGGATTTCAAGCAACTTGGATTTTGCTCCTCTCCAGCCTTTCTCCAGACTCTGGCGCCTTGACTTCCAAATGAAATACAAAACTTGCTTTCGTCTGAAAAGAGGACTTTGGACCACTGTGCAACTGTCCAGTGCTTCTTTTCCTTAGCCCAAGTCAGACGCCTCTTCCGTTGTCTTGAGTTCAGAAGTGGCTTGACCATGGGAATACGGCTATTGTAGCCCATTTCCCGGACACGTCTGTGAACAGTGACTTTTGATACCTGGACTCCAGCTTCAGTCCACTGTCTTTGAAGCTCCCCCAAATTCTGGAAGCGACTCTTCTTCACAATGCTGTTAAGGCTGCGGTCATCTCTCTTGGTTGTGCAGCGTTTCCTGCCACATTTCCCCCTTCCAACAGACTTTTTGTGGATGTGCTTTGAAACTGCACTCTGTGAACAGCTTGCTCTTTGAGAAATGTCTTTTTGTGTCTTACCCTCCTGATGGAGGGTGTCAATGACGGTCCTCTGGACAGCAGTCAGATCAGCAGTCTTCCCCATACTTGTGATTTAGTTTACTGAACCAAGCTGAGTGTTTTTCAAGGCTCAGGAAACCCTTGCAGGTGTTTCGAGTTAATTAGACGATTCAAGTGATTCGTTGAACACCCTACTAGTATACTTTTTCATGATATTCTAATATTTAGAGATAGGATATTTGAGTTTTCTTAAGCTGTATGCCATAATCAGCAATATTAAAATAATAAAAGGCTTGCAATATTTCAGTTGATTTGTAATGAATCCAGAATGTATGACATTTTTGTTTTTTTAATTGCATTACAGAAAATAAAGAACTTTATCACAATATTCTAATTTTCTGAGACAGTCCTGTATGTGTGGTGTCAGGTGTCAGTATGAGAGGATGACAGCGCGTCTAATTTTGATGTGGCCCAAGAGCCAATCACAATAATACCTGGATGCTGAGAACCAATCACCTTTGAGGGGGGGAAAACCTATCGTTGATGAAACACTATCCAGTGTTTCCCCTACCATTGTCTTGGAGGGGCGCCAACAGAGCCCCGCGCCCCCCCTGAAATTCAAGGTGTTTAAAAAATATATAGCCTATATATACATTTTAAAAAAAATATATATATAGCACCAAATTACAAATAATCTATAACTACTGTCGATTTTCACATTGAACATGTGCTCTTTTATTAAATAAACTAAACGCTTTCATTTTAAGTTGTGAGTTTAGTGTTTTTACCCTAAGAAACACTGATGCATTAATCAATAACAATAATCCACAGCTTCTCTCTCTGCTCCAGAGGATTTAAAAAATATATATCCCAATGCCACAAAAATGCATCAGTGACGTGGTTGAAATCTTTTCTCCAGAAAATAAAAAACTGAAACAAGCGGTATCAGTGACTGTGTGTTTGATGTGGCTCTTTGCAGTAACATAGAAAAAATGTGGCTCTTAACCTCTGAATGGTTGGCCACCCCTGCTCTAGCTGTTTAAAAATAAAACATTTCCATTAGAGAAACAGTTGGAGGCTTTTAATTTGATGCAGCTAGAGGAAATGAATGGTTATGGTCACACAGTTAGAAGAGCAGTGTTATTTTTCAATAAAGAAATAATCGACAAAAACTATATTTTCATTGCTGTCTGGTTGCTCATGCTTCTTTCTTTAAAACAATATATAATATGAATTGATGATTGATGTTTCAAATGTTTTTTATTGTCTTTCTTGTGTGTATAGATATGGCTTCTGCAAGCTACCTGCCACCTGAAGATCAGTTTGTCTGCTCCATCTGTTTGGATGTGTTCACTGATCCAGTCGCCACATCATGTGGACACAACTTCTGTAAAGACTGTATCACTGAACACTGGGATAGAAGTGACAGGTGCCAGTGTCCCATGTGTAAAGAGGCTTTTAATACAAGACCAGATTTGAGGGTTAACACGTTCATCTCTGAGATGGTGGCTCAGTTCAGACAGTCGGCTCAACAGAAAGCCAGCAGCAGCAGCTCAGAGCAACAAGTCTTCAAACCAGGAGAAGTTCCCTGTGACGTCTGCACTGAAACCAAACTGAAGGCCCTGAAGTCCTGCCTGGTGTGTCTGACCTCCTACTGTGAGACTCACCTGGAGCCTCATCTGACAAAGTCAGGTCTGAAAAGACATCAGCTGATCGACCCTGTGGAGAACCTGGAAGACAGGATGTGTCTGAAGCACGATAAACCTCTGGAGCTGTTCTGTAAGACCGACCAGACATGTGTCTGCATGCTCTGCACTGTTTCAGACCACAAGATGCATGATGTGGTTCCTCTGAAAGAAGGATATGAAGGTAAAAAGGCAGCGCTGGGAAAGAAAGAGGCTAGAATTCAGGAAATGATCCGGAAGAGACGACTGAAGATTGAGGAGATCAAACACTCAGTGGACCTCAGTAAGGAAGAAGCATACAGAGAGAAAGCAGAAGGAGTTCAGGTCTTTACTGCTCTGAAGGAGTCTGTTGAGAGAAACCTGAATGAGTTCATCCAAACAATAGAAGGGAAGCAGAACATGAGAATGAAACGGGCTGAAGACTTCATCAAAGAACTGGAACAGGAAATCTCTGAGCTGAAGAAGAGAAGCTCTGTGGCGGAGCATCTCTCACGGTCTGAAGACCACCTCCACGTTCTCCAGGGTGTCCAGTCCCTAAACATCCAACACCCATCACCCACCAAGGACTGGACAAAGGTCAGCATCCCTCCATCATCATATGAAGGGACTGTGGTGAGAGCTGTGGTTCAGCTGGAGGAGACTTTCAGCCAAGAGGTGAAGAAGCTGCTTGAAGCTGAGCTGAAGAGGGTCCAGAGGTATGCAGTGGATGTGACTCTTGATCCTGATACAGCACATCCTCAACTCATCCTGTCTGTTGATGGAAAACAAGTCAGCGATGGTGATGTAATTAACAATCTCCCAGACAACCCAGAGAGGATTTCTAAATGTAGTTGTGTTTTAGGAAAGCAGAATTTCTCTTCAGGCAGATTTTACTTTGAGGTTCAAGTTAAAAGAAAGGCCGACTGGGATTTAGGAGTGGTCAGAGAGTCGATCAACAGGAAAGAAGCGATCAAACTGAGCCCAGCACATGGTTTCTGGACTATACATTTGAGAAATGGAAATGAGTACAAAGCTCTTTCTGGTCCGTCAGTCCTTCTCTCTCTGAAGTCTCGGCCTCAGAAGGTGGGGGTGTTTGTGGATTATGAGGAGGGTCTGGTCTCCTTTTATGACGTAGATGCTGCAGCTCTTATCTACTCCTTCACTGGCTGCTCCTTCACTGAGAAACTCTACCCATACTTCTATCCTGGTGCTAAATGTGGCCGTAAAAACTCTGCACCTCTGATCATCTCTCCCGTCAGAGTCACCTAATCACTCATCTCATTTAATGTGTTGATTTGTTTTCATTCAAGGGAACAAACATCGATATTTAGAGTATTTTCTACAAAATAAGTTTAATGTGGTGAATGATTTACATATGGTTTAGATTCTGTATACAACACATACGTGGATTCATTAATCTACTCAACAATCAAATAATGATCTCAACACTTTATCGTAACACATATAGAAAATATCTATGAACGTTGGATAAAGCTTTATTCATTTTAACTTTTAAAAAAGAGGTTGTTTCTAATGACGCCAAATTTGTCAAGCTATAGTTAGAATTGATAAGAACATTAAATGTTTTATATTTAATTGTGTCATGAAGTTTCATTTAAGAGAAAGGCTTATACATGCCTCTACTGTGTATTAAATACAATATCTGTAATAGTTATAGTGATAGAAAAATGAAGCTAAATAATATGATAAATCCTCATTTGTGTCAAAAACGGTTTGGTTAATAACTGTTTACTTGTATATTTACATGCCAGGTGTTATATTGATTACTGGTCAAATGGCTTATGAATGAAAGACATCTGTAAATATGTGATTGTGAGTTAAAAACATTAAAATAAACTGCATGTTGAACACAAGTTCTGAAGTTTTAACTCATCATGCATACACAAAACCCTCTTTTTCTTATACTTTGAAAAAATGCCTTTTCAAATGATTTCCCTCCCAGCACATTTTTATAATCACTGAACTCAACAAGAACTCAATGTGAAACGGATTAAATATGTTGTCTTTCATCCAAGATAACAATCTTCACAAGCACAATTTTAAATCAAAAATCAATATACTCATTTCAAGGTCACTGGTCTTTGTTGTTTGTGTGAGTAATGTGTTCAGTGTTATTTCAGATGACAGGAAACAAGTCTTAAAAACACAATAGGAAAACTTGATGGGTCTCCGTATGTCAAGGATCAAAACAAATCTATAAATCAGGCAAGATTTTAAAAAACATGGCAAATAGCCTTTTATTATATTTTATATTTCAGTGGTTCAAATCTCAGTATACAGTATATATATTTTAAGGTAAGCAGGATTACATGTTAGCTGATTTTAGATTCTAAACAACAATAACTGCTGTTTTATGTGTTGTTCGAAGTTATGCATGAAACATCTCCTAACATTTTCATAAGGCCTTTCAAGCCAGATTTTAAAAAAGTCAGTAAATGGTATTGCAAAAATAGTACTCTGCTATTTAATGCAAACTTAACAGGATAATACCTTATAGACCTCAGCACTGAGTTCATTGTGTTTTTGTTGCTGTTGTTGTACTACACTATAATGACACACTTCCACCACTTCCTGGTGTTATGGCACAGAGTGTCCACTGGATGGAGCACAACACAAAGGAAAGATAAATGGAGTCACTGTACTGTAAACCAAACACTGATGAGGAGACAGAGTTTGTGTTAAACATGTACAGGATAACCTCTCATCATGACCAAGGACAAATGGGTTTTTCCAATGGTGGTCGATGTAATAGTTCAACTATGACCATGCTACCTGCATATGTCTTTGTCAAGAGATTTTAGTTGGTGGCAAAAAATAAGCCTGATGTTACAACAGTTTACATTTTTCTAACAACCCTAAAAATGCTTAAAGGCATCCATCAATGATCCTAATTAACCAGGAAGATTTTTTGGGCTAAGGGTAGCAAGTGATATGAAGTATTCTTACACTTCTGCTTCTCATAGAGTGCCTACAGAGCTCAGTGATTCGCTTTAACAAAATAAACTCATCTATAGGTACAGCAACATCTTCAACTCTAAAGGTTGAGAATCTAAATCCCTCTAAAAAGAGCTGCAGTAACAGGTAGTAGTTGAAAGGAATAAGACACATTGGTTTCTCTCAAAAGGAACCTAAAACTAACTGAGTTCATCAGGTTGGTAACACTTTATATTAAGGTACACAAATTCACCGTCAATTAGTTGTTAATTAACATGCATATTGCAGTATATTGGCGCTTTAGTAATCATTATAAAACACTTATTAATTCCTTATTCTACATGACCGTAATCTACAAGTAATAGGTCATTAGTTGAGAGTTTTTCCTCAATAGAGTGCCACAGTGACGCGTCCTAAAACCCAGAAGTACGTTTCTTCCGGTTCCCTCGAAAAAAAACAATGCAATTTCTCCATAGGATTTTGGAAAATAGCTCGAAATAAGGTCTGTGGTTGAAACACATTTAAGAGACGGATCACGTTTTGTTCAGTCGGATCATCTCCACATGTCTACCCTACTTTTATAATTTTCTAATCATAAATCTATTGATCATAATTAAATCTATCGATTAGATTTATGATTCGAAAATTATAAAAAAGGTTAGTAAGTGCCTTTTTAACTTTTTTTATAGTTTCACTCCGTTTGAATGTCAGATAAGTCAATAAAGGAGCATGGCTGCTCATTCCCTGGCTCTCAAAAGAGTTTGGCTGGCTGTTTAATCTATGTTCACACTGAGACAGTAAAACACATAGGGAGAACAGTACAGCTATTGTGTAAGTACATACACGCAGGTCACACAGTATGATCACAAATACATAAACTGTTGAAAATCAGTTTTTGTTAAAAAGTACAGGCTGCATATGTGTTCTCAGCCTTGGAGAAACTTGACATGTTTTGGGATGTGTCTGAACCTCTCTTTAGTTGTTCATTAATAAAACAGATATTTCAACTTGAGCCTACTTTGTTCATGTACTGTTGAGGTTAATTTCAGTAGTTGTGTGCTATCATGTATTTACAAAGTGTGAAAAGGAGGCAACTTTAGAATAGGGAACCTGTTCAGGTCAATTAGAGTCAAATTACTAGCTTATTGGTTAGGAACAAGACTTGACTTTAAAATAGGGAACATATCCTTAGATAGAAATACCTAATTTTGAGTTATTTTTACTTAATTAACACTTATAGTACCATGTCTTGTTACATAAGAACAGATCATATTTGTTAAGTTTTATTATGGGAGAATTACTATTCTTGTGGTACAACTGCCTTATTAGGCCCATATTGAGCAGAGCATATTAAGACCAAACCTCATGTACAACAACTTCCTTACTTGCAATAAGTAAGCACTAATTAGAGGGTTATTGAGGATACACTCTCAACTAATGGCCTATTACTTGTAGGATATGTAGAATAAGGCATTAATAATTGTTTTATAATGACTAATAAAGAGCCAATATACTGCTAATATGCATGTTAATTAACAACTAGTTGATGGTGAAATTGTGTACCTTAATATAAAGTGTTACCCAATATAATATTTTGATTCTCCTCTGTCGGAATAAATAATATACTATAGCCTATGAATTTTGATTGATGCAGCCATCCGACAACTTTCCTCTGTGGAAACTCAGCCTCTGGGCGGGGCATTAACTTTGGCATCAGTTCACTGACATTTAACAACTGGTTTGTTTGGAGATGTCTGAACGATAAAGGAAGTGTTAGGCCTGTGTAGACTGCAAACAGTATTACAACATGTTTTTCGTCCTACTTTCAATAAGCACACATTGCATTGGTTATGTATCATCATTAGCGATTATCAGACTCAGAGTTTGTATTCTAAACTCATCTAGTTGGCAAAGCTTTTTGTTAATTGGTCCAGATGTGGGGACATCAAATGATCAGACTATCAAAGCTCCCTGCAACACGTAGACCTGTAACAATACAAGTCGACTAAACTGGTCTGTGATTTGAATCGGTAAACAGTTTCCTTGTTTGTTTGTTTTTTAAATGACCAGTACACACAATTGGAATCAGAAATTCACATATTAAAAACGTCAAATTTAAACTGGAACAGTATCCCCTTTTGCTTTTAAGCCAGGGAAAATATGCACGTCACTTTAACCCTTGTGTTGTGTTCGGGACTCCCGTGACCCGTTTCAAGTTCAAATTATATAATAACTACGCACTAGTTTTTTTTATCGGAACAAGGCTTCATGATATCCTCCACAACAGCCATATAAACACTACAAAACGGATTTTTACAATTTTAGCTAAGTTTGAAGGTCTCAAATAAAAAAGTGTATAATTTGGTGTTCGGGTCTGGGAAGACCCAGCAGCATTGTTTTGAGTGACTCGGGGTCAAATTTGGCCCAATCAAGATTCATCTTTGACTTTAGACACCCCACCCCCTTCATCCACTGTAACAATAATTGTCAGTCTATTAAGTCTATTATCGTCAGATAACATTATTATCCACTGTCTGCACTATAAGGAATATAATGAGCGAATATAATCAAAAGTCTTACTTAAATATGTGGTGTGATGTGTTTTGGGGCCATAAAATACAAGTACAACTGGATTGTACAGTTGTGAATGCACAATAAGTTAGTTATGATGTAGTTAAAACAATATTTTCTTAGCTTAATGAGGGAATTTAACATGTTGTTATGTTTCCTAACAACCTCATCAATCGAGACCCAATATCTCACGAGGAAAAAGTGAGAACAGGATAACATGATTGCTTTAATTCAGGCAACAAAATGCCATAATGATCCATAAGGGATGCTGCCTGAGAGAAAACACTCGTCTTCCTTGTTATCATGACCACTAATGTTACATATTCAATGTCTAAAAGGCCTTTAGTTCATTTGATTGTATATAGATTTCTGTTTCATAGTGGATACATATTGTACTTGTTGTACATTTGATGAAGGTATGTTGTCTACATTACTAATCATAATAATAAAACATGTCCCAGAAGCTGCAGAGTTTGGGTTTAGAGATGGAAAGGAGACCGGCTGAGGTCGATCTGAGGGACCGTTGGTGTTGGTAGGGCGGTGAGGAGGTCAGTGAGGTAGGGGGGGGGGCTTTGTAAGTAAGGAGCAGTATTTTGTAGTTGATGCGGTGGGAGACGGGAAACCAGTATAGTCCAAGTTCAAGTTCTACAATGGAAATAAGTCTTTAACTATGTAGATTATGTCATCCATGACATTTTACTGACATGTGTTTCAAATAAATGTAACTGAAAACGTTCATCATAATAAAGATTAGAAACAGCTTTGACACACCTCACTCCTCACACATGTAAAGCACCACCTTTGCTTCCTAACTATCAGAGAACACCTGGTATTTCTCAATACCCATGCAGATCAGAGGGAGGGAACAAACCAGCAGACAGTGAGAGGAGGAGCTACAGTGGAAAGAGGAGAGCTTACACGTCACACACAAGAAACGAAAGTTATGTTAGTTAGAGAGGCAGCCACACTGCAGTCAAGACTACTCTCTGTTTCTGTCTAAAGAAAATACAAACTGAGTTCATCAGATCTTTCTCAACAACACAGCAGATTCTCTGTCAAACACTGGTGAGTACATCTGATTATATTTACCCTTAAATGGTGTGTGTGTGTGTTAAATGGTCACGGTTGCCCATGGCTTGTTACAAGTTATCACACTTCTTTCTTTAAAACAATATATGATTTGAATTGATGATTGATGTTTTAAATGTTTTTTCTTTTCATTCTCATTATGTGTGTAGATATGGCTGCTGCAAGCTACCTGCCATCTGAAGATCAGTTCCTGTGCTCCATCTGTCTGGATTTGTTCACTGCTTTGACTTTTCCTTCTTTTAAAACAAACTCATAGAGGAACGCGCGGAGCAGAGGTTCTGCCCCAACAAGCGCTGGGTGAACGAGGATATCGATCCGAAGAGCCCTTCCGTGGCAACGCAACGCCACGGTGGCCAGGGACATCACACGACCGGCTGCGGTAGCCATACAGTGGACCAGATTATTCATCTAGCCCATGCAGCTGTCCGAGTCCAAGCATCAGTGGGTGCAGGGGCCTTCTCCCCTCTGCCCACCCGGCTGTCTGTGGAAGCAGATGGGCCGCTAGGCTTTCATCCAGTGGGGGCACACCGGGACACTCCGTGTCTGAGTGGCCCTGCACTCTGAGGATTCAAGCCCATGTCGCCACCGGAGCCTTCGTTCTCAGTGGCTGTCACACACCGCCAGATGTCTGGCAGGGGGGGTGAAACGAAGGCCGGCTGCGCCGGATGAGCCGGGCCGTAGAACCCCTGACGCAGGTGGCTCACCGGCCTCAGTGGCAGGGTTCATATCAGTATGTAGTGTCTCTACTGTGACATGTCTCCATGCTTTAATTTTCAAAAAGCTCTTTATTTTTCTCAAACTGCCTGTGCTGCAGCACCTCTTTTCACCCTCTGTCTGAAACCAGAGCCCAGTCCGCTCTGATTGGTTAGCTGGCCGGCTCTGTTGTGATTGGTCAACCGCTTAGAGATGTCCTGCCCCTTATCCTTAGCCTATTGCGTACAATGTGTTGGAGCGCTAGCCAATAGCTGTGTGTGTGTGTGTGTGTGTGTGTGTGTGTGTGTGTGTGTGTGTGTGTTTGTGTGTGTGTGTGTGTGTGTGTGTGTGTGTGTGTGTGTGTGTGTGTGTGTGTGTGTGTGTGTGTGTGTGTGTCAGCTGGATCTCCTCCAGGAAGAACTTCTGTACCGCCTCAGCGTCCTTCTGGTCGGGACTGCGGGACAAACAGCCGTCAGCAACAGGAAGTCAAACTCTTTCTTTTCAATAATCAGATCTGATCTGTGAGCCACTCGTACTTTTCAAGATGCAAACGCTTATTGTGAAAACTAAATATCAGTGATATAACAACAACAACAACAATGATATGGTAAATAAGATACAGAGATGTTTGTACAGAGATTTCCTAAGGTAAAATGTTTTATATATTTGAGTCACTGAGAAATATTTGTATATATTTTTCAATTTAACCATTTTCCTCTTACTATGAAGCACACTGTACATGATTGACAGGAGATAAGAGGAAAAGTTACAACCATGGTTACAACACAATAAGGACTGTTTGTGCTCACCTTGGCCATGCCCGCCCTCTCTGTGGCTACGACCAGTATTTTGTAGTTGATGCGGTAGGAGACGGGAAACCAGTATAGTTCAAGTTCATTAAGTAGCCTACTACAATGAAAATAAGTCTTTAACTATGTAGATTATGTCATCCATGACATTTTACTGACATGTGTTTCCAATAAATGTAACTGAAAACGTTCATAATAATAAAGATTAGAAACAGCTTGACACATCTGTAAAGCACAAGCTTTGCTCATAGCCGTGGGAACATGTTTCAAATGGGGGGTGCTGTGGGGATGACACCAGGGCCGGTTTTGACCAATGTGCTGCCCAAGGCAAGATTTTAGCTGGCATTGAAAAACCTCTACAAAAGACCAATACACTACAAAAAGAGAAACGTATTGACATGGTGGACAGCTTATATAAAAAGGCTTCAAATGTATTTAGTATTGCATGAACATGTTTTAATTTAGGGGGTGGACTTCACATCCTCTTGGGCGGTCCGCGGGTGCACCCCCGGGAAGATTTTTTTTAACATTTTAAAGTAAAATGCTTCAATCTGGTGCACTTAGAGCGCCCAATTGCTAGAGACTGATCTAGGGGATACAACTCTAAACACCCATATGAAAATGATCGGTTTGCATTTTAATAATCAAATAATATATGTGAACATAACCAATAACCTACCATAGCCAATAACAAATAAATGTAGGCTAACTTGTTTTATTTTTGTTAACATTTATTTATTTATGCATATTTTTAAATCTCTCCAGTTTTAAACAATATTTTTGGTTTACTGTCCTATAGTATACATTGGAATGATTTCAAACCTGTTTTTATTCAGTCTTATAATTATAAAGGAGTGCCTTGGAAATATTTGTTTACATAAATTGTGATCAAAACATTTGAGACCCACTCAACTATCTAAACACTCAGAGTCCTTTACCTCACTGAACCTCTCAGTCTGACAGGAGAGCTCTCCCTCCACATTATTGTAGAAACATCTTCTTATATCCGTTAGCGCAGCAGAAGCTAACAACAATCCCAGCCGGTACCGGTGCACCCCCTCTATCAATCTATCTATCCCTCTCTCTCTCTCTCTCACGCTGGTGAGCTGCGGGTGCCTGATAAGCCAACATCCCCCACTTTCATCACTTACAGCGCCCATCGTACGGGGCAAATGGAAAATGTAACTGGGGTGAAAAGGGTGTTATCTTTACTTAATTATGAATGTTGTTACATCAAGGCTGAAAATTGATTTTTTTTATTTTTTTTATTTGTATTTAATTTTGTGGAAGTGCAGATCCCCTGTCCTCCACCATGGGGTGCTGCAGCACCCTCAGCACCCCTACTTCCCACGGCCCTGGCCTTTGCTCCCTAACTATCAGAGAATACCTGGTATTTCTCAAAACCCATGCAGATCAGAGGGAGGGAAACACCAGCTGCAGTGAGAGGAGGAGCTACACTGGAAAGAGGAGAGCTTACACGTCACACTCAGAAAACGAAAGTTATGTTAGTTAGAGCGTCGGCCACACTGCGGTCGAGACTAGTCTCCGTTTCTGTCTAAATAAAATACAAACTGAGTTCATCAGATATTTCTCAACAACACAGCAGAGTCTCTGTCAAACACTGGTGAGTACATCTGATTATATTTACCCTTCCATACCTTAGGTGGTGCGTGTAGCCATATAGACGCGACGTCCAAATGAAATACAACGGCCGCATGCGAGATGGACAGAAATAAATCGCGAAATTATCTGTGACGCGTTTGTGTGTATTGTGTTTGTTTCATTACATTACATTGCATTTAGCTGAAGCTTTTATCCAAAGTGACTTACAGTAAATACATTCGACCAGGAAGATACAACCTTGAAGAAAACAGAATCATATAAGTAGGCCTACATCAGGTTTAATAGAGCCAAACATTTCAAGTGCTACTAACTCAACTGGCTTTAGATAAGCAAGTCCTTTATTAGTATATAAGTGCTCTGTTAGCAGTTATTTGTTAGTAATTATATCGCTCGAAGTGGAGTCGAAAGAGATGAGTTTTCAGTCTGCGCCGGAAGATGTGTAAGCTTTCTGCTGTCCTGATTTCAATGGGGAGCTCATTCCACCATTTTGGAGCCAGGATAGCAAACCCACGTGTTTTTGCTGATGGGAACTTGGGTCCCCCTCGCAGTGCGGGTGCAGCGAGCTGTTTGGCCGATGCAGAGCGGAGTGCACGTGCTGGGGTGTACAGTTTAACCATGTCCTGGATGTAGGAAGCGCCAGATCCATTCGCAGCATGGTACGCAAGTACCATTGTCTTGAAATGGATTCTAGCAGTTACCGGAAGCCAGTGAAGGGAGCGGAGGAGAGGGGTGGTGTGGGGAAATGTTGGAAGGTTGAAGACCAGACGAGCCGCTGCATTCTGGATGAGTTGCAGAGGTCGGATGGCACATGCAGGCAGACCAGACAGGAGGGAGTTGCAGTAGTCTAGGCGTGAGATCACGAGAGCCTGGACCAGAACCTGCGTTGTTTTCTGGGTCCGACGTATCCTCCTGATGTTGTAAAGAGTGTCTCTGCAGCAGCGGGTTGTAGCAGCGATGTTTGCAGTGAAGGACAGTTTGTTATCTAGGGTCACACCCAGATTCCTTGCAATTCCATTTCCCAGGGAAACACTCACATGAAACACCGGCTGTTGTTATGCCTGCTGTGACGTTAAGTTACCGCTTGTAATTATGCCTTTGCAAGCTTAAAGGCTGTATTTATCATCTGAATTTGGCGGAACAAGTTTAATATTCTAAAAACCAAGACTTTGTTTATTTGAAATCAGATGAAAAAAACTGTCACGGACCCTGCCGTGTTATCTATGATTACTACACTTTTCATTCATAATTTCAGCGGGAGGGAGGGGGAGCGGCGCTGAGGAACAGCAGAGTGTGGGTTGACAGGTGTCTGTGTTCACATTCCCCTTATTGTGGAATAAGGGGAATGCAGAGACAGGCTACAAGTGTCTTAGGTTCAAGTTAGACAACTAATGTCTGGGTTAGTGTTCATGACTTCATGTTTATGTCATCTTAATGTTTAATCTCAATGCACACACATTTTCCGTGCTTTCCAATAGTTTAAAAATAGTCTTATTCCACTGTTAAATAACCTGTTCAATACAAACATGCCACTTGCACAAATTAAATAACATTTCTGTGAACTGATATTTGTTTAGTGAGCTTATTAGAGGATGTTCCCTGAAAGATTGTAAAATGTCAATGAAGACTGAGCATATTTGTTAATAATTACATACAATACATGGAATTTGTGTGTGTGTGTGTGTGTGTGTGTGTGTGTGTGTGTGTGTGTGTGTGTGTGTGTGTGTGTGTGTGTGTGTGTGTGTGTGTGTGTGTGTGTGTGTGTGTGTGTGTGTGTGTGTGTGTGTGTGTGTGTGTGTGTGTGTGTGTGTGTGTGTGTGTGTGTGTGTGTGTGTGTGTGTGTGTGTGTGTGTGTGTGTGTGTGTGTGTGTGTGTGTGTGTGTGTGTGTGTGTCAGCCAAGTGAATCTGCAGCCCCCTGGTGTCCAGTACATAAATGATGTGGCCCCCACCACCATCAAAGTTGCCCATCCCTGCCCTACAGGGTGTACTTTGAGGTTTTTTGACTCTGCAGACCGTTCACATGCATAAAAACCTTAATAACACACAAGGGGACGGGTAATAACCGGAAAAGCATGACATGGGCCCTTTAACATAACAGCTGCTACACTCAAAAAATTGTGTGTGTGGGGGGGGGCTTAGAGAGAGAGAGAGAGAGACTCAGACTCAGACTTCTTTCTTTAAAACAATATATGATTTGAATTGATGATTGATGTTTCAAATGTTTTCTCTTTTCTTTCTCATTATGTGTGTAGATATGGCTGCTGCAAGCTACCTGCCATCTGAAGATCAGTTCCTCTGCTCCATCTGTCTGGATGTGTTCACTGATCCAGTCGCTATACCATGTGGACACAACTTCTGTAAAGACTGTATCACTGAACACTGGGATAGAAATGACAGGTGCCAGTGTCCCATGTGTAAAGAGGCTTTTAATACAAGACCAAATTTGAGGGTCAACACTTTCATCTCTGAGATGGTAGCTCAGTTCAGACAGTCGGCTCAACAGAAAGCCAGCAGCAGCAGCTCAGAGCAACAAGTCTTCAAACCAGGAGAAGTTCCCTGTGACGTCTGCACTGAAACCAAACTGAAGGCCCTGAAGTCCTGCCTGGTGTGTCTGACCTCCTACTGTGAGACTCACCTGGAGCCTCATCTGACAGCTTCAAGCCTGAAAAGACATCAGCTGATCGACCCTGTGGAGAACCTGGAAGACAGGATGTGTCTGAAGCACGATAAACCTCTGGAGCTGTTCTGTAAGACCGACCAGACATGTGTCTGTTTGCTCTGCACTGTTTTAGACCACAAGATGCATGATGTGGTTCCTCTGAAAGAAGGATATGAAGGGGAGAAGGCAGCGCTGGGAAATAAAGAGGCTAGAAGTGTGGAAATGATCCGGAAGAGACGACTGAAGATTGAGGAGATCAAACACTCAGTGGACCTCAGTGAGAAAGTAGCAGACAGAGAGATAGCAGAAGGAGTTCAAGTCTTCACTGCTCTGAAGAAGTCTGTTGAGAGAAACCTGAATGAGTTCATCCAAACAATAGAAGGGAAGCAGAACATGAGAATGAAACGGGCTGAAGCTTTGATCAAACAGCTGGAACAGGAAATCTCTCAGCTGAAGAAGAGAGTTGCAAAAGTTGAGCATCTCTCACGGTCTGAAGACCACCTCCACGTTCTCCAGGGTGTCCAGTCCCTAAACATCCAACACCCATCACCCACCAAGGACTGGACAAAGGTCAGCATCCCTCCATCATCATATGAAGGGACTGTGAATGGAGCTGTGGAGAGAGCTGTGGTTCAGTTGGAGGAGACACTCAGTAAAGAGATGAAGAAGCTGATTGAAGCTGAGCTGAAGAGGGTCCAGAGGTACGCAGTGGATGTGACTCTTGATCCTAATACAGCACATCCCACTTTCATCCTGTCTGATGATGGGAAACAAGTGAGGTATGGTGATGTAAAGATAAGGCTCCCAAACAACCCAGAGAGATTCTCTGATGATATCTGTGTTTTAGGAAAGCAGAGTTTCTCTTCAGGCAGATTTTACTTTGAGGTTCAAGTTAAAAGAAAGACTGAATGGTATTTAGGAGTGGCCAGAGAGTCGATCAACAGGAAGGGAGAGATCACACTGAGCTCTCAGTTCGGTTACTGGACTATATGTCTGACAAATGGAAATGAGTACGAAGCCGATGATGCTCCTTCAGTCCTTCTCTCTCTGAAGTCTCGGCCTCAGAAGGTGGGGGTGTTTGTGGATTATGAGGAGGGTCTGGTCTCCTTTTATGACGTAGATGCTGCAGCTCTGATCTACTCCTTCACTGGCTGCTCCTTCACTGAGAAACTCTACCCATTTTTTAGTCCTGGTCTTAAATGTGGCCGTGAAAACACTGCACCTCTGATCATCTCTCCCGTCAGATTCACCTAATCACTCATCTCATTTCATCTGTTGATTTGTTTTCATTCAAGGGAACGAACATTGATTTTTAGAGTCAAAACTGTATAGTTTCCATCTTATTTTCCAAAAGATACATTTACTGTGGTGACTGATTAACATATGGTTTAGATTCTGTATACAACACATAAGTGGATTCATTAATCTACTCAACAATCCAATAATTATCTCTTCAACAATTAATCGTAACACATATGGAGAATATCTATGCACGTTGGATAAAGCTATAGATTTATTGTAACTTTAAAAAAAAAAAGGTTGTTTCTAATGACATCAAATTTGTCAAGCTATAGTTAGAATTGATAATAACATTAAATGTTTTATAATAAATTGTTATAAAGCTTCATTTAATAGAAAGGCCTATTAATGCCTCTACAGTGTACTTAATACAATATGTGTAATAGTTATAGTGCTAGAAAAACTAAAATGAAGCTAAATAATATGATACATCCTCATTTGTGTTAAAATGTGTTTGGTTAATAACTGTTAACTTGTATATTTAAATTCCAGGTTTTATAATTGATTACTGGTAAAATGGCTTATGAATCAAAGACATCTGTAAATATGTGATTGTGAGTTAAGAAACAGTCAAATAAACTAGATGCTTGGTCTGAGAAAGCAGAGACTTGAGCACTAAACACTGAACAGGAAAGCCTGGTTTACACATCATTTGTATTTCATGACACATTTCCTGTTGCTAATTCATAATTAAAAAAATATAAGTTGATGCATTTTTGTGTAAAAGTTTGTAGGAAGAAATGTTTGTTTCCACTATCAGTGATTGGATATTGTACGGCTGTCGAGCAGAACACAGTGGGGCTGATACCAGTGAGATAGCATTCACTTTGATGAGTACAAATAAGTAACTAACTACAGAGTTTAGCATTATACGAGTATGTATGGCAACAACTCATATAAGGAAACATTTGAATTTACTGAATGATACTCTTTAAGGATATAACAGTTAGACCTACCATTTACTTCCTGTAGTTTTGCCATATTTTTATAAAACTAGTTTCCTCCTTTGTGATACAAAACGCTGAATCATTTGTTTGCATTGTGTCAACACTCATGTGTGTTTGTTTTGTGTGTGGTAGAAACAACAGGGTGAAATGTGATGAGGGTCACATGACTAACGGGGATTGGCAAAAAGCCAGAATACACCTCTTCCCAGGTTCTCAGTTTTAACTCATCATGCATACACAAAACCCTCCTTTTCTTATACTTTGAAAAAATGCCTTTTCCAATGATTTCCCTCCCAGCACATTTTTATAATCGCTGAACTCAACAAGAACTCAATGTGAAACGGGTTAAATATTTTGTCTTTCATCCAAGATAACAATCTTCACAAGCACAATTTTAAATAAAAAATCAATATACTAATTTCAAGGTCACTGGTCTTTGTTGTTTGTGTGAGTAATGTGTTCAGTGTTATTTCAGATGACAGGAAACAAGTCTTAAAAACACAATAGGAAAACTTGATATGTTTCCGTATGTCAAGGATCAAAACCAATCTATCAATCAGGCAAGATTTTAAAAAACATGGCAAAATAGCCTTTTATTTTATTTTATATTTCAGTGGTTAAAAACTGAGTATATGTTAAGGTAAGCAGGATTATATTGTATCTCATTTTAGAATCTAAACAACAATAACTGCTGTTTCATTTGTTGCTCAAAGTTATGCATGAAACATCTCACATTTTCACAAGGCCTTTCAAGTCAGATTTAAAAATAGTCAATTGTTGACTGTTCTGCTGTGTAAGTGGGCGTGTCAGACCTGACCTTTACCTCACCTACCTCTATTAAGCTTACCATTGATAAAAATATGCTAAATTGGCTGTGAATGGAAAGGATGTATGTTTCCTTCTTTGTTGTTTCAGGCATGTGAAACCAGGCATGTGAAACTAGATAGAACATTCTGAACTTTTGACCTATACACACACACATTCTAGACCATATTTCTTTAATTTCTCATTTTCCAAATATGTTAAATGAGTCTCTTGGAGGAATATAATTTGCACATTTTCCTTTTTCAACTTTGTCATAACCTTTTCTCTCTTCTTTGGTACGTTAAGACCATTCACATTTAGCGACAGTATCTTAGTGTTAACCATTTATGTGTATTGGTAGGTTATTCTTCTGGTATGCTCCCTCGAAGCTCTGTGCTAAACAGTCGTTAAAAAAACACACATAGGCGTGTGGCGCAGTGGATAGAGCCTTGGTGTTGGGATCAGGGGGTCACAGGTTCAAACCCCACTGTCGTTGTGTCCCTGGGCAAGACACTTCACCCCAAATTGCTCCTGTGGGGATTCAGTATGTATTCAGCTTCAGTATTCAGTATGTAAGTTGCTACGGATAAAAGCGTCCAACAAGTGGCATGTAATAATGTAATAATAAACATAAAACAAAAATGGGTTCCAACCCTGGGGTTCTAACATCTCCAATACCCCGTTGGTGGGTGCAGGGGAAATCCTCCCGTAAGCAGGGCCGCCTTAATGCACGGGCTGACCTGGGCTGAAGCCCAGGGGCCTACGGAGATCGGGGGCCTATCATGAGCCAATTAAAAAAAAAAAAAAAATTCAATTTTTTATTTTTTTTATTTCGGGTGTTTTAAAAAAAAAAGTTAAATAAACAAAGTCTTGGCTTTCAGAATATGAAACTTTAATTTCCAAAATCACACGATAAATACATTTTTGAAGCTTGTAAAGGGAAGGCAACAGCTCTCCCTCACCACTCTGCTGTTCCACAGCGCCGCCCCCCTCCCTCCACTGAAATTATTAATGTAAGACCTATAGTAATCATAGATAACAAAGCAAGGTCCGTTACAGTTTGTCTTCATCTGATTTAAAAAAACAAAGTCTTGGCTTTCAGAATATTAAACTTGTTTCGGCAGATTCAGATGATAAATACAACTTTGAAGTTTGTAAAGGCATAATTACAAGCGGAGAACGGAGTAACTTGAGGTCACAGCAGGCGTTACAACAGCCGGTGTTTCTCGTGAGTGTTTTCCCCGGGAAACAAACACAATACACACAAACGCAAATATACACAAACACACACACACGTCAGAATGAGAATATGTTTCACATGTGACTTATTCAAATTGCGAGTGATTGAGTGAAGAAAAAGTTTGAGAGTGGCGCTCGGAAAAGGAAATTGTTGAGGGAAAAGGAGTTTCGAGACAAGCAGCTGTTACAAAAAATGCCGAAGCTTACAGGTTATTTTAAACCTGTAGGCCAGGATGAGGAGGAAGGACAGATGAGTTCTGTACCGAGCGAGCGGTGCCGGCCGCGGGGCCTCGGAGACAAGTAGGCCGTCTGGTTCTCATAGCGATGGAGTAGCGGGAGAGGAAAAACAGACAGGAGGGACATTATCTGTTGGAGGAGATGGAGAGGACGACGAGGACTTGCTACGTGGAGGGGAGCCAACGGCAACCGGACAAATACATGAGGGAGGCCCGATACGTCACTCATATGGAAGAGAGGACCAGGCGCGTGTAGAGCAGAGTGGAGAAGTGCGATCACAGAGCCTGCCGAGGCTATAAATGACTTGGATTTGTTGTTTAAATAGGGGGCCTACAAAAACTATCAGCCCCAGGGCCTGATGGCAGGTTAAGGCGGGCTTGCCCGTAAGAGGGCCCCTCTCTAGACTTGAGACTATACCCAACTCATGGGGTTACGTGCTGTTTAGGCATGTCCAACATTAACACTGGCCTACCTCTCTCCGTTGGTGTCCAATACAAAAAAAAAGCCTGTATATTTCTTCAATCCTCAATGAAAGTTATTCAAGCTAAACAGTCCTACGCCTTCCATTTTTGCAACATTTCTCTCGTCGTGTCTTCCTTCCTTTCCCTTGACTCGTTGCCAGACCGGTTTGCGCCCTCCTCTCCTCCACAGGTGCGGCGGCTCCGCCTGGTACCTCCATCTCGAGTCCCCTCTCCCTCATGTCCCTGGCGGCGTCTATAGCATCATCATAGGTCTTCACTCCGGCTTCCCAATCAATGCGTATTTTAGCGAGTGGTGTCTGGAAACGTATTCCTCTGTCCTTCAATACTTTCTTTATGCCCAGATATGACTTTCTTTTCTGGACCACTGCGGTTGCATAGTCGTGGTCAAAGAATATGCGTTTGCCCCCTACACTCATTTTCTTCTGCCATGCTTTCTTAAGAATGACTTCTTTCGTGTCGAATTGCAAGAAATGGACCACTATTGACCTGGGGGTAGCGGTCGGAGGCGGCTTTTGAGCGAGGGCTCTATGCGCTCTTTGAATGTTGAGATTAATAACGTTACCCTCCTGTAGCTCCAGCTCAGTGCTCAGGAGTTGCTCCACGTATTTGGTAACCGACTCCCCCTCTGGCACCCCGAATATTCGGATATTATTCCTCCTTGATCTTCCTTCAAAGTCTACCATTTTTTCCTGCATCTGGTGCATCTGATTCGACATTTCAATCATTGTTTCTTTCGCCTCCGACCGGCTCGCAGTGTCTCGGAATGGCCCGTCTCCGTAATTTTAGCTTCTTCGTCCTCATCTCCGTTGTTTTCTTGCTTCGAGTTTTCTGTCACTCCTGGTTGATCTTTCGCTGTTTCTTGTTTTCTGTTATTTCTTCGGCTACTTCGTCTGATCCCTCTCGTCATTTCCTGGTTTTAGGTATCGAGTTGAGCATTTATGAGGGTTTATTTTGTCCAACTTGCGAGAGGTAGAAGATAGTGTTGCTACTCACGTCGCCATCTTCCGGAAGTCCTATTTAGTGTCATTTTAATTCATTAATTTAGAGTATTTGTTTATGTTTTCGATTGAAGGTGGAAACGGGGGATTTGGTGCTTATTGGTAGATATGTGGAGAAATAGAATATATGTTTTCTTTGACCAAGACAAGAGAAGATGTAAGAACATTATTCCTTTTTCTTTTAATTGATGAAACGTAAGAAAATAAACTGCACAGCTAAAATTCATGCCTGGACAAAGGACCTTATCCCAGCAGCAACATGTGATACCTGGTGCAACAGCAGCAGTTTGATTTTGTTTTTGTAAGAGTTGTGCTACCTGGCTGATGCTGGGCAGTTTGGTGAGCAGCATCTGGAAGACGGGTGGAGGCAGAGTCTGCTGCAACACCTGCAGCAGCTGCTGGGGCTGCCCACACACTGCGATGGCGTTGGTCAGGTGGTCCACGCCTTTCTCATAGTCTCCTGTGGAGAGGACACACAGGTGAGGGAAGTACTCAGACACTTCACTTAATAAGCCAGCCTAAAAATAGTCATGCATTCAAAATGTTAATTAAGTAAAAGTAAAGAAGTATTATCAGCATAATGTTTTCCAAAGTTGTAGTTTGTCATTATGGAGCCATTACTTGGTAGTACAGTACTGCATCATATGATGTAAGTCAATGTGTTTTTGTTATTTAAAGGGTAACACTTTGTCAAACTAAACTAGAATACTAAAGTATTACTTAAGTACAACTACCTCAAGTACAAGTATCTCAACATTGTTATAAATGTATTATGCTCATTTTCAGGTTCATATCAGTATGTAGTGCCTCTACTGTGACATGTCTCCATCCTTTAATGTTCGAAAAGCTCTTTATTATTCTCATACTGTCTGTGCTGCAGCACCTCTTTTCACCCTCTGTCTGAAACCAGAGCCCAGTCTGCTCTGATTGGTTAGCTAGCCAATAGCTCTGTGGAGGTGCGTGTGTGTGTGTGTGTGTGTGTGTGTGTGTGTGTGTGTGTGTGTGTGTGTGTGTGTGTGTGTGTGTGTGTGTGTGCATGTGTGTGTGTGTGTGTGTGTGTGTGTGTGTGTGTCACCCTGAGCCAGCAGCTCGTCCCCCAGCTGGATCTCCTCCAGGAAGAACTTCTGCACCGCCTCAGCGTCCTTCAGGTCGGGGAGCTGCGGGACAAACAGCCGTCAGCAACAGGAAGTCAAACTGTTTCTGAGTGATCAATAATCAGATCTGATCTGTGAGCTACTCGTACTTTTCAAGATGCAAACACTTATTGTGAAATGCACACTCGATACAGCACAGCTTTGGCAAGGGAAACCTTAGAGCACATGTGTCAAACTCAAGGCCTGGGGCCAAATCAGGCCCGTGGTGGATTTAATTTCGGCCTGCGGGATAATTTCTAATTACTATTAGATCTGGCCCGCCGGAATATTGCACGCACACCTTCACTCCACCCTGAGGGTTTCCTCAGCTCAGAGCCTGACCCCAAACATCGATGAACTTGCACCCAAGATGAGATGCCAAGTATCTGCTTGAACTAGCATCACAGAGCAGCACACTGAGTTTCAATGTTTCCTTCTGCACTTTCTTTCTTGAGACAACAGGGCATGTTTGTTTTTTTCTTTGAGGGAAAAGTTTTTTGAAGCTGTTGTTGGCCTGTGGAAAAATGTAATCATAAGAAATGACTCCAGAAAATCTGCAGATAGAGCAATAAGAAATGAATGCAACTGATTATTTAATGTTTAATGTTTTTATAGGCAATCATTTAAGCTTTGTTAGTTCCAGGTTTAATATGTGCAATAAGTTCATTTCAATAAGTTCTGCAATAAAAATTGATCCAGTCCGGCCCTCAACTAGTACAGATTTTTTCTTGGCTCACTGTGTATTTGAGTTTGACATATTGATATTGATATAGACTAGATAAATCATAATATAAAATAAAAGACTAATACAGGAAGTAAAGCTTTTAAAATAAAACCTAAAAATAGTGCTTACCAATTCTACTAAAATATTATTATTATTATTATTATTATTAAAATAATAATAATTAAACAATATTTGTATTAAAATAAAAATAATAATAGAAATAATGTTTTAAGAATCACTTTTATCATGCCTAATATTAATAACACTACTACTAACAATAATAATAATAATTAATGTTGGTACATAATCTGAATTATGGATTGCATTTTAATGGAATTCTTGAATTTATGGGTTTATGGGAAAAACTAAATATCAGTGATATAACAACAATAACAACAACAACAACAACACCAATATGGTAGATAATATACAGAGATGTTTGCACAGAGATTTCCTCAGGTAAAATGTTTTATATATTTGAGAAACTAAGAAATATTTGTATATATTTTGCAACTTGATCATTTTCCTCTTACTATGAAGCACACTGTAAATGATTGACAGGAGATACGAGGAAGCGTTACAACACGATAAGGACTGTTTGTGCTCACCTTTGCCATGCCCGCCCTCTCTGTGGCTACCTGCTGCTTTCTCCTTCCTGCGACAGAGACACAAAAAAGTCAAAATTAAAAACCAAGAAATGGATTTAACAGCCACCTGTAAAACAGCAAGATTTTTATTTGTTCATGGCTTTAACTGTTTCTTTTAATATTTAAAGTAACCTTGATTTAAGAGGTTCAATCACTGGGAGATATCATTCTGTATTGTCTCTTTTTATACAGTGCATTGAGGACATTTAACATGTTGTTATGATTCAGCATTAGGCAACAACCTCATCAATCGAGACCCAATATCTCACGAGGAAAAAGTGAGAACAGGATAATATGATTGCTTTAATTCAGGCAACAAAATGCCATTATAATCCATGAGGGATGCCGCCTGAGAGAAAACACTCGTCTTCCTTGTTATCATGACAACTAATGTTACATATTCAATGTCTAAAAGGCCTTTAGTTCATTTGATTGTATATAGATTTCTGTTTCATAGTGGATACATATTGTACTTGTTGTACATTTGATGAAGGTACGTTGTCTACATTACTAATCATAATAATAAAACATGTCCCAGAAGCTGCAGAGTTTGGGTTTAGAGATGGAAAGGAGACCGGCTGAGGTCGATCTGAGGGACCGTTGGGGTTGGTAGGGGGTGAGGAGGTCAGTGAGGTAGGGGGGGGGCTTTGTAAGTAAGGAGCAGTATTTTGTAGTTGATGCGGTGGGAGACGGGAAACCAGTATAGTTCAAGTTCAGGTTCTACAATGGAAATAAGTCTTTAACTATGTAGATTATGTCATCCATGACATTTTACTGACATGTGTTTCAAATGAATGTAACTGAAAACGTTCATCATAATAAAGATTAGAAACAGCTTTGACACACCTCAGTCCTCACACGTGTAAAGCACCACCTTTGCTCCCTAACTATCAGAGAACACCTGGTATTTCTCAATACCCATGCAGATCAGAGGGAGGGAACAAACCAGCAGACAGTGAGAGGAGGAACTACACTGGAAAGAGGTGAGCTTACACGTCACACACAAGAAACAAAAGTTATGTTATTTAGAGAGGCAGCCACACTGCAGTCGAGGCTACTCTCTGTTTCTGTCTAAAGAAAATACAAACTGAGTTCATCAGATCTTTCTCAACAACACAGCAGAGTCTCTGTCAAACACTGGTGAGTACATCTGATTATATTTACCCTTAAACAAGAAGGATTAACACAAAACAGCCATTCTCAGGAGAAAGCTCCACCCTTTACGTCCAACTTGTTTTTCTCTAACAACATAACCATATATATAGAGTCCACGTTAAACATATTAAACAGTCTCTTTGTATCAACTCATAGTACTTTAGTAACTTGTAACTGAATCTCTGTTGTGAGGAGTTTTAATTCACTTCTGCTCTCCTGCTCTTATTAGATTTTGCTGATCACTTCCTACATAATGCTTTCACCCATTTCCTCTAGCTGTTTCAAAATAAATATATTTCCATGACAGAAACAGTTGGAGGCTTTTAATGTGAAGCAGCTAGAGGAAATTAATAATTATGGTCACACAGTAAGAAGAGCAGTGTCATTTTTCAATAAAAATGTTTTCGACAAAACCTGTATTTTCATTGCTGTTAGCCAGAGTTGCATGCTTGACCCTGTCAGAGTTAAATGGTCACAGTTGCTCATGGCTTGTTACAAGTTATCAAAGTTATTTAGTTAAAACCATGTATGATGAATCGATGATTGATGTTTCAAATGTTTTCTCTTTTCTTTCTCATTATGTGTGTAGATATGGCTGCTGCAAGCTACCTGCCATCTGAAGATCAGTTTCTCTGCTCCATCTGTCTGGATTTGTTCACTGATCCAGTCACTATACCATGTGGACACAACTTCTGTAAAAACTGCATCACTGAACACTGGGATAGATGTGACAGGTGCCAGTGTCCCTTGTGTAAAAAAGAGTTCAACACAAGACCTGAGCTGCACGTCAACACTTTCATCTCTGAGATGGTCGCTCAGTTCAGACAGTCGGCTCAACAGAAAGCCAGCAGCAGCTCAGAGCAACAAGTCTTCAAACCAGGGGAAGTTCCCTGTGACGTCTGCACTGAAACCAAACTGAAGGCCCTGAAGTCCTGCCTGGTGTGTCTGACCTCCTACTGTGAGACTCACCTGGAGCCTCATCTGACAAAGTCAAGCCTGAAAAGACATCAGCTGATCGACCCTGTGGAGAACCTGGAAGACAGGATGTGTCCGAAGCACGATAAACCTCTGGAGCTGTTCTGTAAGACCGACCAGACATGTGTCTGTATGCTCTGCCATGTTTCAGACCACAAGATGCATGATGTGGTTCCACTAAAAGAAGGGTATGAAAGAAAGAAGGCTGAGTTGGGGAAGACAGAGGTTGAAACTCAGCAGATGATCCAGAAGAGACAACTGAAGATTGAGGAGCTCAAACACTCAGTAGACCTCAGTCAGGAAGAAGCAGACGGAGAGATAGCAGAAGGAGTTCAGGTCTTCACTGCTCTGAAGGCGTCTGTTGAGAGAGGCCAGGTCAATCTCATCAACACGATCAAAGAGAAGCAGAAAACAACTGAAAAAAAGGCTGAAGCTTTAATCAAAGAGTTAGAACAGGAAATCTCTGAGCTGAAGAAGAGAAGCTCTGAGGTGGAGCAGGTCACACACTCTGAAGACCACCTGCATTTTCTACAAAGTGTCAAGTCCCTAAACATTCAACACCGACCACCCTCCAAGGACTTGAGAAAATTCAGCTTCACCCCAGCGGTATATGAGGGGACGGTGGTAAAGGCTGTGGCTAAGGTGGAGGAGGCACTCGGTAAAGAGATGAAGAAGCTGCTTGAAGCTAAACTGAAGAGGATCCAGAAATATGCAGTAAATGTGACTCTTGATCCGCGTACAGCACATCCCTGTCTCATCCTGTCTGATGATAAAAAAAGAGTTCAATATAGTGATGTCGAAAAGAATCTCCCAAACAACCGAGAGAGGTTTTCTGATTGTCCTTGTGTTTTAGGAAAGCAGAGTTTCTCTTCAGGCAGATTTTACTTTGAGGTTCAAGTTCAAGGAAAGACCGAGTGGGATTTAGGAGTGGCCAGAGAGTCGATCAACAGGAAGGGAGAGATCACACTGGGCCCAGAAGATGGTTACTGGACTATATGTCTGAGAAAGGGATTTGAGTACGAAGCCAGTGATGATCCTCCAGTCCGTCTCTCTCTGAAGTCTCGACCTAAGAAGGTGGGGGTGTTTGTGGATTATGAGGAGGGTCTGGTCTCCTTTTATGACGTAGATGCTGCAGCTCTTATCTACTCCTTCACTGGCTGTTCCTTCACTGAGAAACTCTACCCATACTTCTATCCTGGACTTAAATATGGCCGTAAAAACGCTGCACCTCTGATCATCTCTCCCGTCAGAGTCACCTAATCACTCATCTAATTTAATGTGTTGATTTGTTTTCATTCAAGTGAACAAATATCAATATTTAGAGTATTTTCTACAAAATAAGTTTAATGTGGTGAATGATTTACATATGGTTTAGATTCTGTATACAACACATAAGTGGATTCATTAATCTACTCAACAATCAAATAATTATATCTTCAACACTTTATCGTAACACATGTGGAGAATATATATAATATGAACATTGGATAATATGAAGATTTATTTAAAAAAAAGTTTTTTCTAATGACACCAAATGTGTCAAGCCATAGTTACAATTGATAATAACATAAATGTGTCATATTTAATTGTGTTATAAAGCTTAATTAAAGAGAAAGGCCTATTAATGCCTCTACTGTGTACTACATTTAATATGTGTAATAGTTAAACTGCTAGAAAAAGTTAATTGAAGCTAAATAATATGATAAATCCTCATTTGTGTTCAAATGTGTATGGTTAATAACTGTTAACTTGTATATTTACACACCAGGTTTTATATTGATTACTGGTAAAATGGCTTATGAATCAAAGACATCTGTAAATATGTGATTGTGAGTTAAGAAAACAGTCAAATAAACTAGATGTTTGGTCTGAGAAAGCAGAGACTCGAGCACTAAACACTGAACAGGAAAGCCTGTTTTACACATCATTTGTATTTCATGACACATTTCCTGTGGCTAATTCACATAAAAAAAATACAAGTTGATGGCTTTTTGTGTGAAGAGCTTGTAGGTTGAAATGTTTGTTTCCACTAGCAGTGATTGGATATTGGCTGAAGAGCAGAAAACAGTGGGGCTGATATCAGTGAGATAGCATTCACTTTTACGAGTCGCAAAGACAAAAACAACTCTTTACAAGGAAGTAGCTAACTACAGAGTATAAATGCCAAAAATTAATATAAAGAAAAATGGGGTTGGGTTTAATGATAATTTTTAAGGATATAATAGTTGGACTTAAGACCTACCATTAGCTTCCTTAGTTTTGCCATATTTGTATAAAACTAGTTTTATTTTGCATTGTATCAACACTCATGTGTGTTTGTTGTGTGTGTGGTAGAAACAACTGGGTGAAATGTGATGAGGGTCACATGACTAACGTGATTGGCAAAAAGCCAGAATACACCTCTTCCCAGGTTCTCAGTTTTAACTCATCATGCATACACAAAACCCTCCTTTTCTTATACTTTGAAAAAATGCCTTTTCCAATGATTTCCCTCCCAGCACATTTTTATAATCACTGAACTCAACAAGAACTCAATGTGAAACGGGTTAAATATTTTGTCTTTCATCCGAGATAACGTTCTTAACAAGTACAATTTTAAATAAAAAAAGTAACATATTAATTTCATGGTCACTGGTATTTGTTATTTGTAAGTAAGTTAGTAAGTAAAGTTTATTTATAACGCGCTTTTCACAGACAAAGTCACAAAGTGCTTGACAAAACAATAAAACATCATAGGAATCATACAATAATAAATGACCACTCAAACCACGTGATTAAGAAGTCATAAATGCACCCAAAACACAATAAAAACACAATAAAACATAGTATAAAATAGAATAAAATCAAGCACCGGTTACCCAAACGCCTGCCCAAACAGGAATGTCTTTAAATTCGTTATAAAGGGAGTCAACAGATTCTGCGGACCGTAGGTGTGCGGGCAGAGCGTTCCATACTTTAGGAGCCACGGCCTCGAACGCTCGATCACCGCGAGTCTTAAGGTGAGTGCGTGGGACAGACAGTCAATTGAGCATGTGTGACCTGAGTGGGCGGGCTGATGTATGGATGAATTAGGTCAGCCACATAAGCAGGAGTCTGACCGTGCAATGCTCTGTAGGTGAGGGTGAGGATTCTGAACTGGATCCTATAGGCTACAGGGAGCCAATGAAGAGATCTGAGTATTGGGGTAATGTGGGACCGTTTATTTGTGTGAGTAATGTGTTCAGTGTTATTTCAGCTTACAGGAAACAAGTCTTAAAAACACAAAAGGAAAACTTGATGGCTTTCCGTATGTCAAGGATCAAAACCATTCTAAAAATACTGTAGACCTCAGCACTGAGTTCATTTTGTGTTTGTTGTTTTACACTACAGCGACACACTTCCACCACTTCCTGGTGTTATGGCGCAAAGTGTCCACTGGATGGACCCCAACACAAAGGAAAGATAAGCATGGAGTCACTGTACTGTAAACCAAACACTGATATATGTGGAGACACAGTTTTTGACAAATATGTACAGGATAACCTCTCATGTTGACCAATGACAAATGGGTTTTTCCAATGGTCTTCAATGTAATAGTTCAACTATGACCATGCTACCTGCATATTTCTTTGTCAAGAGATTTTAGTTGGAGGCAAAAAATAATCCTGATGTTACAACAGTTTACATTTTTCTAACCACCCTAAAAATGCTTAACCTGTTTAGCCCGAGAGCCCCCTGTAGAGGGGGCTGCGAGTTTTTTTTCTTCACGAAACTGTGTCTCAGGGCTTCTTAATATTTAAAAACCTATTAATGTGTCTTACCAGATTAACGGGAAGAAACTCAGCTAACTGACGATATGAACCATTTTTACCAAATCAAAACACAAGTCTCATAAGAAGCGTCTAAATTAACCCTGATTGAAAAAATGCTAACGCACTTGGGACAGAACTCAAGGTAAAGATACCCTTATCACTTATTGTAACTGCACATACAAGATATCCAATTAAAACTGAGATTACACAGATTATATAGGTATTAGTATCATCACTGAGCGATCAGAACTCGCGACAGGGGAAGCAAACACAGACATCACAAAACGTAGCTTTAGCAAAACACGGAGATATGCTCACCTTCAGGGCCGTATCCACCATTGAGGTCACAGAGGTCCGGACCTCGGTAATTTTTTCCGAGCTGTGTATAACTAAACTTGTGAAATAACTGCACTAAAAGGGATTCTTTGTAGTACTTCCATTTACTGACGATGGGGGCGCTGCATAACTACGTAGCCTCGATTAACGCAAACAGAAGAAGACGACATGTATCAACAAACCACCGAAGCCCGGACTTGTATCGGAGCAGCGGAGGAGTGATGAGGTATCTAGAGATCTGAGTCCAGCAGCTGCTAGTGTTTCTGTTCATCAGGACATCATATGACCAGCAGATCCTGTGTGAACGCACTACGTTAGTCAGTGGACGTCCGACAACATGCACACTAACTTATATTGTAGCTATAGGCTATACTTTGGTTTAAATTGCGTGAATTAACTAGCTAGAGAGCTAAAGTTAATTACATTCATCCAATGTCAGAAGGATGACCTTTTAACAAACGTTGTAATGCTTTTCTTTCATTTCAATTTGAGTAAAACATTGAAGATATAACATTGTATTGTTTTCTTTTTACACTGACTCAGATATAATGAAAACACTACGTCAGTCGAAGCTCAGCTTTGGTAAGGAAGAGACAGGACAGGCAGAGAGAAAGAGAGAGAAAGAGAAAGTGATGGAAGTCAGAGATGAAAAACAGGCTCAGGGCAGGAAAGCTATCCATCAATGATCCTAATTAACCAGGAAATGTTGTTGGGCTAAGGGTAGCAAGTGATATAAAGTATTCTTACTCTTCTGCTTCTCATAGAGTGCCTACAGAGCTCAGTGATTCGCTTTGACAAAATAAACTTATCTATAGGTACAGTAACATCTTCACCTCATGTGAAGTCAGGAAAACTCTGAAAGTTGTGAATCAAAATCCCTCTAAAAAGAGCTGCAGTAACAGGTAGTAGTTGAGAGGGATAAGACACATTGGTTTCTCTCAAAAGGAACCTAAAACTAACTGAGTTCATCAGGTTGGTAACACTTTATATTAAGGTACACAAATTCACCGTCAATTAGTTGTTAATTAACATGCATATTAGCAGTATATTGGCGCTTTAGTAATCATTATAAAACACTTATTAATTCCTCATTCTAAATGACCGTAATCTACAAGTAATAGGTCGTTAGTTGAGAGTTTTTCCCCAATAGAGTGCCACAGTGACGCGTCCTAAAACCCGGAAGTAAGCTTCTTCCGGTTCCCTCGACAAAAAAGCGATGCAATTTCTCCATAGGATTTTGGAAAATAGCTCGAAATAAGGTCTGTGGTTGACACACTTTTAAGAGACGGATCACATTTTGTTCAGTCGGATAATCTCCACATGTCTACCCTACTTTTATAATTTTATAATCATAAATCTATCGATTATAAATCTATCGATTAGGGATATGTCAAACATATTGGACACAATCTCCTAAAGGTACAAATAAGCTTCAGGACTCTGGGTGGGGCTTTTTCTATGGCAGCAGTTGGTATTTGAAGACTGTTGATGCTGGTAGATGTTGGACTGGCTGAGCGAGTTTCGGCCTGTTTAGCCTGGGAGCTGTGGGACAAACAGCCGTCAGCAACAGGAAGTCAAATATTGAGCAGAGCATATTAAGACCAAAACTCATGTACATCAACTTCCTTACTACTTAAATAAGCACTAATTAGAGGGTTATTGAGGAAACACTCAACTAATGGCCCATTACTTGCAGAATATGTAGAATAAGGCATTAATAATTGTTTTATAATGACTAATAAAGAGCCGATATACTGCTAATATGCATGTTAATTAACAACTAGTTGATGGTGAATTTGTGTACCTTAATATAATGTGTTACCCAACATAATATTTTGATTCTCCTCTGTCTGAATAAATAATATACTATAGCCTATGAATTTTGATTGATGCAGCCATCCGACAACTTTCCTCTGTGGAAACTCAGCCTCTGGGCGGGGCATTAACTTTGGCATCAGTTCACTGACATTTAACAACTGGTTTGTTTGGAGATGTCTGAACGATAAAGGGAGTTTTAGGCCTGTGTAGACTGCAAACAGTATTACAACATGTTTTTCGTCCTACTTTCAATAAGCACACATTGCATTGGTCATGTATCATTAGCGATTATCAGACTTCAGAGTTTGTATTCTAAACTCATCTAGTTGGCAAAGCTTTTTGGTAATTGGTCCAGATGTGGGGACATCAAATGATCAGACTATCAAAGCTCCCTGCAACACGTAGACCTGTAACAATACAAGTCGACTAAACTGGTCTGTGATTTGAATCGGTAAAAAGTTTCCTTGTTTTTTTTTTTTTTAAATGACCAGTACACACAATTGGAATCAGAAATTCCCATATTAAAAACTTCAAATTTAAACTGGAACAGTATCCCCTTTTGCTTTTAAGCCAGGGAAAATGTGCACGTCACTTTAACCCTTGTGTTGTGTTCGGGTCTCCCGTGACCCGTTTCAAGTTCAAATTATATAATAACTACGCACTAGTTTTTTTTTATCGGAACAAGGCTTCATGATATCCTCCACAACAGCCATATAAACACTACAAAACGGATTTTTACAATTTTAGCTAAGTTTGAAGGTCTCAAAAAAAAAAGTGTATAATTTGGTGTTCGGGTCTGGGAAGACCCAGCAGCATTGTTTTGAGTGACTCGGGGTCAAATTTGGCCCAATCAAGATTCATCTTTGACTTTAGACACCCCACCCCCTTCATTAACTGTAACAATAATTGTCAGTCTATTAAGTCTATCATAGTCAGATAAGCTTTATTATCCACTGTCTTCACTATAAGGAATATAATGAGCGAATATAATCAAAAG
Organism: Notothenia rossii; assembly: GCF_949606895.1. Classification (NCBI taxonomy): domain Eukaryota; kingdom Metazoa; phylum Chordata; class Actinopteri; order Perciformes; family Nototheniidae; genus Notothenia; species Notothenia rossii. The sequence continues at coordinate 8,813,557 of NC_136912.1, read as the reverse complement.
TCTTACTTAAATATGTGGTGTGATGTGTTTTGGGGCCATAAAATAAAATTACAACTGGATTGTACAGTTGTGAATGCACAATAAGTTAGTTATGATGTAGTTAAAACAATATTTTCTTAGCTTAATGAGGAAATTTAACATGTTGTGATGTTTCCTAACAACCTCATCAATCGAGACCCAATATCTCACGAGGAAAAAGTGAGAACAGGATAACATGATTGCTTTAATTCAGGCAACAAAATGCCATAATGATCCATAAGGGATGCTGCCTGAGAGAAAACACTCTTCTTCCTTGTTATCATGACAACTAATGTTACATATTCAATGTCTAAAAGGCCTTTAGTTTATTTTATTGTATATAGATTTCTGTTTTAGAGTAGATACATATTGTACTTGTTGTATGGATGTGGATTATGTCATCCCTGACATTTAACTGACATGTGTGTCCAATAAATGTAACTGAACTCTTCTGATTAAAGTAAAACCTGATCATAATAAAGATAAGAAACAGCTTGACACACCTGTGAAGCAGAGCCTTTGCTCCCTAACTATCAGAGAAAACCTGGTATTTCTCAATACCCATGCAGATCAGAGGGAGGGAAGCACCAGCTGCAGTGAGAGGAGGAGCTACAGTGGAAAGAGGAGAGCTTACACGTCACACTCAGGAAACGAAAGTTATGTTATTTAGAGAGGCAGCCACACTGCAGTCGAGACTAGTCTCTGTTTCTGTCTAAAGAAAATACAAACTGAGTTCATCAGATCTTTCTCAACAACACAGCAGAGTCTCTGTCAAACACTGGTGAGTACAGCTGATTATATTTACACTTTCAACAAGCATGATTAACACAAAACTTCAGCTCTACTCAGACGAAATCTCCACCCAACTCTAACAACATGACCATATATAGAGTCCACTTTAAACAGCTTAAACAGTCTCTTTGTATCAGCTCTTAGTACTTTGTAAAATGTCCCTCTGTGGGACTAATAAAGGTATTCTGATTCTGATTTAGTAACTTGTTACTTGTGTTGTAGTACTCGAGACCGGTGTTGCAGTATAAGTTGAGTCATGACAACTGGCGACATTCATGTTGCATGTTGGTATGGTCCATACCAGCTGCTACACTCAAACGGTCTTGCAGTGTGTGTGTGTGTGTGTGTGTGTGTGTGTGTGTGTGTGTGTGTGTGTGTGTGTGTGTGTGTGTGTGTGTGTGTGTGTGTGAGATCCTTGCCAACCCTCCCGATTTTCGCGGGAGACTCCCACATTTCTCCCGATTTCTGACAAAATCAGATTTACTCACTGTTTCCACTCGGACTTTAATACAGCTACACCATTGTTTGGTTTCCATGGTAGCGCGTCTCTTTAGCAGCGCGCGCAACTCAAAGTCTGAGAGGGTGAGGAAGATGAAAACTGAACAAGAATCGACAACTCCCTCTGCTAACTCCTTTCCTGTAAAATACAGGTCCAGCCCACACATTTGCTCCATGGTGCTACAGGCATTGCCCTTAAAACTACAACAAGCATGTAAATGTTAATCTACAGCTCCGGCGATCCACTAGCACCGGAGTCTCCACCTGCAGACGCAGCCATCCTCGACAACTACTGTAGCGTCACTTTGGATATGAGTCTAAACAACTCACAGACACACAGGCCAGGGCACTGACAGGGCACCCTTTGAGCATCAGATCTGACGACGCTGATTGGCTGAAATTATGTTTCGGCGGCATAGTTTACAGATAGCAACAGTCAGCTTGTTGGCTGCAGCTGCTCTGGCTGAGGGCTCCTTTCTTACCGCCCGGACGAGAGAGGGTAATGATACACGCTGGGGCCAGGCAGGAAACATGTGACTTATCAGTAGTTTAAGACATCGTAAAATAATTTTAAACGAGATTTTATTGTAGATTATACATTTTACTGATGATAAAAAAAAAAAAAAAAAAAAAATGTAAATATATTTTTAATTTGTAATGACAATCAAACCATAGACTGTATATATAAATGGACGTAGGGTCCGTGACGTCACCCATAGGATTCTGCAGAGTTGCCGAGAAGCCCTTAGGCGGAGTCGGCCACTAACGGCTCGACAGTGACGTCAGAGTTCAACTCCCGCCTGCTCCAAATAAGGGCAAAGAGGCGGAGCCGAGGCGGGACCTGGTGCCACCGAGCTGAAAGTTCCAGAGCTAGCTGAAGCTACCAAGCTAAGCTAACATGCTCCCCAAAGGCACACTGTCGTGGTATTTTACGTTTCTAAGGTAAGCGGACATGAAACTATTCAGCAAAACTATAAATAATAATCTAAGTTATTGAGTTTTTAGCTTAATACTTCAGAATCTTAAAATCCCTTAACGTTTGTATGCAATTGTGCTAAATTCAACATTGGAATCAAGCAAATATTAATATGTTTGCATGACATTAGTTATTTATATTTTGATATCACTTAATTATACGTTTAATACATTTAAGTCAAGCTAAGGTACATGTGATGGTAGCTAGTTAGTGCTCTTAGCTGTGAGGTCTCCTCCAAACAGCATAATAACCAGACTGTATCATTAAAACTAAGTACCAGTTCTAGATCCTTGACTTTAGACAAACAATTCAAAAGACAACATGTATTTAAAGACCAATCTTTATTTGAATGTGCCTCTTAACCTGATACATTAGTTATACAGTAATAGTATTGACAATCTAAAAAAACTGAGCAACTCAACAGTCAACTTTATGTTTCTTATTGTCTCAAGCATTTGTTATTTTCATTTTCCCCCTCTCATATTCAGTGTGGACGGATTGAGACAGCGTGGTGTCCAGAAAGTTGCAGAGACTTCAGGGAGAAACCTCTGTGTGGGGGACTGGGGGGACTGGGGGGAGGGACTGATGGAGGAGCCCATGCTGGGCAAAGCTGATACCAACTGCACAGGCCTAATCTGTCACTTTATTTGACTAAATGTGTTTACTTATACATTTAATAGGTTTACACCTTCTGTCCATATGTGCGTTTAATTCAAAACATTTGATTAACTTTTGGTTCACATTTCAATAAATTGTATTTGCACTCCTTTTGTCCATTATTCTTACTGAAAATGTTAGATTACACATTCATATCTGACTGAAGATTGGCCCCATTTATTTGTGACGTTGCAAACTCTGTGGTACAAGTGATGTGAAGCTCATAAAGCGAGGCAAATAGAAATAATCAGCTGATGGATTGTAGATGTGGAAATAGGTGCATTCGATCAGCTGACTGTTGTTACAATAAAAGTAGTGTACTGGTCTTAAAATCTCATAGCATCAGCTTTTAATTTTCCTCTTGGATGTTCTTCTTGACCCTCAGAGAAGGAGAAAATGTCGTGTCTTTCAGGCATGTCCTTTCCTAACAAAAATTACAGGAAACATAAAACATATTATTGCAGAAGAAGTGTGTTATTTATGAAAGCGGTGTGTTTGTGTGTTTAGGGGCTGTAGATATAATTATTTTGTAATTGTAATGTTTTTTTATTTATTTCAACAGTGAGCTACAAAGACAATCAGATTATGAATGAAAAGTATGAAGTTCATCAACATTGAAATATATGTTATTATCAAAATAATATTGAACTGTTATCAAAACGTAGTGCAACTGTAGAAGCTTGCTCTGTTGTCTCACTGAAACAATAACTTTTACCACGTTTTTTACAGACAATATTGAGAGATAAATAGTAGCAGTTCTCACTATGTGTTAAATATCTTTGCCTTTAATACATTAAATTAGAAAGCTGACAAAATCATATTGCTTGTTAACATCTAAATGTAACTTTTTGCACAGAAAAAACCCTCAACTTCACTGATGTGTAGGTGATCTAGTATTGTTTAATGGAATGTATATCAGTGTATTAAAGTCAATACTTTCTTGATTCTTTGTACAGTATGAAAAAAATAGTATTTGTACCTGTGCTGAAGTTCACTGCTGTGAGGAGTCCAGTTCTGTCTCTCACTCTCTGGTCCAGCCTGTCTGCATCACCTGGACACCTTAAACAAACAGATATATGTAAAGTACCATGTGTACAAACAATATAACTGATTCTCTTCGTTGAACATGTTGGATTGTGTATTGTCCGAGTCAGGGTCCTTTTTATTTTACTGTAACTTTGGAAGTTGTGTTACCAATGCTTACTGTTTATTTGATACCAATTTGGTGATGCAATTCATAAAAAGAACAAGGTTTGGGTTTGTTCTTCAGATGACTGTGATGTTAACGTGTAAGCTCAATAATGAACTCCAGCTCAACCAACCATATTGTAATATCTAAGTAATCATCTTGAAATATGACATTAATAATTGTAATATACACACATCTTGTTGTGAGGTTGATTCAGGGTTCTTACACCTTTTCCAAAGTCAAATTCAAGCACTTTTCCAGCATTTTCAAGGTGCATTTTCAAGCATCTTACAGCTGTTGTAAATGACATATTTATATACACGTACTTATACTCAAATTATTATTTCCCTACCTCATATTAAATCAGATGTTCTTTATGCTATAAACAACCAAATGTGTGTTTCGTGATAGCATTCTACATGAGGATGAAAAATTAAAGAAAAGAAAACTAAGTTTAATATTTCAAAATGAGTAACCCATCTGTACGTAGACTGGGCATCCCATATAACCTGGCGGAGCCGATATACAACAATCAGCCAAATAACTTTTCAATACATTATTGATTACTATTTTTTTAGGTACTTTTAGGTTGGCAGTAAACACGAGTCAGAGGTACATGGTGTACTTTTCCTCCACTAAATGTATTTAATACCTTCAGTTACTTCACAGATGTGGATGAATGATGTGAAATCTAATCAAGTGTTAAATCAGTTCCACCTGGAGTAAATCCACAAGCTACCCTGCAGTATACAAAGTCATTCAAACTAGCTGCACCTTTACCAGCTTTGATAACACTTTAATGATCAATCATTATAAAACATATCATATGTTATTCTGAAATGGACCAATCTGCACAATGACTACTTTTACTGTATCTACTTCAACTATATTTTGATGAGAATACTTTTCTACTTTTACTTGAGGAACATTTTGAATGCAGGACTTTTACTGTAACAGAGTATTCCTACACTCTGGTACTTCTACTTTTACTCAAGTACAAGACCTGAGTACTTCTACTTTTACTTAAGTACAATATCTGAGTACTTCTACTTTTACTCAATTACAACATCTGAGTACTTCTACTTTTACTCAAGTACAAGATCTGAGTACTTCTACTTTTACCTAAGTACAATATCTGAGTACTTCTACTTTTACTCAAGTACAACATCTGAGTACTTCTACTTTTACTCAAGTACAAGATCTGAGTACTTCTACTTTCACTACAAGATCTGAGTACTTCTACTTTTACTCAAGTACAACATCTGAGTACTTATTCCACCTCTGGTAGCGTATTAGCCTGAATTGTAGCCACAAATTCACGCAGAGCTGCATAAAAATAGACTCACAATGGTAACAAGTGGAAAATAATATTTACAAATGTGTACAATGATTTGTAGGTAATTTTGACTACTCAAGACACCTGACTTATACATATTCAAAGGAAGACTGTGTTCATTCTACAATTACATGGGATTAGAACCGCCATCGGGTCAATTTGACCCACAGCTGTTTTTTTATTGTATGTAACTTTTTTTCAATAAAATATTAAAGTCTCCCAGTCCGTGACTTTTCCTGAAAGTGTGTTATGTAGCACCCTCTGTTGTTAAAAATTGTCAATATGAAGTCAGATTGAAGAAATCGCCAAAGAAATTGCCATTTATACCTATTTCCGCCAGCGGGTCATATGACCCCACCCCGATTTCGCGTGTAAACCATAGGTGTAAACAAAGACATGATGTGTTGCTATAGCAACACCCTTTGTCTACTGCGGTTATCAAAGTTCTTTCTTTAAAACTATATATGATATGAATTGATGATTGATGTTTTAAATGTTTTTTCTTTTCTTTCTCATTATGTGTGTAGATATGGCTGCTGCAAGTTATCTGCCATCTGAAGATCAGTTTCTCTGCTCCATCTGTCTGGATGTGTTCACTGATCCAGTCAGCACATCATGTGGACACAACTTCTGTAGAACCTGCATCACTGAACACTGGGATAGAAGTGACAGGTGCCAGTGTCCAATGTGTAAAGAGGCTTTTAATACAAGACCAGATTTGAGGGTCAACACTTTGTTCTCTGAGATGGTGGCTCAGTTCAGACAGTCGGCTCAACAGAAAGCCAGCAGCAGCAGCAGCTCAGAGCAACAAGTCTTCAAACCAGGAGAAGTTCCCTGTGACGTCTGCACTGAAACCAAACTGAAGGCCCTGAAGTCCTGCCTGGTGTGTCTGACCTCCTACTGTGAGACTCACCTGGAGCCTCACCTGACAATGTCAGGTCTGAAAAGACATCAGCTGATCGACCCTGTGGAGAACCTGGAAGACAGGATGTGTCCGAAGCACGATAAACCTCTGGAGCTGTTCTGTAAGACCGACCAGACATGTGTCTGTATGCTCTGCACTGTTTTAGACCACAAGATACATGATGTGGTTCCTCTGAAAGAAGGATATGAAGGTAAAAAGGCAGCACTGGGAAAGAAAGAGGCTAGAATTCAGGAAATGATCCAGAAGAGACAACTGAAGATTGAGGAGATCAAACACTCAGTGGACCTCAGTAAGGAAGAAGCAGACAGAGAGGTAGCAGAAGGAGTTCAGGTCTTCACTGCTCTGAAGAAGTCTGTTGAGAGAAACCTGAATGAGTTCATCCAAACAATAGAAGGGAAGCAGAACATGAGAATGAAACGGGCTGAAGACTTCATCAAACAGCTGGAACAGGAAATCTCTCAGCTGAAGAAGAGAGTTGCAAAGGTTGAGCATCTCTCACGCTCTGAAGACCACCTCCAGCTTCTCCAGGGTTTCCAGTCCCTAAACATCCAACACCCATCACCCACCAAGGACTGGACAAAGGTCAGCATCCCTCCATCATCATATGAAGGGACTCTGGTGAGAGCTGTGGTTCAGGTGGAGGAGACACTCAGTAAAGAGATGAAGAAGCTGCTTGAAGCTGAGCTGAAGAGGGTCCAGAGGTACGCAGTGGATGTGACTCTTGATCTTAATACAGCACATCCTGATCTCATCCTGTCCGGTGATGGGAAACATGTCTGTGATGGTGATGTTGAAAATAATCTCCCAGACAACCCAGAGAGATTTTCAGAAGCTAATAGTGTTTTAGGAAAGCAGAGTTTCTCTTCAGGCAAATTCTACTTTGAGGTTCAAGTTAAAGGAAAGACAGAGTGGGATTTTGGAGTGGCCAGAAAGTCGATCAACAGGAAGGGAGAGATCACACTGAGCCCTGAGGATGGTTTCTGGACTATATGGCTGACAAAGGGATTCGAGTACAAAGCCAATGATGATCCGTCAGTCCTTCTCTCTCTGAAGTCTCGGCCTCAGAAGGTGGGGGTGTTTGTGGATTATGAGGAGGGTCTGGTCTCCTTTTATGACGTAGATGCTGCAGCTCTTATCTACTCCTTTACTGGCTGCTCCTTCACTGAGAAACTCTACCCATACTTCAGTCCTGGTCTTAAATATGGCCGTAAAAACGCTGCACCTCTGATCATCTCTCCTGTCAGAGTCACCTAATCACTTATCTGTTGATTTGTTTTCATTCAAGGGAACAAACATCGATATTTAGAGTCAAAACTGTATAGTTTGCATCTTATTTTCTACAAAATAAGATTAATGTGGTGGTTGATTTACATAATAACATTTAATTGGATGCATTAATCTACTCAACAATAAAATAATTATCTCTTTAACACTTTATCGTAACACATGTGGAGAATATATGAACGTTGGATAAAGCTATAGATTTATTGTAACTTAAAAAAAAGGTTGTTTCTAATGACGCCAAATTTGTCAAGCTATAGTTAGATTTGATAATAACATTAAATGTATTATATTTAATTTTGTCATAAAGCTTTGTCAAAGAGAAAGGCATTTACATGCCTCTACTTTGTACTAAATTAAATGTGTGTAATAGTTATAGTGCTAGAAAAAGTAAAATTAAGCTAAATAATATGATACATCTTCATTTGTGTTAAAAATGTGTTTGGTTAATAACTGTTAACTTGTATATTTACATTCCAGGTTTTATAATTGATTACTGGTAAAATGGCTTATGAATCAAAGACATCTGTAAATATGTGATTGTGAGTTAAGAAAACAGTCAAATAAACTAGATGTTTGGTCTGAGAAAGCAGAGACTCGAGCACTAAACACTGAGCAGGAAGGCCTGGTTTACACATCATTTGTATTTCATGACACATTTCCTGAGGCTAATTCATAATTAAAAAAATATAAGTTGATGTATTTTTGTGTAAAAGTTTGTAGGAAGAAATGTTTGTTTCCACTAGCAGTGATTGGATATTGTACGGCTGTCGAGCAGAACACAGTGGGGCTGATATCAGTGAGATAGCATTCACTTTGATGAGTACAAATAAGTAACTAACTACAGAGTTTAGTATTATACGAGTATGTATGGCAACAACTCATATAAGGAAACATTTGAATTTATTGAATGATACTCTTTAAGGATATAACAATTAGGCCTACCATTTACTTCCTGTAGTTTTGCCATATTTTTATAAAACTAGTTTCCCCCTTTGTGATATAAAACGCTGAATCAACATGATGTCCTACATTTGTTTGCATTGTGTCAACACTCATGTGTGTTTGTTGTGTGTGTGGTAGAAACAACTGGGTGAAATGTGATGAGGGTCACATGACTAACGTGATTGGCAAAAAGCCAGAATACACCTCTTCCCAGGTTCTCAGTTTTAACTCATCATGCATACACAAAACCCTCCTTATTATACTTTGAAAAAATGCCTTTTCAAATGATTTCCCTCCCAGCACATTTTTATAATCACTGAACTCAACAAGAACTCAATGTGAAACGGGTTAAATATTTTGTCTTTCATCCAAGATAACAATCTTCACAAGCACAATTTTAAATAAAAAATCAATATACTAATTTCAAGGTCACTGGTCTTAGTTTGTCTGAGTAATGTGTTCAGTGTTATTTCAGATGACAGGAAACAAGTCTTAAAAACACAATAGGAAAACTTGATATGTTTCCGTATGTCAAGGATCAAAACCAATCTATCAATCAGGCAAGATTTTAAAAAACATGGCAAAATAGCCTTTTATTTTATTTTATATTTCAGTGGTTAAAAACTGAGTATATGTTAAGGTAAGCAGGATTATATTGTATCTCATTTTAGAATCTAAACAACAATAACTGCTGTTTCATTTGTTGCTCAAAGTTATGCATGAAACATCTCACATTTTCACAAGGCCTTTCAAGTCAGATTTAAAAATAGTCAATTGTTGACTGTTCTGCTGTGTAAGTGGGCGTGTCAGACCTGACCTTTACCTCACCTACCTCTATTAAGCTTACCATTGATAAAAAGATGCTAAATTGGCTGTGAATGGAAAGGATGTATGTTTCCTTCTTTGTTGTTTCAGGCATGTGAAACCAGGCATGTGAAACTAGATAGAACATTCTGAACTTTTGACCTATACACACACACACACATTCTAGACCTATTTCTTTAATTTCTCATGTTCCAAATATGTTAAATGAGTCTCTTGGAGGAATATAATTTGCACATTTTCCTTTTTCAACTTTGTAATAACCTTTTCTCTCTTCTTTGGTACGTTAAGACCATTCACATTTAGCGACAATATCTTAGTGTTAACCATTTATGTGTATTGGTAGGTTATTCTTCTGGTATGCTCCCTCAAAGCTCTGGGCTAAACAGTCGTTAACAAAACACACATAAGCGTGTGGCGCAGTGGTTAACGCCTTGGTGTTGGGATCAGGGGGTCACAGGTTCAAACCCCACTGCAGTCAGCATCTTGTTGTGTCCCTGGGCAAGACACTTCACCCCAAATTGCTCCTGTGTGGATTGTCCACAGTATGTAAGTTGCTTTGAATAAAAGCGTCCAACAAGTAGCATGTAATAATAAACAAAAATGGGTTCTAACATCCCCAATACCCCGTTGGTGGGTGCAGGGGAAATCCTCCCGTAAGAGGACCCCTCTCTAGACTTGAGACTATACCCAACTCATGGGGTTACGTGCTGTCTAGGCATGTCCAACATTAACACTGGCCTACCTCTCTCCGTTGGTATCCAATACAAAAAAAAAGCCTGTATATTTCTTCAATCCTCAATGAAAGTTATTCAAGCAAAACAGTCCTACGCTTTCCATTTTTGCAACATTTCTCTCGTCGTGTCTTCCTTCCTTTCCCTTGACTCGTTGCCAGACCGCTTTGCGCCCTCCTCTCCTCCACAGGTGCGGCGGCTCCGCCTGGTACCTCCATCTCGGGTCCCCTCTCCCTCAGGTCCCTGGCGGCGTCTATGGCGTCATCATAGGTCTTCACTCCGGCTTCCCAATAAATGCATATTTTAGCGAGTGGTGTCTGGAAACGTATTCCTCTGTCCTTCAATACTTTCTTGATGCCTAGATATGACTTTCTTTTCTGGACCACTCGGTTGCATAGTCGTGGTCAAAGAATATGCGTGTGCCCCCTACACTCATTTTCTTCTGCCATGCTTTCTTAAGAATGACTTCTTTCGTGTCGAATTGCAAGAAATGGACCACTATTGACCTGGGGGTAGCGGTCGGAGGCGGCTTTTGAGCGAGGGCTCTGTGCGCTCTTTGAATGTTGAGATTAATAACGTTACCCTCCTGTAGCTCCAGCTCAGTGCTCAGGAGTTGCTCCACGTATTTGGTAACCGACTCCCCCTCTGTTTCCTCTGGCACCCCGAATATTCGGATATTATTCCTCCTTGATCTTCCTTCAAGGTCTACCATTTTTTCCTGCATCTGGTGAGTCGGATTCGACATTTCAATCATTGTTTCTTTCGCCTCCGACCGGCTCGCAGTGTCTCGGAATGGCCCGTCTCCGTAATTTTAGCTTCTTCGTCCTCGTCTCCGTTGTTTTCTTGCTTCGAGTTTTCTGTCACTCCTGGTTGATCTTTCGCTGTTTCTTGTTTTCTGTTATTTCTTCGGCTACTTCGTCTGATCCCTCTCCTCATTTCCTGGTTTTAGGTATCGAGTTGAGCATTTATGAGGGTTTATTTTGTCCAACTTGCGAGAGGTAGAAGATAGTGTTGCTACTCATGTCGCCATCTTCCGGAAGTCCTATTTAGTGTCATTTTAATTCATTAATTTAGAGTATATGTTTATGTTTTCGATTGAAGGTGGAAACGGGGGATTTGGTGCTTAATGGTAGATATGTGGAGAAATAGAATATATGTTTTCTTTGACCAAGACAAGAGAAGATGTAAGAACATTATTCCTTTTTCTTTTAATTGATGAAACGTAAGAAAATAAACTGCACAGCTAAAATTCTTGCCTGGACAAAGGACCTTATCCCAGCAGCAACGTGTGATACCTGGTGCAACAGCAGCAGTTTGATTTTGTTTTTGTAAGAGTTGTGCTACCTGGTTGATGCTGGGCAGTTTGGTGAGCAGCATCTGGAAGACGGGTGGAGGCAGAGTCTGCTGCAACACCTGCAGCAGCTGCTGGGGCTGCCCACACACTGCGATGGCGTTGGTCAGGTGGTCCACGCCTTTCTCATAGTCTCCTGTGGAGAGGACACACAGGTGAGGGAAGTACTCAGACACTTCACTTAATAAGCCAGCCTAAAAATAGTCATGCATTCAAAATGTTAATTAAGTAAAAGTAAAGAAGTATTATCAGCATAATGTTTTCCAAAGTTGTAGTTTGTCATTATGGAGCCATTACTTGGTAGTACAGTACTGCATCATATGATGTAAGTCAATGTGTTTTTGTTATTTAAAGGGTAACACTTTGTCAAACTAAACTAGAATACTAAAGTATTACTTAAGTACAACTACCTCAAGTACAAGTATCTCAACATTGTTATTAAAGGGGCCCTATTATGCTCATTTTCAGGTTCATATCAGTATGTAGTAACTCTACTGTGACATGTCTCCATCCTTTAATGTTCGAAAAGCTCTTTATTATTCTCATACTGTCTGTGCTGCAGCACCTCTTTTCACCCTCTGTCTGAAACCAGAGCCCAGTCTGCCTCTGGTTGGTTAGCTAGCCAATAGCTCTGTTTGTGTGTGTGGAGGTATGTGTGTGTGTGTGTGTGTGTGTGTGTGTGTGTGTGTGTGTATGTGTGTGTGTGTGTGTGTGTGTGTGTGTGTGTGTGTGTGTGTGTGTGTGTGTGTGTGTGTGTGTGTTACCCTGAGCCAGCAGCTCCTCCCCCAGCTGGATCTCCTCCAGGAAGAACTTCTGCACCGCCTCAGCGTCCTTCAGGTCGGGGAGCTGCGGGACAAACAGCCGTCAGCAACAGGAAGTCAAACTGTTTCTGAGTGATCAATAATCAGATCTGATCTGTGAGCCACTCGTACTTTTCAAGATGCAAACGCTTATTGTGAAATGCACACTCGATACAGCACAGCTTTGTCAAGGGAAACCTTAGAGCACATGTGTCAAACTCAAGGCCCGGGGGCCAAATCCGGCCCGTGGTGGATTTAATTTCGGCCCGCAGGATAATTTCTAATTACTATTAGATCTGGCCCTCCGGTATATTGCACGCACACCTCCGCTCAGAGCCTGGCCCCAAACATTGATGACCTTGCACCCAAGATGAGATGCCAAGTATCTGAACTAGCATAGCAGAGCAGCAAACTGAGTTTCAATGTTTCCTTCTGCACTTTCTTTCTTGAGACAACAGGGCATGTTTGTTTTTTTCTTTGAGGGAAAAGTTCTTTGAAGCTGTTGTTGGCCTGTGGAAAAATGTAATCATAAGAAATGACTCCAGAAAATCTGCAGATAGAGCCATAAGAAATGAATGCAACTGATTATTTAATGTTTAATGTTTTTATAGGCAATAATTTAAGCTTTGTTAGTTCCAGGTATAATATGTGCAATAAGTTCATTTCAATAAGTTTTGCAATAAAAATTGATCCAGTCCGGCCCTCGACTAGTACAGATTTTTTCTTGGCCCACTGTGTATTTGAGTTTGACATATTGATATTGATATAGACTAGATCAGTGGTCACCAACCTTTTTAAGCCCAAGATCACCGACCTCGGCCTAAGTGAAAGGCGAGATATACCTATTGCAGAATTGAGTGAAAAAGACGGCCCAGACAATGCTTCCAATTTGAGGCCTTTTATATAGGCTAATTGCATCTGAATTACTGTTACAATGAAGGCTCCATAATCAGCTCACGGCATATAGGCAGGGGTAAAGTGCTATTGGGGGGCGGACCTCACCTCCTCTAGGGGGGTCCGGGGGGATGCTCCCCCGGGAAGATTTTTTTTTAAATATTGAGGGTTGAAAGCATCAATCTGGTGCACTTTGAGAGCAACATGAAGAGATCTATGGATACCTCTCCACGCACCCATATGAAACAGAACTGTAAACAGATTTTCTTTTTCTTTATGGATATTTTACAAATCACTCCCCTTTTTACATTACATTACATTACTTTTAAACTGTATTCTTGTTTTACTGCCATCGAGTAGGCTATTTCATACCTGGTTTTCATTTATTCTCTTATTGTTTGTATAACTATAATGATCATATGAAGGTGTGCCGCGCAAATAATCTTTTGAATAATTTGTGACAAAACCGTTCTAAACACTCAGGGTCCTTCAGCTCACCTGAGCCCCTCTGTCTGACAGGAGAGGACTGTCCTCCAGCTTGTTGTGGAAACAGCTCCTTATGTCCGTTAGTGCAGCTAGCTAACCAGATGCTAACATCACGGTCCCTGCTAGCACCGGTCCCTCTCTCTCCCTCTCTCCCTCTCTCCCTCTCTCCCTCTCTCCCTCTCTCTCTCCCTCTCTATCACACTAAATGCGCTATTGCCACACACACACAGAGCCGAGCTTTAATGACACAAGCACACGTGTATTTCCATGCAACTCTCTGATTGGTCTGGTGTCTTGCCTCTGTTGCGTTCACTGAACACGGGAAATTACAGTCCTGCCGTTGTCTCTTGTGTCATGATGAGGTTCACGTAAAGCACGGTTAATGTATTATATTATTGAGGTGTCTCAAATATACGTCAATCAAGTGGCACCTGCTAATGGGGTGGTGGATGATAGGTTTATATCTAAAAACGTATTTTTCAAACATTATTATTTTAATTTTATTTTTCTTTCTTTTGTTACTTTTTTTTTTAACGGTCCGCGATCTACCCGCACCACACTCTTGATCGACCGGTCGATCGTGATCGGACTAGATAAATCATAATATAAAATAAAAGACTAATACAGGAAGTAAAGCTTTTAAAATAAAACCTAAAAATAGTGCTTACCAATTCTACTAAAATATTATTAGTATTATTATTATTATTTTTATTAGAATAATAATAATTAAACAATATTTGTATTAAAATAAAAATAATAATAGAAATAATGTTTTAAGAATCACTTTTATCATGCCTAATATTAATAACACTACTACTAACAATAATAATAATAATTAATGTTGGTACATAATCTGAATTATGGATTGCATTTTAATGGAATTCTTGAATTGATGGGTTTATGGGGAAAACTAAATATCAGTGATATAACAACAATAACAACAACAACAACAACAACAACAACAACAACAACAACAACACCAATATGGTAGATAATATACAGAGATGTTTGCACAGAGATTTCCTCAGGTAAAATGTTTTATATATTTGAGAAACTAAGAAATATTTGTATATATTTTGCAACTTGATCATTTTCCTCTTACTATGAAGCACACTGTAAATGATTGACAGGAGATAAGAGGAAGCGTTACAACACGATAAGAACTGTTTGTGCTCACCTTTGCCATGCCCGCCATCTCTATGGCTACCTGCTGCTTTCTCCTTCCTGCAACAGAGACACAAAAAAGTCAAAATTAAAAACCAAGAAATGGATTTAACAGCCACCTGTAAAACAGCAAGATTTTTATTTGTTCATGGTTTTAACTGTTTCTTTTAATATTTAAAGTGACCTTGATTTAAGAGGTTCAATCACTGGGAGATATCATTCTGTATTGTCTCTTTTTATACAGTGCATTGAGGACAATTAACATGTTGTTATGATTCAGCATTAGGCAACAACCTCATCAATCGAGACCCAATATCTCACGAGGAAAAAGTGAGAACAGGATAATATGATTGCTTTAATTCAGGCAAAAAAATGCCATTATAATCCATAAGGGATGCTGCCTGAGAGAAAACACTCGTCTTCCTTGTTATCATGACCACTAATGTTACATATTCAATGTCTAAAAGGCCTTTAGTTCATTTGATTGTATATAGATTTCTGTTTCATAGTGGATACATATTGTACTTGTTGTACATTTGATGAAGGTACGTTGTCTACATTACTAATCATAATAATAAAACATGTCCCAGAAGTTGCAGAGTTTGGGTTTAGAGATGGAAAGGAGACCGGCTGAGGTCGATCTGAGGGACCGTTGGGGTTGGTAGGGGGTGAGGAGGTCAGTGAGATAGGGGGGGGGATTTGTAAGTAAGGACCAGTATTTCGTAGTTGATGCGGTGGGAGACGGGAAACCAGTATAGTTCAAGTTCAAGTTCTACAATGGAAATAAGTCTTTAACTATGTAGATTATGTCATCCATGACATTTTACTGACATGTGTTTCAAATGAATGTAACTGAAAATGTTCATCATAATAAAGATTAGAAACAGCTTTGACACACCTCACTCCTCACACGTGTAAAGCACCAGCGTTGCTCCCTAACTATCAGAGAACACCTGGTATTTCTCAAAACCCATGCAGATCAGAGGGAGGGAACAAACCAGCTGCAGTGAGAGGAGGAGCTACAGGAGCTTACACGTCACACTCAGGAAACAAAAGTTAAGTTAGTCAGAGAGGCAGCCACACTGCGGTCGAGACTAGTCTCTGTTTCTGTCTAAAGAAAATACAAACTGAGTTCATCAGATCTTTCTCAACAACACAGCAGAGTCTCTGTCAAACACTGGTGAGTACATCTGATTATATTTACCCTTAAACAAGAAGGATTAACACAAAACAGCCATTCTCAGGAGAAAGCTCCACCCTTTACGTCCAACTTGTTTTTCTCTAACAACATGACCATACATCTGATATAGAGTCCACTTTAAACAGCTTAAACAGTCTCTTTGTATCAACTCATAGTACTTTAGTAACTTGTAACTGAATCTCTGTTGTGAGGAGTTTTAATTCACTTCTGCTCTCCTGCTCTTATTAGATTTTGCTGATCACTTCCTACATAATGCTTTCACCCATTTCCTCTAGCTGTTTCAAAATAAATATATTTCCATGACAGAAACAGTTGGAGGCTTTTAATGTGAAGCAGCTAGAGGAAATTAATAATTATGGTCACACAGTAAGAAGAGCAGTGTCATTTTTCAATAAAAATGTTTTCGACAAAACCTGTATTTTCATTGCTGTTAGCCAGAGGTGCATGCTTGACCCTGTCAGAGTTAAATGGTCACAGTTGCTCATGGCTTGTTACAAGTTATCAAAGTTATTTAGTTAAAACCATGTATGATGAATTGATGATTGATGTTTCAAATGTTTTCTCTTTTCTTTCTCATTATGTGTGTAGATATGGCTGCTGCAAGCTACCTGCCATCTGAAGATCAGTTCCTCTGCTCCATCTGTCTGGATTTGTTCACTGATCCAGTCACTATACCATGTGGACACAACTTCTGTAAAGACTGCATCACTGAACACTGGGATAGATGTGACAGGTGCCAGTGTCCCTTGTGTAAAAAAGAGTTCTACACAAGACCTGAGCTGCACGTCAACACTTTCATCTCTGAGATGGTCGCTCAGTTCAGACAGTCGGCTCAACAGAAAGCCATCAGCAGCAGCAGCAGCAGCTCAGAGCATCAAGTCTTCAAACCAGGAGAAGTTCCCTGTGACGTCTGCACTGAAACCAAACTGAAGGCCCTGAAGTCCTGCCTGGTGTGTCTGACCTCCTACTGTGAGACTCACCTGGAGCCTCATCTGACAATGTCAGGTCTGAAAAGACATCAGCTGATCGACCCTGTGGAGAACCTGGAAGACAGGATGTGTCTGAAGCACGATAAACCTCTGGAGCTGTTCTGTAAGACCGACCAGACATGTGTCTGCATGCTCTGCACTGTTTCAGACCACAAGATGCATGATGTGGTTCCTCTGAAAGAAGGATATGAAGGGGAGAAGGCAGCGCTGGGAAAGAAAGAGGCTAGAAGTGAGGAAATGATCCGGAAGAGACGACTGAAGATTGAGGAGATCAAACACTCAGTGGACCTCAGTAAGAAAGTAGCAGACAGAGAGAAAGCAGAAGGAGTTCAGGTCTTCACTGCTCTGAAGGAGTCTGTTGAGAGAAACCTGAATGAGTTCATCCAAACAATAGAAGGGAAGCAGAACATGAGAATGAAACAGGCTGAAGACTTCATCAAAGAGCTGGAACAGGAAATCTCTCAGCTGAAGAAGAGAGTTGCAAAGGTTGAGCACCTCTCACGGTCTGTAGACCACCTCCAGCTTCTCCAGGGTGTCCAGTCCCTAAACATCCAACACCCATCACCCACCAAGGACTGGACAAAGGTCAGCATCCCTCCATCATCATATGAAGGGACTGTGAAGGGAACTGTGGTGAGAGCTGTGGTTCAGCTGGAGGAGACACTCAGTAAAGAGATGAAGAAGCTGATTGAAGCTGAGCTGAAGAGGGTCCAGAGGTACGCAGTGGATGTGACTCTTGATCCTGATACTGCACATCCCACTTTCATCCTGTCTGATGATGGGAAACAAGTGAGGTATGGTGATGTAAAGATAAGGCTCCCAAACAACCCAGAGAGATTCTTTGATGATATCTGTGTTTTAGGAAAGCAGAGTTTCTCTTCAGGCAGATTTTACTTTGAGGTTCAAGTTAAAAGAAAGACTGAATGGTATTTAGGAGTGGCCAGAGAGTCGATCAACAGGAAGGGAGAGATCACACTGAGCTCTCAGTTCGGTTACTGGACTATATGTCTGACAAATGGAAATGAGTACGAAGCCAATGATGCTCGTTCTGTCCGTCTCTCTCTGAAGTCAAGGCCTAAGAAGGTGGGGGTGTTTGTGGATTATGAGGAGGGTCTGGTCTCCTTTTATGACGTAGATGCTGCAGCTCTGATCTACTCCTTCACTGGCTGCTCCTTCACTGAGAAACTCTACCCATTTTTTAGTCCTGGTCTTAAATGTGGCCGTGAAAACACTGCACCTCTGATCATCTCTCCCGTCAGAGTCACCTAATCACTCATCTTATTTCATCTGTTGATTTGTTTTCATTCAAGGGAACGAACATCGATTTTTAGAGTCAAAACTGTATAGTTTCCATCTTATTTTCCAAAAGATACATTTACTGTGGTGACTGATTAACATATGGTTTAGATTCTGTATACAACACATAAGTGGATTCATTAATCTACTCAACAATCCAATAATTATCTCTTCAACAATTAATCGTAACACATATGGAGAATATCTATATGATCGTTGGTAAAGCTAAAGATTTATTGTAACTTTAAAAAAAAAAAAAGGTTGTTTCTAATGACACCAACTTTGTCAAGCTAGTTAGAATTGATAATAACATTAAATGTTTTATAATCAATTGTTATAAAGCTTCATTTAATAGAAAGGCCTATTAATGCCTCTACAGTGTACTTAATACAATATGTGTAATAGTTATAGTGCTAGAAAAACTAAAATGAAGCTAAATAATATGATAAATCTTCATTTGTGTCAAAATGTGTTTGGTTAATAACTGTTAACTTGTATATTTAAATTCCAGGTTTTATAATTGATTACTGGTAAAATGGCTTATGAATCAAAGACATCTGTAAATATGTGATTGTGAGTTAAGAAAACAGTCAAATAAACTAGATGTTTGGTCTGAGAAAGCAGAGACTCGAGCACTAAACACTGAGCAGGAAGGCCTGGTTTACACATCATTTGTATTTCATGACACATTTCCTGTTGCTAAATCATAATTAAAAAAATATAAGTTGATGTATTTTTGTGTAAATGTTTGTAGGAAGAAATGTTTGTTTCCACTATCAGTGATTGGATATTGTACGGCTGTCGAGCAGAAAACAGTGGGGCTGATATCAGTGAGATAGCATTCACTTTGATGAGTACAAATAAGTAACTAACTACAGAGTTTAGCATTATACGAGTATGTATGGCAACAACTCATATAAGGAAACATTTTAATTTATTGAATGATACTCTTTAAGGATATAACAATTAGACCTACCATTTACTTCCTGTAGTTTTGCCATATTTTTATAAAACTAGTTTCCTCCTTTGTGATACAAAACGCTGAATCATTTGTTTGCATTGTGTCAACACTCATGTGTGTTTGTTGTGTGTGTGGTAGAAACAACTGGGTGAAATGTGATGAGGGTCACATGACTAACGGGGATTGGCAAAAAGCCAGAATACACCTCTTCCCAGGTTCTCAGTTTTAACTCATCATGCATACACAAAACCCTCCTTTTCTTATACTTTGAAAAAATGCCTTTTCCAATGATTTCCCTCCCAGCACATTTCTATAATCACTGAACTCAACAAGAACTCAATGTGAAACGGGTTAAATATTTTGTCTTTCATCCAAGATAACAATCTTCAGAAGCACAATTTTAAATAACAAAAGTAACATATTAATTTCATGGTCACTGGTATTTGTTGTTTGTAAGTAAGTTAGTAAGTAAAGTTTATTTATAACACGCTTTTCACAGATAAGTCACAAAGTGCTTGACAAAACAATAAAACATCATAGGAATCATACAATAATAAATGACCACTCAAACCACGTGATTAAGAAGTCATAAATGCACCCAAAACACAATAAAAACACAATAAAATATAGTATAAAATAGAATAAAATCAAGCACCGGTTACCCAAACGCCTGCCCAAACAGGAATGTCTTTAAATTCGTTATACAGGGAGTCAACAGATTCTGCGGACCGTAGGTGTGCGGGCAGAGCGTTCCATACTTTAGGAGCCACGGCGTCGAACGCTCGATCACCGCGAGTCTTAAGGTGAGTGCGTGGGACAGACATTCAATTGAGCATGTGTGACCTGAGTGGGCGGGCTGATGTATGGATGAATTAGGTCAGCCACATAAGCAGGAGTCTGACCGTGCAATGCTCTGTAGGTGAGGGTGAGGATTTTGAACTGGATCCTATAGGCTACAGGGAGCTAGTGAAGAGATCTGAGTATTGGGGTAATGTGGGACCGTTTATTTTTGTGAGTAATGTGTTCAGTGTTATTTCAGCTTACAGGAAACAAGTCTTAAAAACACAAAAGGAAAACTTGATGGCTTTCCGTATGTCAAGGATCAAAACCATTCTAAAAATACTGTAGACCTCAGCACTGAGTTCATTTTGTTTTTGTTGTTTTACACTACAGCGACACACTTCCACCACTTCCTGGTGTTATGGCGCAAAGTGTCCACTGGATGGACCCCAACACAAAGGAAAGATAAGCATGGAGTCACTGTACTGTAAACCAAACACTGATGTGGAGACACAGTTTTTGACAAACATGTACAGGATAACCTCTCATGTTGACCAATGACAAATGGGTTTTTCCAATGGTCTTCAATGTAATAGTTCAACTATGACCATGCTACCTGCATATTTCTTTGTCAAGAGATTTTAGTTGGAGGCAAAAAATAATCCTGATGTTACAACAGTTTACATTTTTCTAACCACCCTAAAAATGCTTAAACTGTTTAGCCCGAGAGCCCCCTGTAGAGGGGGCTGCGAGTTTTTTTTCACCAAACTGTGTCCCAGGGCTTCTTAATATTTAAAAACCTATTAATGTGTTTTACCAGATTAACGGGAAGAAACTCAGCTAACTGACGATATGAACCATTTTTACCAAATCAAAACACAAGTCTCATAAGAAGCGTCTAAATTAACCCTGATTGAAAAATGCTAACGCACTTGGGACAGAACTCAAGGTAAAGATACCCTTATCACTTATTGTAACTGCACATACAAGATATCCAATTAAAACTGAGATTACACAGATTATATAGGTATTAGTATCATCACTGAGCGATCAGAACTCGCGACAGGGGAAGCAAACACAGACATCAGAACACGTAGCTTTAGCAAAACACGGAGATATGCTCACCTTCAGGTCCGTATCCACCATTGAGGTCACAGAGGTCCGGACCTCGGTAATTTTTTCCGAGCTGTGTATAACTAAACTTGTGAAATAACTGCACTAAAAGGGATTCTTTGTAGTACTTCCATTTACTGACGATGGGGGCGCTGCATAACTACGTAGCCTCGATTAACGCAAACAGAAGAAGACGACATGTATCAACAAACCACCGCAGCCCGGACTTGTATCGGAGCAGCGGAGGAGTGATGAGGTATCTAGAGATCTGAGTCCAGCAGCTGCTAGTGTTTCTCTTCATCAGGACATCATATGACTAGCAGATCCTGTGTGAACGCTCTACGTTAGTCAGTGGACGTCCGACAACATGCACACTAACTTATATTGTAGCTATAGGCTATACTTTGGTTTAAATTGTGTGGATAAACTAGCTAGAGAGCTAAAGTTAATTACATTCATCCAATGTCAGAAGGATTACCTTTTAACAAACGTTGAAATGCTTTTCTTTCATTTCAATTTGAGTAAAACATTGAAGATATAACATTGTATTGTTTTCTTTTTACACTGACTCAGATATAATGAAAACACTACGTCAGTCGAAGCTCAGCTTTGGTAAGGAAGAGACAGGACAGGCAGAGAGAAAGGGAGAGAAAGAGAAAGTGATGGAAGTCAGGGATGAACTGCAGGTACAGTCACACAAAAATAATGTAGGCTTAATAACCCCATCCATCTATCGATCTATCCATCTATAACGTAGTCTTCATTTACAATATAGACAATAGGCATAATTTTTAAACAACATACATCTACTGCAGTTATGATGTCATAATAACATACAATTGTATAAAACACAATTTGCTTACATCTTTTTCTCTTTTGAGAATCAAACAAAACAGATTTAAAAAAAAGAATGCAAACAAACAAGTGAAATTAACTAAATTGCTGAATTGTTTTAATTCACTGGCAGGAGCGACAAGTGAGGAGGAGCAAAAAGTGAACAAGGAGGGAGAGATTGAACAAAGAGACAGAGTAGAGGACAGAGAGAGCGATGAACAGGAAGAGGGGGGGGGGGGGGGGGGGGGGGGCGGTATACCCCCGAACCCCCCTAACATGTTTGGACCTCGGTATTTAGGAATTCACTCTCACTCCTTATTTGCTAATGTGTGTGTGTATGTGGAACCTCCCCTCGATTCCATTGGCTCTAGCGGTTAAAAGGAGATGTCAATCATCAAAACGACCAAGGGGGGTCAGAGATATGTCAAATCTACCCAAATGACCCCAGAAGTGTTTTTTTGTTGCTAGATCTCTCTAAAACGGTCACATTTCTCTTGTTTTACATCGATCTTAATACAGGGTACTTATTATATGTTGTAGTTTAGATTCCTAAAGCTTTTAGTCTACCATCCCATCATTCAAAGGTGGTTTTCACAATAAGTAATCTTTTTTTTTTGGACAGACACAATAAATTTTTTTTTTTTACTGTGTTCAATCTGAATTTACTTTAAAATAAAAACATCTATATTGATTCTGACTGTTCTACATCCAACTCACAGATCCTTGCTTTGAGAAAAAAGATTATTAATGTTCCCCTTTTAGAAGGGAAGATATGTTCATTTGTTCAGGTAATGTCATTTTCGAGCCTGAGACCTGAAAAATAGGCTCAGGGCAGGAAAGGCATCCATCAATGATCCTAATTAACCAGGAAGATTTGTTGGGCTAAGGGTAATAAGTGATATAAAGTATTCTTACTCTTCTGCTTCTCATAGAGTAACTACAGAGCTCAGTGATTCGCTTTAACAAAATAAACTTATCTATGTACAGTAACATCTTCACCTCATGTGAAGTCAGGAAAACTCTGAAAGTTGTGAATCAAAATCCCTCTAAAAAGAGCTGCAGTAACAGGTAGTAGTTGAAAGGGATAAGACACATTGGTTTCTCTCAAAAGGAACCTAAAACTAACTGAGTTCATCAGGTTGGTAACACTTTATATTAAGGTACACAAATTCACCGTCCATTAGTTGTTAATTAACATACATATTGCAGTATATTGGCTCTTTATTAGTCATTATAAAACACTTATTAATTCCTCATTCTACATGACCGTAATCTACAAGTAATAGGTCATTAGTTGAGAGTTTTTCCTCAATAGAGTGCCACAGTGACGCGTCCTAAAACCCGGAAGTAAGCTTCTTCCGGTTCCCTCAACAAAAAAGCGATGCAATTTCTCCATAGGATTTTGGAAAATAGCTCGAAATAAGGTCTGTGGTTGACACACTTTTAAGAGACGGATCACATTTTGTTCAGTCGGATAATCTCCACATGTCTACCCTACTTTTATAATTTTATAATCATAAATCTATCGATCATAAATCTATCGATTAGGGATATGTCAAACATATTGGACACAATCTCCTAAAGGTACAAATAAGCTTCTGGACTCTGGGTGGGGCTTTTTCTATGGCAGCAGTTGGTATTTGAAGACTGTTGATGCTGGTAGATGTTGGACTGGCTGAGCGAGTTTCGGCCTGTTTAGCCTGGGAGCTGCGGGACAAACAGCCATCAGCAACAGGAAGTCAAATATTGAGCAGAGCATATTAAGACCAAAACTCATGTACATCAACTTCCTTACTACTTAAATAAGCACTAATTAGAGGGTTATTGAGGAAACACTCTCAACTAATGGCCTATTACTTGTAGAATATGTAGAATAAGGCATTAATATTTGTTTTATAATGACTAATAAAGAGCCGATATACTGCTAATATGCATGTTAATTAACAACTAGTTGATGGTGAAATTGTGTACCTTAATATAAAGTGTTACCCAACATAATATTTTGATTCTCCTCTGTTTGAATAAATAATATACTATCGCCTATGAACTTGATTGATGCAGCCATCCGACAACTTTCCTCTGTGGAAACTCAGCCTCAGGTCTCTGGGCAGGGCCTTAACTTTGGCATCAGTTCACTGACATTTAACAACTGGTTTGTTTGGAGATGTCAGAACGATAAAGGAAGTGTTAGGCCTTTGTAGACTGCAAACAGTATTACAACATGTTTTTCGTCCGACTTTCAATAAGCACACATTGCGTTGGTTATGTATCATTAGCGATTATCAGACTCAGAGTTTGTATTCTAAACTCATCTAGTTGGCAAAGCTTTTTGGTAATTGGTCCAGATGTGGGGACAGCAAATGACCAGACTATCAAAGCTCCCTGCAACACGTAGACCTGTAACAATACAAGTCGACTAAACTGGTCTGTGATTTGAATCGGTAAACAGTTTCCTTGTTTTTTTTTTTTTTTTAAATGACCAGTACACACAATTGGACTCAGAAATTCACATATTAAAAACTTCAAATGTAAACTGGAACAGTATCCCCTTTTGCTATTAAGCCAGGGAAAATGTGCACGTCACTTTAACCCTTGTGTTGTGTTCGGGTCTCCCGTGACCCGTTTCAAGTTCAAATTATATAATAACTACGCACTAGTTTTTTTATCGGAACAAGGCTTCATGATATCCTCCACAACAGCCATATAAACACTACAAAACGGATGTTTACCATTTTAGCTAAGTTTGAAGGTCTCAAAAAAAAAAGTGTATAATTTGGTGTTCGGGTCTGGGAAGACCCAGCAGCATTGTTTTGAGTGACTCGGGGTCAAATTTGGCCCAATCAAGATTCATCTTTGACTTTAGACACCCCACCCCCTTCATCCACTGTAACAATAATTGTCAGTCTATTAAGTCTATCATAGTCAGATAACATTATTATCCACTGTCTGCACTATAAGGAATATAATGAGCGAATATAATCAAAAGTCTTACTTAAATATGTGGTGTGATGTGTTTTGGGGCCATAAAATAAAATTACAACTGGATTGTACAGTTGTGAATGCACAATAAGTTAGTTATGATGTAGTTAAAACAATATTTTCTTAGCTTAATGAGGGAATTTAACATGTTGTGATGTTTCCTAACAACCTCATCAATCGAGACCCAATATCTCACGAGGAAAAAGTGAGAACAGGATAACATGATTGCTTTAATTCAGGCAACAAAATGCCATAATGATCCATAAGGGATGCTGCCTGAGAGAAAACACTCTTCTTCCTTGTTATCATGACAACTAATGTTTTACATATTCAATGTCTAAAAGGCCTTTAGTTCATTTGATTGTATATAGATTTCTGTTTCATAGTGGATACATATTGTACTTGTTGTACATTTGATGAAGGTATGTTGTCTACATTACTAATCATAATAATAAAACATGTCCCAGAAGCTGCAGAGTTTGGGTTTAGAGATGGAAAGGAGAGCGGCTGAGGTCGATCTGAGGGACCGTTGGGGTTGGTAGGGGGTGAGGAGGTCAGTGAGGTAGGGGGGGGGGGCTTTGTAAGTAAGGAGCAGTATTTTGTAGTTGATGCGGCGGGAGACGGGAAACCAGTAAAGTTCAAGTTCAAGTTCTACAATGGAAATAAGTCTTTAACTATGTAGATTATGTCATCCATGACATTTTACTGACATGTGTTTCAAATGAATGTAACTGAAAACGTTTATCATAATAAAGATTAGAAACAGCTTTGACACACCTCACTCCTCACACAGGTAAAGCACCAGCGTTGCTCCCTAACTATCAGAGAACACCTGGTATTTCTCAATACCCATGCAGATCAGAGGGAGGGAACAAACCAGCAGACAGTGAGAGGAGGAGCTACACTGGAAAGAGGAGAGCTTACACGTCACACACAAGAAACAAAAGTTAAGTTAGTCAGAGAGGCAGCCACACTGCAGTCGAGACTAGTCTCTGTTTCTGTCTAAAGAAAATACAAACTGAGTTCATCAGATCTTTCTCAACAACACAGCAGAGTCTCTGTCAAACACTGGTGAGTACAGCTGATTATATTTACCCTTAAACAAGAAGGAATAACACAAAACAGCCATTCTCAGGAGAAAGCTCCACCCTTTACGTCCAAATTGTTTTTCTCTAACAACATAACCATATATATAGAGTCCACTTTAAACATCTTAAACAGTCTCTTTGTATCAACTCATAGTACTTTAGTAACTTGTAACTGAATCTCTGTTGTGAGGAGTTTTAATTCACTTCTGCTCTCCTGCTCTTATTAGATTTTGCTGATAAATTCCTACATAATGCTTTCACACATTTCCTCTAGCTCTTTCAAAATAAATATATTTCCATGACAGAAACAGTTGGAGGCTTTTAATGTGAAGCAGCTAGAGGAAATTAATAATTATGGTCACACAGTAAGAAGAGCAGTGTCATTTTTCGATAGAAATGTTTTCGACAAAACCTGTATTTTCATTGCTGTTTGCCAGAGTTGCATGCTTGACCCTGTCAGAGTTAAATGGTCACAGTTGCTCATGGCTTGTTACAAGTTATCAAAGTTATTTCGTTAAAACCATGTATGATGAATCGATGATTGATGTTTCAAATGTTTTCTCTTTTCTTTCTCATTATGTGTGTAGATATGGCTGCTGCAAGCTACCTGCCATCTGAAGATCAGTTTCTCTGCTCCATCTGTCTGGATTTGTTCACTGATCCAGTCACTATACCATGTGGACACAACTTCTGTAAAGACTGCATCACTGAACACTGGGATAGATGTGACAGGTGCCAGTGTCCCATGTGTAAAAAAGAGTTCAACACAAGACCTGAGCTGCACGTCAACACTTTCATCTCTGAGATGGTAGCTCAGTTCAGACAGTCGGCTCAACAGAAAGCCAGCAGCAGCAGCAGCTCAGAGCAACAAGTCTTCAAACCAGGAGAAGTTCCCTGTGACGTCTGCACTGAAACCAAACTGAAGGCCCTGAAGTCCTGCCTGGTGTGTCTGACCTCCTACTGTGAGACTCACCTGGAGCCTCATCTGACAGCTTCAAGCCTGAAAAGACATCAGCTGATCGACCCTGTGGAGAACCTGGAAGACAGGATGTGTCTGAAGCACGATAAACCTCTGGAGCTGTTCTGTAAGACCGACCAGACATGTGTCTGTATGCTCTGCACTGTTTCAGACCACAAGATGCATGATGTGGTTCCTCTGAAAGAAGGATATGAAAGAAAGAAGGCCGAGTTGGGGAAGACAGAGGTTGAAACTCAGCAAATGATCCAGAAGAGACAACTGAAGATTGAGGAGATCAAACACTCAGTGGACCTCAGTGAGAAAGAAGCAGACGGAGAGATAGCAGAAGGAGTTCAGGTCTTCACTGCTCTGAAGGCGTCTGTTGAGAGAGGCCAGGCCAATCTCATCAACACGATCAAAGAGAAGCAGAAAACAACTGAAAAAAAGGCTGAAGCTTTCATCAAAGAGTTGGAACAGGAAATCTCTGAGCTGAAGAAGAGAAGCTCTGAGGTGGAGCAGGTCACACACTCTGAAGACCACCTGCATTTTCTACAAAGTGTCAAGTCCCTAAACATTCAACACCGACCACCCTCCAAGGACTTGAGAAAATTCAGCCTCACCCCAGCGGTATATGAGGGGACGGTGGTAAAGGCTGTGGCTCAGGTGGAGGAGACACTCGGTAAAGAGATGAAGAAGCTGCTTGAAGCTAAACTGAAGAGGGTCCAGAAAGATGCAGTAAATGTGACTCTTGAGCCGCGTACAGCACATCCCTGTCTCATCCTGTCTGATGATAAAAAAAGAGTTCAATGTAGTGATGTCGAAAAGAATCTCCCAAACAACCGAGAGAGGTTTTCTGAATGTATTTATGTTTTAGGAAAGCAGAATTTCTCTTCAGGCAGATTTTACTTTGAGGTTCAAGTTCAAGGAAAGACCGAGTGGGATTTAGGAGTGGTCAGAGAGTCGATCAACAGGAAGGGAGATATCACACTGAGCCCTCAGTGCGGTTACTGGACTATATTGTTGACAAAGGGATTCGAGTACGGAGCTCTTGATGATCCTCCAGTCCTTCTCTCTCTGAAGTCTCGACCTAAGAAGGTGGGGGTGTTTGTGGATTATGAGGAGGGTCTGGTCTCCTTTTATGACGTAGATGCTGCAGCTCTTATCTACTCCTTCACTGGCTGCTCCTTCAACGGGAAAATCTACCCACTCTTCTGTCCTGGTCATAAATATGGCCGTAAAAACGCTGCACCTCTGATCATCTCTCCTGTCAGAGTCACCTAATCACTCATCTTATTTCATGTATTGATTTATTTTTATTTTGTTTCCATCTTATTTTCTACAACATAAGTTTCATGTGGTGATTGATTAACATATGGTTTAGATTCTGTATACAACACATAAGTGGATTCATTAATCTACTCAACAATCAAATAATTATCTCTTCAACACTTTATCGTAACACATGTGGAGAATATCTATGAACGTTGGATAATATGAAGATTTATTTAAAAAAAAGTTTTTTCTAATGACACCAAATGTGTCAAGCCATAGTTACAATTGATAATAACATTACATGTGTCATATTTAATTGTGTTATAAAGCTTAATTAAAGAGAAAGGCCTATTAATGCCTGTACTGTGTACTACATTTAATATGTGTAATAGTTAAACTGCTAGAAAAAGTTAATTGAAGCTAAATAATATGATAAATCCTCATTTATGTTAACAATGGTTTGGTTAATAACTGTTAACTTGTATATCTACATTCCAGGTTTTATAATTGATTACTGGTAAAATGGCTTATGAATCAAAGACATCTGTAAATATGTGATTGTGAGTTAAGAAAACAGTCAAATAAACTAGATGCTTGGTCTGAGAAAGCAGAGACTCGAGCACTAAACACTGAGCAGGAAGGCCTGGTTTACACATCAGTTGTATTTCATGACACATTTCCTGTGGCTAATTCACATAAACAAAAATACAAGTTGATGGCTTTTTGTGTGAAGAGTTTGTAGGATGAAATGTTTGTTTCCACTAGCAGTGATTGGATATTGGCTGTAGAGCAGAAAACAGTGGGGCTGATATCAGTGAGATAGCATTCACTTTTACGAGTCGCAAAGACAAAAACAACTCTTTACAAGGAAGTAGCTAACTACAGAGTATAAATGCCAACAATTAATATAAAGAAAAATGGGGTTGGGTTTAATGGTAATTTTTAGGGATATAATAGTTGGACTTAAGACCTACCATTAGCTTCCTTAGTTTTGCCATATTTGTATAAAACTAGTTTTATTTTTGCATTGTGTCAACACTCATGTGTGTTTGTTGTGTGTGTGGTAGAAACAACTGGGTGAAATGTGATGAGGGTCACATGACTAACGGGGGTTGGCAAAAAGCCAGAATACACTTCTTCCTAGGTTCTCAGTTTTAACTCATCATGCACACACAAAACCCTCCTTTTCTTATACTTTGAAAAAATGCCTTTTCCAATGATTTCCCTCCCAGCACATTTTTATAATCACTGAACTCAACAAGAACTCAATGTGAAACGGGTTAAATATTTTGTCTTTCATCCAAGATAACAATCTTCAGAAGCACAATTTTAAAGAACAAAAGTAACATATTAATTTCATGGTCACTGGTATTTGTTGTTTGTAAGTAAGTTAGTAAGTAAAGTTTATTTATAATGCGCTTTTCACAGATAAGTCACAAAGTGCTTGACAAAACAATAAAACATCATAGGAATCATACAATAATAAATGACCACTCAAGCCACGTGATTAAGCAGTCATAAATGCACCCAAAACACAATAAAAACACAATAAAACATAGTATAAAATAGAATAAAATCAAGCACCGGTTACCCAAACGCCTGCCCAAACAGGAATGTCTTTAAATTCGTTATAAAGGGAGTCAACAGATTCGGCGGACCGTAGGTGTGCGGGCAGAGCGTTCCATAGTTTAGGAGCCACGGCCTCGAACGCTCGATCACCGCGAGTCTTAAGGTGAGTGCGTGGGACAGACAGTCAATTGAGCATGTGTGACCTGAGTGGGCGGGCTGATGTATGGATGAATTAGGTCAGCCACATAAGCAGGAGTCTGACCGTGCAATGCTCTGTAGGTGAGGGTGAGGATTTTGAACTGGATCCTATAGTCTACAGGGAGCCAATGAAGAGATCTGAGTATTGGGGTAATGTGGGACCGTTTATTTTTGTGAGTAATGTGTTCAGTGTTATTTCAGCTTACAGGAAACAAGTCTTAAAAACACAAAAGGTAAACTTGATGGCTTTCCGTATGTCAAGGATCAAAACCATTCTAAAAATACTGTAGACCTCAGCACTGAGTTCATTTTGTTTTGGTTGTTTTACACTACAGCGACACACTTCCACCACTTCCTGGTGTTATGGCGCAAAGTGTCCACTGGATGGACCACAACACAAAGGAAAGATAAGCATGGAGTCACTGTACTGTAAACCAAACACTGATATATGTGGAGACACAGTTTTTGACAAACATGTACAGGATAACCTCTCATGTTGACCAATGACAAATGGGTTTTTCCAATGGTCTTCAATGTAATAGTTCAACTATGACCATGCTACCTGCATATTTCTTTGTCAAGAGATTTTAGTTGGAGGCAAAAAATAATCCTGATGTTACAACAGTTTACATTTTTCTAACCACCCTAAAAATGCTTAACCTGTTTAGCCCGAGAGCCCCCTGTAGAGGGGGCTGCGAGTTTTTTTTCACGAAACTGTGTCCCAGGGCTTCTTAATATTTAAAAACCTATTAATGTGTTATACCAGATTAACGGGAAGAAACTCAGCTAACTGACGATATGAACCATTTTTACCAAATCAAAACACAAGTCTCATAAGAAGCGTCTAAATCAGGGGTGCCCACACTTTTTTGGCTGGTGAGCTACTTTTGAAATGACCAGCTAACCGAGGTCTACCAACCAAAAATAAAATCCCAAATTGCAAGGGTTGCTGAATAACACGTTTTATTTTTACATGGGATAACTACAATAGGGCTGCAACAAACGACTAATTTGATTATCGATTAATCTATAGATTAATGAAACGATTAATCGACTATTCGGACTACTACTGTGTGCCTTGCACAATTTCTTAAACGTTCTTATTTAGCCATCAACTTTTAGATTTAGTTTGAGGTTGTTTTAGGCATGTGGAAACTAACAATGAAGACAATAAAGATGAATACTTGATTCAAAAATACATATATTATTAAATTAACTTAACAAATTGTGAACAAAATTAACATTGCTTTTTATTTGAATTAAATAAATAATATTTCACATCAAAAGAAACAACAATGTTTTAACAAATCTTATTAAATAATCTGATGACAGAACTGTAAACAGAATAGCTGAAGCTTTAACAAAATAAATAACTCAGTTACCTCTAATCATTAACCCATGTTTGTATAATGTAGTTAACTCCGTGTGTTGCTGCTAGCATACATAACACCTGACGTGGAAACGTTACTCGTGGATGGGGCTACAGAGCTACTAGAAAGACAGTCGAACCCGGTGCATTCCTCCGTCCGAATGTGGTGCACTTTTGCTAAATGTTTAGACAAATTGCTCGTGTTACCGCCCTTACATGCTAAACACTTTTGGTGACGAGCATTATCCACCTCAAGATGGGTAACATGTAACCACACCTTGGAGCGCTTCTCTCCACCATCTCCTCCGTGTGTTGCTGCATGTAGCAGCTGCGTGTGTGTAAACCGCCCCCTTGCAAACAGATGGGGGAGAGAGAGATCTCTTCTGGATTGGAAAGATAGAAAATACACCGACCATAGACGCATTTGTTTGTCTTTTTGCATGTTAGAAACGAGTTGGCGACACTAAGACTAAGAGATAATGTTTGTGTAGCAATAATACATGACCTTTCTCTTTCTCAACTCGCTACTCGGAGGGAAGTCGCTGTCATATGCCTTGTGAACACTCCGATAATGCCTCTCCACGTTACCTTTCTTTGGCAGAGCGACGCTTGCTTTACAAATAAGGCAAATAACCTTTGAATGTGATATCACAAAAAAACATTCTCTGGTATGTCTTTAGCTTTTTGCTCGTTCCCGCACTCATTTTGTTGTTTGTCTCTCCCGGCATTTGACTGATTTTGTATCGCTTTGCATTCTGGGTTAACAGACTGGAAAGCGATAGGTTGCTTTTTTTGTCAATCAAGTAAACTCCTGAATTAAGTGGCAGGGAGGCCAAGGGAGGAGGGATCAAAACCTGTTTTGCCTATTTTAACGGAGCTGGATTTTTTTTTTTTTATGAATGACTCGCGATCTACCAGTATTGCCCCCGCGGTCGACCGGTCGACCGCGGTCGACGTACTGGGCACCTCTGGTCTAAATGAACCCTGATTGAAAAAATGCTAACGCACTTGGGACAGAACTCAAGGTAAAGATACCCTTATCACTTATTGTAACTGCACATACAAGATATCCAATTAAAACTGAGATTACACAGATTATATAGGTATTAGTATCATCACTGAGCGATCAGAACTCGCGACAGGGGAAGCAAACACAGACATCACAACACGTAGCTTTAGCAAAACACGGAGATATGCTCACCTTCAGGGCCGTATCCACCATTGAGGTCACAGAGGTCCGGACCTCGGTAATTTTTTCCGAGCTGTGTATAACTAAACTTGTGAAATAACTGCACTAAAAGGGATTCTTTGTAGTACTTCCATTTACAGACGATGGGGGCACTGCATAACTACGTAGCCTCAGTTAACGCAAACAGAAGAAGACGACATGTATCAACAAACCACCGCAGCCCGGACTTGTGTCGGAGCAGCGGAGGAGTGATGAGGTATCTAGAGATCTGAGTCCAGCAGCTGCTTGTGTTTCTGTTCATCAGGACATCATATGACCAGCAGATCCTGTGTGAACGCACTACGTTAGTCAGTGGACGTCCGAAAACATGCACACTAACTTATATTGCAGCTATAGGCTATACTTTGCTATAGGCTATATTTTGGTTTAAATTGCGTGAATTAACTAGCTAGAGAGCCAAGTTAATTACATTCATCCAATGTCAGAAGGATTACCTTTTAACAAACGTTGTAATGCTTTCCTTTCATTTCAATTTGAGTAAAACATTGAAGATATAACATTGTATTGTTTTCTTTTTACACTGACTCAGATATAATGAAAACACTACGTCAGTCGAAGCTCAGCTTTGGTAAGGAAGAGACAGGACAGGCAGAGAGAAAGAGAGAGAAAGAGAAAGTGATGGAAGTCAGGGATGAACTGCAGGTAAAGTCACACAAAAATAATGTAGGCTTAATAACCCCATCCATCTATCGATCTATCCATCTATAACGTAGTCTTCATTTACAATATAGACAATAGGCATACTTTTTAAACAACATACATCTACTGCAGTTATGATGTCATAATAACATACAATTGTATAAAACACAATTTGCTTACATCTTTTTTCTCTTTTGAGAATCAAACAAAACAGATTTAAAAAAAATAATGCAAACAAACAAGTGAAATTAACTAAATTGCTGAATTGTTTTAAGTCACTGGCAGGAGCAACAAGTGAGGAGGAGCAAAAAGTGAACAAGGAGGGAGAGATTGAACAAAGAGACAGAGTAGAGGACAGAGAGAGCGATGAACAGGAAGAGGGGGGGGGCCTCGGTATTTAGGAAATCACTCTCACTCCTTATTTGCTAATGTGTGTGTGTATGTGGAACCTCCCCTCGATTCCATTGGCTCTAGCGGTTAAAAAGAGATGTCAATCATCAAAATCGACCATGGGGGGTCAGAGATATGTCAAATCTACCCAAATGACCCTACCCTAGAGTTTCGGCCTGTTTAGCAGTGTTTTTTTGTTGCTAGATCTCTCTAAAACGGTCACATTTCTTTTGTTTTGCATCAATTTTGATACAGGGTAATTATATGTTGTAGTTTACATTCCTAAAGCTTTTAGTCTACCATCCCATCATTCAAGGGTGGTTTTCACTATACAGTAAGTAATCTTTTTTTTTTTGGACGGACACAATAATTTTTTTTTTTTTACTGTGTTCAATCTGAATTTACTTTAAAATAAAAACATCTGTATTGATTCTGACTGTTCTACATCCAACTCACAGATCCTTGCTTTGAGAAAAAATATTATTAATGTTCCCCTTTTAGAAGGGAAGATATGTTCATTTGTTCAGGTAATGTCATTTTCGAGCCTGAGACCTGAAAAACAGGCTCAGGGCAGGAAAGCTATCCATCAATGATCCTAATTAACCAGGAAGATTTGTTGGGCTAAGGGTAGTAAGTGATATAAAGTATTCTTACTCTTCTGCTTCTCATAGAGTGCCTATAGAGCTCAGTGATTCGCTTTAAGAAAATAAAAGTATCTATAGGTACAGTAACATCTTCACCTCATGTGAAGTCAGGAAAACTCTGAATCCAGTTGTGAATCAAAATCCCTCTAAAAAGAGCTGCAGTAACAGGTGGTAGTTGAGAGGGATAAGACACATTGGTTTCTCTCAAAAGGAACCTAAAACTAACTGAGTTCATCAGGTTGGTAACACTTTATATTAAGGTACACAAATTCACCTTCAACTAGTTGTTAATTAACATGCATATTGCAGTATATTGGCTCTTTATTAGTCATTATAAAAAAAATATTAATGCCTTATTCTACATGACCGTATTCTACAAGTAATAGGTCATGAGTTGAGAGTTTTTCCTCAATAGAGTGCCACAGTGACGCGTCCTAAAACCCGGAAGTAAGCTTCTTCCGGTTCCCTCGACAAAAAAGCGATGCAATTTCTCCATAGGATTTTGGAAAATAGCTCGAAATAAGGTCTTTGGTTGAAACACATTTAAGAGATGGATCACGTTTTGTTCAGTCGGATAATCTCCACATGTCTACCCTACTTTTATCATTTTATAATCATAAATCTATCGATCATAAATCTATCGATTAGGGATATGTCAAACATATTGGACACAATCTCCTAAAGGTACAAATAAGCTTCAGGACTCTGGGTGGGGCTTTTTCTATGGCAGCAGTTGGTATTTGAAGACTGTTGATGCTGGTAGATGTTGGACTGGCTGAGCGAGTTTCGGCCTGTTTAGCCGGGGAGCTGCGGGACAAACAGCCATCAGCAACAGGAAGTCAAATATTGAGCAGAGCATATTAAGACCAAAACTCATGTACATCAACTTCCTTACTACTTAAATAAGCACTAATTAGAGGGTTATTGAGGAAACACTCTCAACTAATGGCCTATTACTTGTAGAATATGGTCATGTAGAATAAGGCATTAATATTAGTTTTATAATGACTAATAAAGAGCCAATATACTGCTAATATGCATGTTAATTAACAACTAGTTGATGGTGAAATTGTGTACCTTAATATAAAGTGTTACCCAATATAATATTTTGATTCTCCTCTGTCTGAATAAATAATATACTATAGCCTATGAATTTTGATTAATGCAGCCATCCGACAACTTTCCTCTGTGGAAACTCAGCCTCTGGGTGGGGTATTAACTTTGGCATCAGTTCACTGACATTTAACAACTGGTTTGTTTGGAGATGTTCGAACGATAAAGGAAGTGTTAGGCCTGTGTAGACTGCAAACAGTATTACAACATGTTTTTCGTCCGACTTTCAATAAGCACACACTGCATTGGTTATGTATCATTAGCGATTATCAGACTCAGAGTTTGTATTCTAAACTCATCTAGTTGGCAAAGCTTTTTGGTAATTGGTCCAGATGTGGGGACATCAAATGATCAGACTATCAAAGCTCCCTGCAACACGTAGACCTGTAACAATACAAGTCGACTAAACTGGTCTGTGATTTGAATCGGTAAACAGTTTCCTTGTTTTTTTTTTTTTTAAATGGCCAGTACAAACAATTGGAATCAGAAATTCACATATTAAAAACTTCAAATTTAAACTGGAACAGTATCCCCTTTTGCTTTTAAGCCAGGGAAAATGTGCACGTCACTTTAACCCTTGTGTTGTGTTCGGGTCTCCCGTGACCCGTTTCAAGTTCAAATTATATAATAACTACGCACTAGTTTTTTTATCGGAACAAGGCTTCATGATATCCTCCACAACAGCCATATAAACACTACAAAACGGATCTTTACAATTTTAGCTAAGTTTGAAGGTCTCAAAAAAAAAAGTGTATAATTTGGTGTTCGGGTCTGGGAAGACCCAGCAGCATTGTTTTGAGTGACTCGGGGTCAAATTTGGCCCAATCAAGATTCATCTTTGACTTTAGACACCCCACCCCCTTCATCCACTGTAACAATAATTGTCAGTCTATTAAGTCTATCATAGTCAGATAACATTATTATCCACTGTCTGCACTATAAGGAATATAATGAGCGAATATAATCAAACGTCTTACTTAAATATGTGGTGTGATGTGTTTTGGGGCCATAAAATAAAATTACAACTGGATTGTACAGTTGTGAATGCACAATAAGTTAGTTATGATGTAGTTAAAAAAATATTTTCTTAGCTTAATGAGGGAATTTAACATGTTGTTATGTTTCCTAACAACCTCATCAATCGAGACCCAATATCTCACGAGGAAAAAGTGAGAACAGGATAACATGATTGCTTTAATTCAGGCAACAAAATGCCATAATGATCCATAAGGGATGCTGCCTGAGAGAAAACACTCTTCTTCCTTGTTATCATGACAACTAATGTTACATATTCAATGTCTAAAAGGCCTTTAGTTTATTTGATTGTATATAGATTTCTGTTTTAGAGTAGATACATATTGTACTTGTTGTATGGATGTGGATTATGTCGTCCCTGACATTTAACTGACATGTGTGTCCAATAAATGTAACTGAACTCTTCTGATTAAAGTAAAACCTGATCATAATAAAGATAAGAAACAGCTTGACACACCTGTGAAGCAGAGCCTTTGCTCCCTAACTATCAGAGAAAACCTGGTATTTCTCAATACCCATGCAGATCAGAGGGAGGGAAGCACCAGCTGCAGTGAGAGGAGGAGCTACACTGAAAAGAGGAGGGCTTACACGTCACACTCAGGAAACGAAAGTTAAGTTATTTAGAGAGGCAGCCACACTGCGGTCGAGACTAGTCTCTGTTTCTGTCTAAAGAAAATACAAACTGAGTTCATCAGATCTTTCTCAACAACACAGCAGAGTCTCTGTCAAACACTGGTGAGTACAGCTGATTATATTTACACTGTCAACAAGCAGGATTAACACAAAAGTTCAGCTCTACTCAGACGAAAACTCCATCCTTTACGTCCAACTTGTTTTTCTCTAACAACATAACCAGTATGTGACATAGAGTCCACTTTAAACAGTCTCTTTATATCAACTCTAAGTACTTTAGTAACTTGAAACTGAATCTCTGTTGTGAGGAGTTTTGATTCACTTCTGCTCTCCTGCTCTTATTAGATTTTGCTGATCACTTCCTACATAATGCTTTCACCCATTTCCTCTAGCTCAGGTATGGCTAACCCGCGGCTCTCGAGCCGCATGCGGCTCTTTGCCTAGTTTCATGCGGCTCTTCAGTTCATATCGAGTTGTATATGTGTGAATTTGGGGGAGAGACACTGACTCCTGACTAGTGTTGCACGGTGTACCGATACTTGAAAGGTATACCGCGATACCCTGCCGTTAAAAACATTACAATTCCTCCGTTTCATTAGTATCGGTACTTTAAGAATGACGGGGGAAAGTACTCCGGTGAGAATGCGCCGTTTTATTAAGAGCCGTGTGTGTTCAGCGCTCTGCTTCCAATCCCTGCACTGCAGCCGTGCCTGCAGTCCCGCCCCTCTCAAGCACGCTCAAGTGCCTCCCCTCTCTCGTCCACGCGCTAGCTACCAGAGCATGTGAGAAAACGAGAAGCATGGCTGCAAGTGGGAGTGCAACTGCCGCTGCGCCTCGGCTTGTTGACAAAAAAGACGCCAGATGCGACATTTTGATGTATTTTAGCTATATCTCTGACAGTGAGGGCAAGCCTACGGACAACACGAGGCCTGTCTGTAAGAGATGTATTAATTGTATTTAATAAGAATTTTTGTGATTTATTTTATTTATTGTTCTCATTTTTTAAAAGTTTGCGTTATGGTTATGGTTCTGGTGTGAAATAAAGCACACTAATTACATTTAAGACTGTTTCCCTTTTTTAAAGAAAAGTATCGAAAAATAATTGGAATCGTAATTCTTGACTTGGTATCGAAACCAAAATGTTGATATCGTGACAACACTACTCCTGACAGTTAAACCTGATATTTAGTAGGTCTGTTAAGTATTGAATGCTGATCATTCTGACGTAATTTGGCCGGTCAAAGTTGTTTGGGCTCGTATAAAATCGCTCCGTTACTTTCGTCCCGGCTCTCCCTAAGTGTGTATGTGTGGTGTCAGGTGTCAGTATGAGAGGATGACAGCGCGTCTAATTTTGATGTGGCCCAAGAGCCAATCACAATAATACCTGGATGCTGAGAACCAATCACCTTTGAGGGGGGGAAAACCTATCGTTGATGAAACACTATCCAGTGTTTCCCCTACCATTGTCTTGGAGGGGCGCCAACAGAGCCCCGCGCCCCCCCTGAAATTCAAGGTGTTTAAAAAATATATAGCCTATATATAAAAAAAAAAAAAATATATATATATAGCACCAAATTACAAATAATCTATAACTACTGTCGATTTTCACATTGAACATGTGCTCTTTTATTAAATAAACTAAACGCTTTCTTTTTAAGTTGTGAGTTTAGTGTTTTTGACCCTAAGAAACACTGATGCATTAATCAATAACAATAATCCACAGCTTCTCTCTCTGCTCCAGAGGATTTAAAAAATATATATCCCAATGCCACAAAAATGCATCAGTGACGTGGTTGAAATCTTTTCTCCAGAAAATAAAAAACTGAAACAAGCGGTATCAGTGACTGTGTGTTTGATGTGGCTCTTTGCAGTAACATAGACAAAATGTGGCTCTTAACCTCTGACTGGTTGGCCACCCCTGCTCTAGCTGTTTAAAAATAAAACATTTCCATTAGAGAAACAGTTGGAGGCTTTTAATTTGATGCAGCTAGAGGAAATGAATGGTTATGGTCACACAGTTAGAAGAGCAGTGTTATTTTTAAATAAAGAAATAATCGACAAAAACTATATTTTCATTGCTGTCTGGTTGCGTGCTTGACCCTGTCAGAGTTAAATGGTCACGGTTGCTCATGCTTCTTTCTTTAAAACAATATATAATATGAATTGATGATTGATGTTTCAAATGTTTTTTATTGTCTTTCTTGTGTGTATAGATATGGCTTCTGCAAGCTACCTGCCATCTGAAGATCAGTTTGTCTGCTCCATCTGTTTGGATTTGTTCACTGATCCAGTCGCCACATCATGTGGACACAACTTCTGTAAAGACTGCATCACTGAACACTGGGATAGAAGTGACAGGTGCCAGTGTCCCATGTGTAAAGAGGCTTTTAATACAAGACCAGATTTGAGGGTTAACACGTTCATCTCTGAGATGGTAGCTCAGTTCAGACAGTCGGCTCAACAGAAAGCCAGCAGCAGCTCAGAGCAACAAGTCTTCAAAGCAGGAGAAGTTCCCTGCGACGTCTGCACTGAAACCAAACTGAAGGCCCTGAAGTCCTGCCTGGTGTGTCTGACCTCCTACTGTGAGACTCACCTGGAGCCTCATCTGACAATGTCAGGTCTGAAAAGACATCAGCTGATCGACCCTGTGGAGAACCTGGAAGACAGGATGTGTCTGAAGCACGATAAACCTCTGGAGCTGTTCTGTAAGACCGACCAGACATGTGTCTGTTTGCTCTGCACTGTTTCAGACCACAAGATGCATGATGTGGTTCCTCTGAAAGAAGGATATGAAGGTAAAAAGGCAGAGCTGGCAAAGAAAGAGGCTAGAATTCAGGAAATGATCCAGAAGAGACGACTGAAGATTGAGGAGATCAAACACTCAGTTGACCTCAGTGAGAAAAAAGCATACAGAGAGAAAGCAGAAGGAGTTCAGGTCTTCACTGCTCTGAAGGAGTCTGTTGAGAGAAACCTGAATGAGTTCATCCAAACAATAGAAGGGAAGCAGAACATGAGAATGAAACGGGCTGAAGACTTCATCAAAGAACTGGAACAGGAAATCTCTGAGCTGAAGAAGAGAAGCTCTGTGGCGGAGCATCTCTCACGGTCTGAAGACCACCTCCACGTTCTCCAGGGTGTCCAGTCCCTAAACATCCAACACCCATCACCCACCAAGGACTGGACAAAGGTCAGCATCCCTCCATCATCATATGAAGGGACTGTGGTGAGAGCTGTGGTTCAGCTGGAGGAGACTTTCAGCCAAGAGGTGAAGAAGCTGCTTGAAGCTGAGCTGAAGAGGGTCCAGAGGTACGCAGTGGATGTGACTCTTGATCCTGATACAGCACATCCTCAACTCATCCTGTCTGTTGATGGAAAACAAGTCAGCGATGGTGATGTGAGAAAGAATCTCCCAGACAACCCAGAGAGGATTTCTACGTGTACTTGTGTTTTAGGAAAGCAGAATTTCTCTTCAGGCAGATTTTACTTTGAGGTTCAAGTTAAAAGAAAGGCCGACTGGGATTTAGGAGTGGCCAGAGAGTCGATCAACAGGAAAGAAGCGATCACACTGAGCCCAGCACATGGTTTCTGGACTATATGTCTGAGAAATGGAAATTAGTACAAAGCTCTTTCTGGTCCGTCAGTCCTTCTCTCTCTGAAGTCTCGGCCTCAGAAGGTGGGGGTGTTTGTGGATTATGAGGAGGGTCTGGTCTCCTTTTATGACGTAGATGCTGCAGCTCTTATCTACTCCTCCACTGGCTGCTCCTTCACTGAGAAACTCTACCCATACTTCTATCCTGGTGCTAAATGTGGCCGTAAAAACGCTGCACCTCTGATCATCTCTCCTGTCAGAGTCACCTAATCACTTATCTAATTTAATGTGTTGATTTGTTTTCATTCAAGGGAACAAATATCAATATTTAGAGTATTTTCTACAAAATAAGTTTAATGTGGTGAATGATTTACATATTGTTTAGATTCTGTATACAACACATAAGTGGATTCATTAATCTACTCAACAATCAAATAATGATCTCTTCAACACTTTATCGTAACACATATAGAAAATATCTATGAACGTTGGATAAAGCTTTATTCATTTTAACTTTTAAAAAAGAGGTTGTTTCTAATGACGCCAAATTTGTCAAGCTATAGTTAGAATTGATAAGAACATTAAATGTTTTATATTTAATTGTGTCATGAAGTTTCATTTAAGAGAAAGGCTTATACATGCCTCTACTGTGTATTAAATACAATATCTGTAATAGTTATACTGCTAGAAAAATGAAGCTAAATAATATGATAAATCCTCATTTGTGTCAAAAACGGTTTGGTTAATAACTGTTTACTTGTATATTTACATGCCAGGTGTTATATTGATTACTGGTCAAATGGCTTATGAATGAAAGACATCTGTAAATATGTGATTGTGAGTTAAAAACATTAAAATAAACTGCATGTTGAACACAAGTTCTGAAGTTTTAACTCATCATGCATACACAAAACCCTCTTTTTCTTATACTTTGAAAAAATGCCTTTTCAAATGATTTCCCTCCCAGCACATTTTTATAATCACTGAACTCAAGAAGAACTCAATGTGAAACTGATTAAATATGTTGTCTTTCATCCAAGATAACAATCTTTACAAGCACAATTTTAAATAAAAAATACAAATATACTAATTTCAAGGTCACTGGTCTTTGTTGTTCGTCTGAGTAATGTGTTCAGTGTTATTTCAGATGACAGGAAACAAGTCTTAAAAACACAATAGGAAAACTTGATGGGTCTCCGTATGTCAAGGATCAAAAACAAATCTATAAATCAGGCAAGATTTAAAAAAACATGGCAAATAGCCTTTTATTTTATTTTATATTTCAGTGGTTCAAATCTCAGTATACAGTATATATATTTTAAGGTAAGCAGGATTACATGTTAGCTGATTTTAGATTCTAAACAACAATAACTGCTGTTTTATGTGTTGTTCGAAGTTATGCATGAAACATCTCCTAACATTTTCATAAGGCCTTTCAAGCCAGATTTTAAAAAAGTCAGTAAATGGTATTGCAAAAATAGTACTCTGCTATTTAATGCAAACTTAACAGGATAATACCTTATAGACCTCAGCACTGAGTTCATTGTGTTTTTGTTGCTGTTGTTGTACTACACTATAACGACACACTTCCACCACTTCCTGGTGTTATGGCACAGAGTGTCCACTGGATGGAGCACAACACAAAGGAAAGATAAATGGAGTCACTGTACTGTAAACCAAACACTGATGAGGAGACAGAGTTTGTGTTAAACATGTACAGGATAACCTCTCAGGTTGACCAAGGACAAATGGGTTTTTTCAATGGTGGTCAATGTAATAGTTCAACTATGACCATGCTACCTGCATATGTCTTTGTCAAGAGATTTTAGTTGGTGGCAAAAAATAAGCCTGATGTTACAATAGTTTACATTTTTCTAACAACCCTAAAAATGCTTAAAGGCATCCATCAATGATCCTAATTAACCAGGAAGATTTTTTGGGCTAAGGGTAGCAAGTGATATGAAGTATTCTTACACTTCTGTTTCTCATAGAGTGCCTACAGAGCTCAGTGATTCACTTTAACAAAATAAACTCATCTATAGGTACAGTAACATCTTCAACTCTAAAGGTTGAGAATCTAAATCCCTCTAAAAAGAGGTAAGAGGTAGTAGTTGAAAGGAATAAGACACATTGGTTTCTCTCAAAAGGAACCTAAAACTAACTGAGTTCATCAGGTTGGTAACACTTTATATTAAGGTGCACAAATTCACCGTCAATTAGTTGTTAATTAACATGCATATTGCAGTATATTGGCGCTTTAGTAGTCATTATAAAACACTTATTAATTCCTTATTCTACATGACCGTAATCTACAAGTAATAGGTCATTAGTTGAGAGTTTTTCCTCAATAGAGTGCCACAGTGACGCGTCCTAAAACCCGGAAGTACGTTTCTTCCGGTTCCCTCGAAAAAAAACCAATGCAATTTCTCCATAGGATTTTGGAAAATAGCTCGAAATAAGGTCTGTGGTTGAAACACATTTAAGAGACGGATCACGTTTTGTTCAGTCGGATCATCTCCACATGTCTACCCTACTTTTATAATTTTCTAATCATAAATCTATTGATCATAATTAAATCTATCGATTAGATTTATGATTCGAAAATTATAAAAAAGGTTAGTAAGTGCCTTTTTAACTTTTTTTATAGTTTCACTCCGTTTGAATGTCAGATAAGTCAATAAAGGAGCATGGCTGCTCATTCCCTGGCTCTCAAAATAATTTGGCTGGCTGTTTAATCTATGTTCACACTGAGACAGTAAAACACATAGGGAGAACAGTACAGCTATTGTGTAAGTACATACACGCAGGTCACACAGTATGATCACAAATACATAAACTCTGTTAAAAATCAGTTTTTGTTAAAAAGTACAGGCTGCATATGTGTTCTCAGCCTTGGAGAAACTTGACATGTTTTGGGATGTGTCTGAACCTCTCTTTAGTTGTTCATTAATAAAACAGATATTTCAACGTGAGCCTACTTTGTTCATGTACTGTTGAGGTTAATTTCAGTAGTTGTGTGCTATCATGTATTTACAAAGTGTGAAAAGGAGGCAAATTT
This sequence comes from Notothenia rossii, assembly GCF_949606895.1. Taxonomy (NCBI): domain Eukaryota; kingdom Metazoa; phylum Chordata; class Actinopteri; order Perciformes; family Nototheniidae; genus Notothenia; species Notothenia rossii. Next base: position 8,769,732 of record NC_136912.1, on the reverse strand, counting down.
AGAATAGGGAACCTGTTCAGGTCAATTAGAGTCAAATTACTAGCTTATTGATTATGAACAAGACTTCACTTTAAAATAGGGAACATATCCTTAGATAGAAATACCTAATTTTGAGTTATTTTGACTTAATTAACACTTATAGTATCATGTCTTGTTACATAAGAACAGATCATATTTGTTAAGTTTTATTATGGGAGAATTACTATTCTTGTGGTACAACTGCCTTATTAGGCCCATATTGAGCAGAGCATATTAAGACCAAACCTCATGTACAACAACTTCCTTACTTGCAATAAGTAAGCGCTAATTAGAGGGTTATTGAGGAAATCTCTCAACTAATGGCCTATTAATAATTGTTTTATAATGACTAATAAAGAGCCAATATACTGCTAATATGCATATTAATTAACAACTAGTTGATGGTGAAATTGTGTACCTTAATATAAAGTGTTACCCAACATAATATTTTGATTCTCCTCTGTCTGAATAAATAATATACTATAGCCTATGAATTTTGATTGATGCAGCCATCCGACAACTTTCTTCTGTGGAAACTCAGCCTCTGGGTGGGGCATTAACTTTGGCATCAGTTCACTGACATTTAACAACTGGTTTGTTTGGAGATGTCTGAACGATAAAGGAAGTGTTAGGCCTGTGTAGACTGCAAACAGTATTACAACATGTTTTTCGTCCTACTTTCAATAAGCACACATTGCATTGGTTATGTATCATTAGCGATTATCAGACTCAGAGTTTGTATTCTAAACTCATCTAGTTGGCAAAGCTTTTTGTTAATTGGTCCAGATGTGGGGACATCAAATGATCAGACTATCAAAGGTCCTTGCAACACGTAGACCTGTAACAATACAAGTCGACTAAACTGGTCTGTGATTTGAATCGGTAAACAGTTTCCTTGTTTGTTTTTTTTTAAATGGCCAGTACACACAATTGGAATCAGAAATTCACATATTAAAAACGTCAAATTTAAACTGGAACAGTATCCCCTTTTGCTTTTAATCCAGGGAAAATGTGCACGTCACTTTAACCCTTGTGTTGTGTTCGGGTCTCCCGTGACCCGTTTCAAGTTCAAATTATATAATAACTACGCACTAGTTTTTTTTATCGGAACAAGGCTTCATGATATCCTCCACAACAGCCATATAAACACTACAAAACGGATTTTTACAATTTTAGCTAAGTTTGAAGGTCTCAAAAAAAAAGTGTATAATTTGGTGTTCGGGTCTGGGAAGACCCAGCAGCATTGTTTTGAGTGACTCGGGGTCAAATTTGGCCCAATCAAGATTCATCTTTGACTTTAGACACCCCACCCCCTTCATCCACTGCAACAATAATTGTCAGTCTATTAAGTCTATCATAGTCAGATAAGCTTTATTATCCACTGTCTTCACTATAAGGAATATAATGAGCGAATATAATCAAACGTCTTACTTAAATATGTGGTGTGATGTGTTTTGGGGCCATAAAATAAAATTACAACTGGATTGTACAGTTGTGAATGCACAATAAGTTAGTTATGATGTAGTTAAAACAATATTTTCTTAGCTTAATGAGGGAATTTAACATGTTGTTATGTTTCCTAACAATCTCATCAATCGAGACCCAATATCTCACGAGGAAAAAGTGAGAACAGGATAACATGATTGTTTTAATTCAGGCAACAAAATGCCATAATGATCCATAAGGGATGCTGCCTGAGAGAAAACACTCGTCTTCCTTGTTATCATGACAACTAACGTTACATATTCAATGTCTAAAAGGCCTTTAGTTCATTTGATTGTATATACCGTAGATTCCTGTTTTAGAGTAGATACATATTGTACTTGTTGTACATTTGATGAAGCTATGTTGTCTACATTACTAATCATAATAATAAAACATGTCCCAGAAGCTGCAGAGTTTGGGTTTAGAGATGGAAAGGAGACCGGCTGAGGTCGATCTGAGGGACCGTTGGGGTTGGTAGGGGGTGAGGAGGTCAGTGAGGTAGGGGGGGGGCTTTGTAAGTAAGGAGCAGTATTTTGTAGTTGATGCGGTGGGAGACGGGAAACCAGTATAGTTCAAGTTTAAGTTCTACAATGGAAATAAGTCTTTAACTATGTAGATTATGTCATCCATGACATTTTACTGACATGTGTTTCAAATGAATGTAACTGAAAAGGTTCATCATAATAAAGATTAGAAACAGCTTTGACACACCTCACTCCTCACACGTGTAAAGCACCACCTTTGCTCCCTAACTATCAGAGAACACCTGGTATTTCTCAATACCCATGCAGATCAGAGGGAGGGAACAAACCAGCTGCAGTGAGAGGAGGAGCTACACTGGAAAGAGGAGAGCTTACACGTCACACACAAGAAACGAAAGTTAAGTTAGTCAGAGAGGCAGCAACACTGCAGTCGAGACTAGTCTCTGTTTCTGTCTAAAGAAAATACAAACTGAGTTCATCAGATCTTTTTCAACAACACAGCAGAGTCTCTGTCAAACACTGGTGAGTACAGCTGATTATATTTACCCTTAAACAAGAAGGATTAACACAAAACAGCCATTCTCAGGAGAAAGCTCCACCCTTTTCGTCCAACTTGTTTTTCTCTAACAACATGACCATACATATGATATAGAGTCCACTTTAAACAGTCTCTTTGTATCAGCTCTTAGCAGTGGCGGCTGGCGGAAAATATTTTTGGTGGGGCTATGGAAATGGTGACCAAACCATACTAGGGCGGTCCGGGGGATCGTCCCCCGGAAATATCTTTTGAGAAATGACCCCTTAAATTATGACTTCTGGTTATGTTAGAGGGTGGGCTTAAAAATACGAGATAATCCATAATCTTCAGTGTGGTTAGCTATGAATCTTCCAAAACTGTGCAACAGTACAGTAGGCCCACACAAACAGAACACTGGTGCTTTTGGGAACACTCAAATTATTATTTTGTGTGTGTGTGTGTGTGTGTGTGTGTGTGTGTGTGTGTGTGTGTGTGTGTGTGTGTGTGTGTGTGTCATACTTGCCAACCCTCCCGATTTTTTGCGGGAGACTCCCGCATTTCTCCCGATTTCTGACGTAAAACAGGTTTACTCACGTCTGTTTCCACTCTGACTTTAGCTACACCATTGTTTGGTTTCCATGGTAGCGCGTCTCTTTAGCAGCACGCGCAACTCAAAGTCTGAGAGGATGAGGAAGATGAAAACTGAACAAGAATCAACAACTCGACCCTCTGATCACTCCTTTCCTGTAAAATACAGGTCCAGCCCACACATATGCTGCTCCATGGTGCTACAGGCATTGCCCTTACAACTACAATAAGCATGTAAATGTTAATCTACAGCTCCGGCGATCCACTAGCACCAAAGTCTCCACCTGCAGACGCAGCCATCCTCGACAACTACTGTAGCGTCACCTTGGATACGAGTCTAAACAACTCACAGACACACAGGCCAGGGCGCTGACAGGGCGCCCTTTGAGCATCAGATCTGACGACGCTGATTGGCGGAAATTATGTTTCGGCGGCATAGTTTACAGATAGCAACAGTCAGCTTGGCTGCTGCTGCTCTGGCTGAGGGCTCCTTTCTTACCGCCCGGACGAGAGAGGGTAATGATACACGCCAGGCGGGAAACATGTGACGTATCAGTAACTTTAGACATCGTAAAACAATTTTAAACGAGATTTTATTGTAAATTATACATTTGACTGATGATACAAAAATAAAATAATTTTTTTTTTTTACAAATATATTTTTAATGACAATCAAACATGTGGGAAGAGGGGGGGTGGCGCCCCTAGCGCCCCTATGGGCTGGCCGCCACTGGCTCTTAGTGCTTTAGTAACTTGTAACTGAATCTATGTTGTGAGGAATTTGTTTTCACTTCTGCTTTCTTGCTATTATTATGGTTTGCTGATCACTTCCTACATAATGCTTTTACCCATTTCCTCTAGCTGTTTCAAAATAAAGTCTTTCCATTAGAGAAACAGTTGGAGGCTTTTAATGTGAAGCAGCTCGTAGAAATTAATTGTTATGGTCACACAGTAAGAAGAGCAGTGCCATTTTTCAATAGAAATGATTTGAAGAGTTGCATGCTTGACCCTGTCAGAGTTAAATGGTCACGGTTGCCCATGGCTTGTTACAAGTTATCACACTTCTTTCTTTAAAACAATATATGATTTGAATTGATGATTGATGTTTTAAATGTTTTTTCTTTTCATTCTCATTATGTGTGTAGATATGGCTGCTGCAAGCTACCTGCCATCTGAAGATCAGTTTCTCTGCTCCATCTGTCTGGATTTGTTCACTGATCCAGTCACTATACCATGTGGACACAACTTCTGTAAAACCTGCATCACTGAACACTGGGATACAAGTGACAGGTGCCAGTGTCCAATGTGTAAAGAGGCTTTTAATACAAGACCAGATTTGAGGGTCAACACTTTCATCTCTGAGATGGTCGCTCAGTTCAGACAGTCGGCTCAACAGAAAGCCAGCAGCAGCAGCAGCTCAGAGCAACACGTCTTCAAACCAGCAGAGGTTCCCTGTGACGTCTGCACTGAAACCAAACTGAAGGCCCTGAAGTCCTGCCTGGTGTGTCTGACCTCCTACTGTGAGACTCACCTGGAGCCTCACCTGACAGCCTCAAGTCTGAAAAGTCATCAGCTGATCGACCCTGTGGAGAACCTGGAAGACAGGATGTGTCTGAAGCACGATAAACCTCTGGAGCTGTTCTGTAAGACCGACCACACATGTGTCTGTATGCTCTGCCATGTTTCAGACCACAAGATGCATGATGTGGTTCCTCTGAAAGAAGGATATGAAGGGGAGAAGGCAGCGCTGGGAAATAAAGAGGCTAGAAGTGAGGAAATGATTCGGAAGAGACGACTGAAGATTGAGGAGATCAAACACTCAGTCGACCTCAGTAAGAAAGTAGCAGACAGAGAGAAAGCAGAAGGAGTTCAGGTCTTCACTGCTCTGAAGAAGTCTGTTGAGAGAAACCTGAATGAGTTCATCCAAACAATAGAAGGGAAGCAGAACATGAGAATGAAACAGGCTGAAGACTTCATCAAAGAGCTGGAACAGGAAATCTCTCAGCTGAAGAAGAGAGTTGCAAAGGTTGAGCATCTCTCACGGTCTGAAGACCACCTCCACGTTCTCCAGGGTGTCCAGTCCCTAAACCTCCAACACCCATCACCCACCAAGGACTGGACAAAGGTCAGCATCCCTCCATCATCATATGAAGGGACTGTGAAGGGAGCTGTGGTGAGAGCTGTGGTTCAGCTGGAGGAGACACTCAGTAAAGAGATGAAGAAGCTGATTGAAGCTGAGCTGAAGAGGGTCCAGAGGTACGCAGTGGATGTGACTCTTGATCCTGATACTGCAAATCCCACTTTCATCCTGTCTGATGATGGGAAACAAGTGAGGTATGGTGATGTAAAGATAAGGCTCCCAGACAACCCAGAGAGATTCTCTGATGATATCTGTGTTTTAGGAAAGCAGAGTTTCTCTTCAGGCAGATTTTACTTTGAGGTTCAAGTTAAAAGAAAGACTGAATGGTATTTAGGAGTGGCCAGAGAGTCGATCAACAGGAAGGGAGAGATCACACTGAGCTCTCAGTTCGGTTACTGGACTATATGTCTGACAAATGGAAATGAGTACGAAGCCAATGATGCTCATTCTGTCCGTCTCTCTCTGAAGTCAAGGCCAAAGAAGGTGGGGGTGTTTGTGGATTATGAGAAGGGTCTGGTCTCCTTTTTTGACGTAGATGCTGCAGCTCTGATCTACTCCTTCACTGGCTGCTCCTTCACTGAGAAACTCTACCCATTTTTTAGTCCTGGTCTTAAATGTGGCCGTGAAAACACTGCACCTCTGATCATCTCTCCTGTCAGAGTCACCTAATCACTCATCTTATTTCATCTGTTGATTTGTTTTCATTCAAGGAAACGAACATCGATTTTTAGAGTCAAAACTGTATAGTTTCCATCTTATTTTCCAAAAGATACGTTTACTGTGGTGACTGATTAACATATGGTTTAGATTCTGTATACAACACATAAGTGGATTCATTAATCTACTCAACAATCCAATAATTATCTCTTCAACAATTAATCGTAACACATATGGAGAATATCTATGATCGTTGGTAAAGCTAAAGATTTATTGTAACTTTAAAAAAAAAAAAAGGTTGTTTCTAATGACATCAAATTTGTCAAGCTATAGTTAGAATTGATAATAACATTAAATGTTTTATAATAAATTGTTATAAAGCTTCATTTAATAGAAAGGCCTATTAATGCCTCTACTGTGTACTTAATACAATATGTGTAATAGTTATACTGCTAGAAAAACTCAAATGAAGCTAAATAATATGATAAATCCTCATTTGTGTTAAAATGTGTTTGGTTAATAACTGTTAACTTGTATATTTACATTCCAGGTTTTATAATTGATTACTGGTAAAATGGCTTATGAATCAAAGACATCTGTAATGTGATTGTGAGTTAAGAAAACAGTCAAATAAACTAGATGTTTGGTCTGAGAAAGCAGAGACTCGAGCACTAAACACTGAACAGGAAGGCCTGGTTTACACATCATCTGTATTTCATGACACATTTCCTGTGGCTAATTCATAATTAAAAAAATATAAGTTGATGTATTTTTGTGTAAAAGTTTGTAGGAAGAAATGTTTGTTTCCACTATCAGTGATTGGATATTGTACGGCTGTCGAGCAGAACACAGTGGGGCTGATATCAGTGAGATAGCATTCACTTTGATGAGTACAAATAAGTAACTAACTACAGAGTTTAGCATTATACGAGTATGTATGGCAACAACTCATATAAGGAAACATTTAAATTTATTGAATGATACTCTTTAAGGGTATAACAATTAGACCTACCATTTACTTCCTGTAGTTTTGCCATATCTTTATAAAACTAGTTTCCTCCTTTGTGATATAAAACGCTGAATCAACATGATGTCCTACATTTGTTTGCATTGTGTCAACACTCATGTGTGTTTGGTAGGGGGGGTAGAAACAACTGGGTGAAATGTGATGAGGGTCACATGACTAACGTGATTGGCAAAAAGCCAGAATATACCTCTTCCCAGGTTCTCAGTTTTAACTCATCATGCATACACAAAACCCTCCTTTTCTTATACTTTGCAAAAATGCCTTTTCAAATGATTTCCCTCCCAGCACATTTTTATAATCACTGAACTCAACAAGAACTCAATGTGAAACGGATTAAATATGTTGTCTTTCATCCAAGATAACAATCTTCACAAGCACAATTTTAAATAAAAAATACAAATATACTAATTTCAAGGTCACTGGTCTTTGTTGTTCGTCTGAGTAATGTGTTCAGTGTTATTTCAGATGACAGGAAACAAGTCTTAAAAACACAATAGGAAAACTTGTTGGGTCTCCGTATGTCAAGGATCAAAAACAAATCTATAAATCAGGCAAGATTTTAAAAAACATGGCAAATAGCCTTTTATTTTATTTTATATTTCAGTGGTTCAAATCTCAGTATACAGTATATATATTTTAAGGTAAGCAGGATTACATGTTAGCTGATTTTAGATTCTAAACAACAATAACTGCTGTTTTATGTGTTGTTCGAAGTTATGCATGAAACATCTCCTAACATTTTCATAAGGCCTTTCAAGCCAGATTTTAAAAAAGTCAGTAAAAGGTATTGCAAAAATAGTACTCTGCTATTTAATGCAAACTTAACAGGATAATACCTTATAGTCCTCAGCACTGAGTTCATTGTGTTTTTGTTGCTGTTGTTGTACTACACTATAATGACACACTTCCACCACTTCCTGGTGTTATGGCACAGAGTGTCCACTGGATGGAGCACAACACAAAGGAAAGATAAATGGAGTCACTGTACTGTAAACCAAACACTGATGAGGAGACACAGTTTGTGTTACACATGTACAGGATAACCTCTCATCATGACCAAGGACAAATGGGTTTTTTCAATGGTGGTCGATGTAATAGTTCAACTATGACCATGCTACCTGCATATGTATATGTCTTTGTCAAGAGATTTTAGTTGGTGGCAAAAAATAAGCCTGATGTTACAAGAGTTTACATTTTTCTAACAACCCTAAAAATGCTTAAAGGCATCCATCAATGATCCTAATTAACCAGGAAGATTTTTTGGGCTAAGGGTAGCAAGTGATATGAAGTATTCTTACACTTCTGCTTCTCATAGAGTGCCTACAGAGCTCAGTGATTTGCTTTAACAAAATTAACTCATCTATAGGTACAGTAACATCTTCAACTCTAAAGTTTGTGAATCAAAATCCCTCTAAAAAGAGCTTCAGTAACAGGTAGTAGTTGAAAGGAATAAGACACATTGGTTTCTCTCAAAAGGAACCTAAAACTAACTGAGTTCATCAGGTTGGTAACACTTTATATTAAGGTGCACAAATTCACCGTCAATTAGCTGTTAATTAACATGCATATTGCAGTATATTGGCGCTTTAGTAGTCATTATAAAACACTTGTTAATTCCTTATTCTACATGACCGTAATCTACAAGTAATAGGTCATTAGTTGAGAGTTTTTCCTCAATAGAGTGCCACAGTGACGCGTCCTAAAACCCAGAAGTACGTTTCTTCCGGTTCCCTCGAAAAAAACCCAATGAAATTTCTCCATAGGATTTTGGAAAATAGCTCGAAATAAGGTCTGTGGTTGAAACACTTTTAAGAGACGGATCACGTTTTGTTCAGTCGGATCATCTCCACATGTCTACCCTACTTTTATAATTTTCTAATCATAAATCTATTGATCATAATTAAATCTATCGATTAGATTTATGATTCGAAAATTATAAAAAAGGTTAGTAAGTGCCTTTTTAACTTTTTTTATAGTTTCACTCCGTTTGAATGTCAGATAAGTCAATAAAGGAGCATGGCTGCTCATTCCCTGGCTCTCAAAAGAGTTTGGCTGGCTGTTTAATCTATGTTCACACTGAGACAGTAAAACACATAGGGAGAACAGTACAGCTATTGTGTAAGTACATACACGCAGGTCACACAGTATGATCACAAATACATAAACTGTTAAAAATCAGTTTTTGTTAAAAAGTACAGGCTGCATATGTGTTCTCAGCCTTGGAGAAACTTGACATGTTTTGGGATGTGTCTGAACCTCTCTTTAGTTGTTCATTAATAAAACAGATATTTCAACGTGAGCCTACTTTGTTCATGTACTGTTGAGGTTAATTTCAGTAGTTGTGTGCTATCATGTATTTACAAAGTGTGAAAAGGAGGCAACTTTAGAATAGGGAACCTGTTCAGGTCAATTAGAGTCAAATTACTAGCTTATTGGTTATGAACAAGACTTGACTTTAAAATAGGGAACATATCCTTAGATAGAAATACCTAATTTTGAGTTATTTGGACTTAATTAACACTTATAGTACCATGTCTTGTTACATAAGAACAGATCATATTTGTTAAGTTTTATTATGGGAGAATTACTATTCTTGTGGTACAACTGCCTTATTAGGCCCATATTGAGCAGAGCATATTAAGACCAAACCTCATGTACAACAACTTCCTTACTTGCAATAAGTAAGCACTAATTAGAGGGTTATTGAGGAAATCTCTCAACTAATGGCCTATTACTTGTAGAATATGGTCATGTAGAATAAGGCATTAATATTTGTTTTATAATGACTAATAAAGAGCCAATATACTGCTAATATGCATGTTAATTAACAACTAGTTGATGGTGAAATTGTGTACCTTAATATAAAGTGTTACCCAACATAATATTTTGATTCTCCTCTGTTTGAATAAATAATATACTATAGCCTATGAATTTTGATTAATGCAGCCATCCGACAACTTTCCTCTGTGGAAACTCAGCCTCTGGGCAGGGCATTAACTTTGGCATCAGTTCACTGACATTTAACAACTGGTTTGTTTGGAGATGTCTGAACGATAAAGGAAGTTTTAGGCCTGTGTAGACTGCAAACAGTATTACAACATGTTTTTCGTCCTACTTTCAATAAGCACACATTGCATTGGTCATGTATCATTAGCGATTATCAGACTTAGAGTTTGTATTCTAAACTCATCTAGTTGGCAAAGCTTTTTGTTAATTGGTCCAGATGTGGGGACATCAAATGATCAGACTATCAAAGGTCCTTGCAACACGTAGACCTGTAACAATACAAGTCGACTAAACTGGTCTGTGATTTGAATCGGTAAACAGTTTCCTTGTTTGTTTGTTTTTTAAATGACCAGTACACACAATTGGAATCAGAAATTCACATATTAAAAACGTCAAATTTAAACTGGAACAGTATCCCCTTTTGCTTTTAAGCCAGGGAAAATGTGCACGTCACTTTAACCCTAGTGTTGTGTTCGGGTCTCCCGTGACCCGTTTCAAGTTCAAATTATATAATAACTACGCACTAGTTTTTTTTATCGGAACAAGGCTTCATGATATCCTCCACAACAGCCATATAAACACTACAAAACGGATTTTTACAATTTTAGCTAAGTTTGAAGGTCTCAAAAAAAAAAGTGTATAATTTGGTGTTCGGGTCTGGGAAGACCCAGCAGCATTGTTTTGAGTGACTCGGGGTCAAATTTGGCCCAATCAAGATTCATCTTTGACTTTAGACACCCCACCCCCTTCATCCACTGTAACAATAATTGTCAGTCTATTAAGTCTATTATAGTCAGATAACATTATTATCCACTGTCTTCACTATAAGGAATATAATGAGCGAATATAATCAAACGTCTTACTTAAATATGTGGTGTGATGTGTTTTGGGGCCATAAAATAAAATTACAACTGGATTGTACAGTTGTGAATGCACAATAAGTTAGTTATGATGTAGCTAAAACAATATTTTCTTAGCTTAATGAGGGAATTTAACATGTTGTTATGTTTCCTAACAACCTCATCAATCGAGACCCAATATCTCACGAGGAAAAAGTGAGAACAGGATAACATGATTGCTTTAATTCAGGCAACAAAATGCCATAATGATCCATAAGGGATGCTGCCTGAGAGAAAACACTCCTCTTCCTTGTTATCATGACAACTAATGTTACATATTCAATGTCTAAAAGGCCTTTAGTTTATTTTATTGTATATAGATTTCTGTTTTAGAGTAGATACATATTGTACTTGTTGTATGGATGTGGATTATGTCATCCCTGACATTTAACTGACATGTGTGTCCAATAAATGTAACTGAACTCTTCTGATTAAAGTAAAACCTGATCATAATAAAGATAAGAAACAGCTTGACACACCTGTGAAGCAGAGCCTTTGCTCCCTAACTATCAGAGAAAACCTGGTATTTCTCAATACCCATGCAGATCAGAGGGAGGGAAGCACCAGCTGCAGTGAGAGGAGGAGCTACAGTGGAAAGAGGAGAGCTTACACGTCACACTCAGGAAACGAAAGTTATGTTATTTAGAGAGGCAGCCACACTGCAGTCGAGACTAGTCTCTGTTTCTGTCTAAAGAAAATACAAACTGAGTTCATCAGATCTTTCTCAACAACACAGCAGAGTCTCTGTCAAACACTGGTGAGTACATCTGATTATATTTACCCTTAAACAAGCAGGATTAACACAAAACTTCAGCTCTACTCAGACGAAATCTCCACCCAACTCTAACAACATGACCATATATAGAGTCCACTTTAAACAGCTTAAACAGTCTCTTTGTATCAGCTTTTAGTACTTTGTAAAATGTCCCTCTGTGGGACTAATAAAGGTATTCTGATTCTGATTTAGTAACTTGTAACTTGTGTTGTAGTACTCGAGACTTGTGTTGCAGTATAAGTTGAGTCATGACAACTGGCGACATTCATGTTGCTATGGTCTATACCAGCTGCTACACTCAAACGGTCTTGCAGTGAAGGGGTGTGTGTGTGTGTGTGTGTGTGTGTGTGTGTGTGTGTGTGTGTGTGTGTGTGTGTGTGTGTGTGTGTGTGTGTGTGTGTGTGTGTGTGTGGGGGTTCCTGGTTGGTTGTTTTGTTCTTTGTTGCTTAGACCTATATACCGTAACATTTATATTATGATGTTTTATATTATGTTCTTACTATGTTACTGTTTTTATATGAAAAGGATAACTTTTTGAATAAATATGATGAAGTTGAATTTATATATTTTATCTTTTTATGATGATGTGGATCTTTCAGATCAAATTGACTATGGTATCTTACACATGGTATTGTAAGTGTATCATGTAGTGTTGGATTCACAGTAGTCAGGTTCCGGTCTTGATTCGGTCTCGCCCTCTTAAAGTCTTGGTCTTGTCTTGGTCTTGCTACTCTTCGGTCTTGGTAATGTATTGGTAATGTCTTGGTCTCGGATAAGGTTGTCTCGACTACAACACTACTTGTAACTGAATCTCTGTGGTGAGGAGTTTTGATTCACTTCTGCTCTCCTGCTCTTATTTATTGGGAATGCTGACACAGCATTCCAACTATCTGTTATGCTACGCACAAAATTCTTTATTATTCCGCCAGGTTATTTTGCGCTTCTTCTTCTCCCACATCGCAGAAACTCCGTTCGAACATCAAAACGTTCAGCTCGGTCGGGAATCGATGGCTATTGCTTTTATCATTCATAAGTTTCATAGTTCCAGAGAGACATCCCATCATTCATTACATTTTTAACATGGAAGTCAATGGAGAAACTCTTCAGACTTCAACAATCTTCATGCAACTTCAACTGCTCCTTCTTCAACTGCTAACTGCTCCTTCATACTTTCACTCATAAACCTCATTCCAACTTTAAAATGTTACACATCTTTCTGACATTATTCGTGTAACACAACTTTTAAATCTGATTCTTACTTTTAGATATATTAAACATTGTTCAAACCTTGGTACAGAGGCCTTCTTCAGATTTTAGAGTGCGTGATGTCACAGTTAGAGTGGAGGAAAGATTTAATTGTGCCTTCATATTTTCTTTTAAACTGCCATAATTCCCAAACCCTACATTCCTGAGACATAATTGTTTATGACAAACGTAGGAAAACATCTCGTAGCTTGAAATATATAAAAAAATTAAGCAAAAAAATTAAACAAAATGCCTCTTGAGTGCATGAAGTGACAAAAACATTCAACATGTCTCCATTAAACCCCATTGTAAGTTCAGCCTCATCTTTCCCCACCACAGCAGCCGCACACCTTTTAGTTAATCTACTAAAAAGGCCACATTATTAACCTGAAAGTACACAAAAAGCAAACTTCAGATGCTCAAGTTCCTTGACATGCTTCACGCTTTGAAATTTCACAGATATCTGTTACGGTTCTTCAAAAAGCGTTCACATGTAAGAGGTTTATCTGTCATTCAGAACAATGAAAATGCTCTCCTCTCACTGATCACCATACATGGAAACCTTCGATCTCTTGACACGTCGTTAGCTCAAATATAAACACCTGTGTCATGGAACATGATGATGTCATAACTCCAACTGACATGCTCAGAGCAGCAGACTTCAGATAATGGTTAATGGTCCTGCCCTCAACAGCTCTACGTCAATTATGGGGTGTCATCATATGCCGTTTCCATGGAAACGCATCCCTCGCCATAAAACACGATGTTGCTGTAACTCCAATGGACACGGTCCAATCGTCCCCTAAACTTTGCTTGTATATCACCGGTCCATGCCTCAACAGCTTTACGCCAAATCTGGGATCTCACCATAGGCTGTTTCCATGGAAACGCATCCCTCGCCAAAAAACACGATGTCGCTGTAGCTCCAATGGACACGGTCCGGTCGTCCCACAATCTTCATCTGTATATCACCTCTCCATACCTCAACAGCTCTACGTCAATTATGGGGTTTCATCATATGCCGTTTCCATGTCTTTTATGGCGTATCCCTCGCCATAAAAGACGATGTTGCAATAACTCCTATGAAAATGTTCAAACTTCACATGTGTGCTAACAGTCCAGCCGTGAAGACATTTACGGGACAGTTTTGAGATTTCTTCAAATGCCGTTGCCATGGCAACACAATGCTCGCCATGAAACATGGTTTTCTCATAACTTCAGTGAAAATGCTCCAAACGGCCCAAAACTTCACAGGTTTGGTAACGATGCAGCCATCTACTCATCTAAGCGTATTATGGGATGTCATCAAATGCTGTTGGCATGGCGACGGATCATTCGCCATCAAGTTAGTTCAAAAGTTTGCAGTTCAAATACTCTACTGCTTTTCCGAGGCTTTTTACTTTCTTTTCTTCTCTCATCACACATTCAAGCCCCCAATGTTCATGTATCATTTCAATCTAAATTCTTCACTTTCTTCTTACACATTACATTTCAGCTTAGCAGTTTAGCGTCAGCTTTTCAGCATAAAGCATTCCCACTAAAAATGTCTTCAGGAATTGCATTCTCTAGTTACATTTGGCTGATCACTTCTGACTAGGGCTTTTCATTTTTTTAATGCGTTAACGCAAAAAAAAATTAACGCCACTAATTATATTAACGCGATTAACGCATGTGTATTTTTTGTCCTCGGTCGCCCCGTAGTTTCAGAGCGCATCGAGTTTAAAATACCATCTACAAGCTGATGCTGACAGCCCCGCTCCTGCCGCCCGCTGCTAGCTAGCTGCGCTAACGGATATAAGGAGCTGTTTCAATGAAAACAGAGGAGCGACATTTCGCCGACAACTGCGCCGAGCACTTGACTTTATGCAGGTAGCCAGACAGTGGGACATTATACAAAAGTCAGCACACTTAACATAGGTAACATTAAGCTGTCTGTGGCTCTTTTCTGCTGTAACGATGCACATTTCCCCTCTGTGGGACTAATAAAAGGTGTTCTGATTCTGATTCACACTCAGCACTAGTGATGTGTCGGCTCCAAGAGCCGGCTCTTTTAAGTGAACGACGGGAGCCGGTTCGCGCCCGCGAACGAGCCGGTTCTTCTTCTTTTTTGCGGAGGGATCTAGATCGGCATGAAGTCACATTATGCAATGTGCAATGTGCACATTATCCCGCTTATTACATGGCCACATTCTCAACAAAGTAACGGCATGACTCCCAATATTAATTGAAATGCTTTTATGGATTTAGAAGATGATTTTATTGATTGCTAAAGAAAAATAGTCCGTTGTTACTGTTTGAACTAACGTAGCAACGGCAGGAACTGCTTCAATAGTATTTTTGAGGAGCTTTTTGATTACAGATTTGAAAACATCGTTGCTTGCTTTAAAAGTAGCACAATTCATTATGTCAAACCTTGGAAAGTATCTAGATATCCCTGCCATAATGCCAAAGTAAATATCAACTGAATATGTGTCGCCGTTTGATGTCTATGTCTGGACCGCTGCGTAAAAAGGAGGGTTTCTGCTCCGTTGCTTCTCTTACTTCAAAGAATAAAGCACGGAGGAGGGAGATCTCTTTTTCTCCCCCTCTTCTGAGAGCCCAGCAGCTGATCTCAGAGCACGCTCCCCTCTCCTGCAGGGGAGCGTGGTCAGCTGCAGCTCACAGAATCGGCCTTTTCTTTAAAAATAATTTTAAAATGTCGATACAGTAGCCCTTTTAAAAATAGTTTTTATAGGTGTTGCTATCTGTTTTGTGTAGCGTGGTTCTACAAGCAAGTCAGTGCATTCATGGGGTGGTATCAGAGAGTTATAAGAGTCTGTAAATGCAATGAAAACATTTGGCCACAGCAAATCATTTACGTATTTATGTAATTTTTACTTTTGAATACTTCAGTATAAAGGATAAATTGATTAATTTAAGTGATATATGTGTACACATAGGCCTATACACATCAAAACAGGGCTACATTTGATTTAATTATAAAAGGTATAATATGTGGCACACTGAAGAGCCGTTTGGGAGCCGAAAGAGCCGGCTCTTCTTGGTGAGCCGAGCCAAATGATCCGGCTCACCAAGAAGAGCCGGAATTCCCATCACTACTCAGCACGGATAGTGCGCGCAACATGATTGCAGCGTCCAGGCACTTCCTGTTCGAGCATATGCCTTGAGTTGCACATAGCTCCAACGGTCCATCACACACACAAGACACAAAGTAAGAGCAGTGTTATTTTTCAATAGAAAAAAACGAGAACCTATATTTTCATTGCTGTAAGCCAGAGTTGCATGCTTGACCCTGTCAGAGTTAAATGGTCACGGTTGCTCATGGTTTGTTACAAGTTATCACACTTCTTTCTTTAAAACAATATATGATATGAATTGTTTTCTTTCTCATTATGTGTGTAGATATGGCTGCTGCAAGCTACCTGCCATCTGAAGATCAGTTTTTCTGCACCATCTGTCTGGATTTGTTCACTGATCCAGTCACTATACCATGTGGGCACAACTTCTGTAAAGACTGCATCGAAGAACACTGGGATACAAGTTACTGGTGCCAGTGTCCCATGTGTAATAACAAATTCTACACAAGACCTGAGCTGCACGTTAACCCTTTAATCTCTGAGATGGTAGCTCAGTTCAGACAGTCGGCTCAACAGAAAGCCAGCAGCAGCAGCAGCAGCAGCTCAGTGCAACAAGTCTTCAAACCAGCAGAAGTTCCCTGTGACGTCTGCACTGAAACCAAACTGAAGGCCCTGAAGTCCTGCCTGGTGTGTCGGACCTCCTACTGTGAGACTCACCTGGAGCCTCATCTGACAGCTTCAAGCCTGAAAAGACATCAGCTGATCGACCCTGTGGAGAACCTGGAAGACAGGATGTGTCCGAAGCACGATAAACCTCTGGAGCTGTTCTGTAAGACCGACCAGACATGTGTCTGTATGCTCTGCCATGTTTCAGACCACAAGATGCATGATGTGGTTCCTCTCAAAGAAGGATATGAAAGAAAGAAGGCAGAGTTGGGGAAGAAAGAGGCTGAAACTCAGCAGATGATCTGGAAGAGACAACTGAAGATTGAGGAGATCAAACACTCAGTGGACCTCAGTCAGAAAGAAGCAGACAGAGAGATAGCAGAAGGTGTTCAGGTCTTCACTGCTCTGAAGAAGTCTGTTGAGAGAGGCCAGGCCAATCTCATCAACACGATCAAAACGAAGAAGAAAACAACTGAAAAAAAGGCTGAAGCTTTAATCAAAGAGTTGGAACAGGAAATCTCTGAGCTGAAGAAGAGAAGTTCTGAGGTGGAGCAGGTCACACACTCTGAAGACCACCTGCATTTTCTACAAAGTGTCAAGTCCCTAAACATTAAACACCGACCACCCTCCAAGGACTTGACGAAATTCCGTTTGACCCCAGCGGTATATGAGGGGACGGTGGTAAAGGCTGTGGCTAAGGTGGAGGAGACACTCGGTAAAGAGATGAAGAAGCTGCTTGAAGCTAAAGTGAAGAGGATCCAGAGGTACGCAGTGGATGTGACTCTTGATCCTGATACAGCATATCCTAAACTCATCCTGTCTGATGATGGAAAACAAGTCCGCGATGGTGATGTTGAAAAGAATCTCCCAGACAACCCAGAGAGATTTTCTGATTGTAATTGTGTTTTAGGAAAGCAGAGTTTCTCTTCAGGCAGATTTTACTTTGAGGTTCAAGTTAAAAGAAAGACCGACTGGGATTTAGGAGTGGTCAGAGAGTCGATCAACAGGAAGGGATATATCACACTGAGCCCAGAAAATGGTTACTGGACTATATGTTTGAGCAATGTACATGAGTACAAAGCTCAAGGTGCTCCGTCAGTCCGTCTTTTTCTGAAGTCTCGGCCTAAGAAGGTGGGGGTGTTTGTGGATTATGAGGAGGGTCTGGTCTCCTTTTATGACGTAGATGCTGCAGCTCTTATCTACTCCTTCACTGGCTGCTCCTTCACTGAGAAACTCTACCCATACTTCTATCCTGGTAATAAATATGGCCGTAATAACGCTGCACCTCTGATCATCTCTCCCGTCAGAGTCACCTAATCACTTATCTAATTTAATGTGTTGATTTGTTTTCATTCAAGGGAACGAACATCAATATTTAGAGTATTTTCTACAAAATAAGTTTAATGTGGTGAATGATTTACATATGGTTTAGATTCTGTATACAACACATAAGTGGATGCATTAATCTACTCAACAATCAAATTATGATCTCTTCAACACTTTATCGTAACACATGTGGAGAATATCTATGAACGTTGGATAAAGCTATAGATTTATTTTAACTTTTTAAAAAAAGGTTGTTTCTAATGACACCAAATTTGTCAAGCTAGTTAGAATTGATAATGACATTACATATTTCATATTTAATTGTGTTATAAAGCTTGATTAAAGAGAAAGGCTTCTACTGTACTACATTTAATATGTGTAATAGTTAAACTGCTAGAAAACTAAAATGAAGCTAAATAATATGATAAATCCTCATTTGTGTTTACAATGGTTTGGTTAATAACTGTTATCTTGTATATTTACATGCCAGGTTTTATAATTGATTACTGGTAAAATGGCTTATGAATCAAAGACATCTGTAAATATGTGACAGTAAAATAAACTAGATGTTTGGTCTGAGAAAGCAGAGACTCGAGCACTAAACACTGAGCAGGAAGGCCTGGTTTACACATCATCTGTATTTCATGACACATTTCCTGTGGCTAATTCACATAAACAAAAATACAAGTTGATGGCTTTTTTTGGGAAGAGATTGTAGGATGAAATGTGTGTTTCCACTATCAGTGATTGGATATTGTGCGGCTGTAGAGCAGAAAACAGTGGGGCTGATATCAGAGAGATAGCATTCACTTTTACGAGTCACAAAGACAAAAACTACTCTTTACAATGAAGTAACTAACTACAGAGTTTAGCATTATACAAGTATTAATGCCAACAACTAATATAAGGAAAAATTAGGTTTGATTTAATTACATTTTTTAAGGATATAACAGTTAGACCTACCATTTGCTTCCTGTAGTTTTGCCATATTTGTATTAAACTAGTTTCCCCCTTTGTGATATAAAATGCTGAATCAAAATGATGTCCTACATTTGTTTGCATTGTGCCAACACTTATGTGTGTTTGTTGTGTGTACTGGATGATATGTGATGAGGGTCACATGACTAACGGGGGTTGGCAAAAAGCCAGAATACACCTCTTCCCAGGTTGTCAGTTTTAACTCATCATGCATACACGAAACCCTCCTTTTCTTATACTTTGCAAAAATGCCTTTTCCAATGATTTCCCTCCCAGCACATTTGTATATTCGTTGAACTCAACAAGAACTCAATGTGAATCGGGTTAAATATGTTGTCTTTCATCCAAGATAATAATCTTGACATCTACAATTTTAAATAAAAACATATATACTAATTTCAAGGTCACTGGTCTTTGTTGTTTGTGTGAGTAATCTGTTCAGTGTTATTTCAGATGACAGGAAACAAGTCTTAAAAACACAAAAAGAAAAAGGTTTCCGTATGCCAAGGATCAAAACCAATCTATACATTTGGCAAGATTTTAGAAAACATGGTATATAGCCTTTTATTTTTATTTTTATTTCAGTGCTTACAAGCTCAGTATATGTATATTTTAAGGTAAGCAGGATTACATTTTATCTAATTTTAGAATCTAAACAACAATAACTGCTGTTTTGTGTGTTGCTCAAAGTAATGCGTGAAATCTCCTCACATTTGTATGAGGCCTTTTGAGCCAGATTTAAAAATAGTCAAGAAATGGTGTTGCAAAAATAGTACTGTGGTATTTAATGCAAGTTTAACAGGATAGGGGAGAGTGGGGTACTGTAAATTGAGCCATTTTTTTAGTTATGCTGTCCTAAGCAAGGAGAAATGACACATAGTAAAAATGAAAACACACACCTATAATTCAGGATGTCTCCTATGGCAATGATAATAATTAATATTTGATCAAGGGCAGTGAAAATATTACTTCTTTAAAAAAAAAAGTTTTGTGGCTCAACTTGCCCCAGTGTAGGGGTAAGTTGATCCAGGTTAGGGGGTAAATTGAACCACGGTTCAAACTTGGGCATACCTGTTCAAACCTGGGCATACCTACAACAAATCTTAAAGGTAACTATAAACTATAAATAAAAAACCAAATACAAGCTTAGTTTTTCAAATATTTTTAATATAAATTTCGATTGAATTGATTTTTTTTTAATTTGTTAAAAGGAAAAGTAATCATACAAATGGTGATACCATTTCATACATCTTACCAATCAAACACAGGGTAAATTCAACTTTAAATGTAGCCTACAATGAGCTCTTATTATCAACTTGGCCTACTTTCATTCATTTCTCCATTGAAAAACTGGCTCAACTTACCCCAAGGCCCATGGTTCACTTTACCCCATAGCCACCATTTTAGAAAAAATAGCCTAGCATTAAAATTCAGAGTCATCTTTAGCTTAATGATTCACATGGTTTAATACGCTGCCAACACATCAACATATACAATATATGCAGTGGCGGCTGGTGGAAAATATTTTTGGTGGGGCTGTTGATATAGTGAGTAAAACATTTTTTTTGGGGAGAAATGACCCCTTAAATTGGAACTTCTGGTGATGTAATGTAGGGTGACCATATTTTGATTTCCAAAAAAGAGGACATGCTGCCCCCAGCCTCGAGATACTTAATGATACACAACATTTACTCAAAGATGCCTTATTGTTTTAAAGTATGCCTCCTCTGTATGGATATACAATTATTATTTATATTATTTTACTGTATATAACACAATAATATCTCTCTATAACCAAAGACACACCAAACCAAGGTTACTCAACAATCAACATGCTTTATTGTACCAAAAATCATCTCTGACAAATCTCAAAAGCACAAGAATAACTTAAACATCAATCTGTAACAAAATAATAGCTCTCTTTTCAAGTCTTACTGGACAAAAATAAATAACAAAATATATGAAATAGTAGAAAATAGAAAATCCAGCTTTAACAAATAATCTCTTTGTATCTTGTCAATGTAAACAATAAAACAGTAACCTCCCAAAGATACTAATGTAATTATTTGAAAAGTGCACTATGCAGTTTTGGATTTCACATTTGCATAATTTCCATTAGTGAACATAACCTAACATAACATTTGATTACCTAAATCAAACCAAACACATTTTGAGGCACCATGAACCAAATATAAGCCTACTTTAAATTTTTGTAAACACAATTCCAGGCCCTGTCATTGTAAACAACCACAGTGAAACGACAACTTTTCACATATTTCTAGCTTCAAACTGTTTTCTAGGGTCCCAATTTAAAATTAAAAGTTTAAAGTTTCTCTCCCACAGCTACATAGCTTTCTCTCTCTGCATAGCTGCATACTTCAATCTTCTTCATCCTACTTTTCTTCTTCATCCTCCTTGTCTGCCCATCGATATTTAGCTGTGGAGCTGATCTTTCCCAGCAGGTTTCGGTTGCTCAACAAATAAGCATGAAAGTCTTTGCAAGACATGTCTTTCAAATTGTATTGCACAAATAGAATCCCCTTCAGTGACTCAG
Organism: Notothenia rossii; assembly: GCF_949606895.1. NCBI lineage: Eukaryota > Metazoa > Chordata > Actinopteri > Perciformes > Nototheniidae > Notothenia > Notothenia rossii. The sequence goes on along the minus strand of NC_136912.1, from coordinate 8,748,292 downwards.
CAGACAGCTGGTTCCTCTCCTTGGTCCACTGGCTCTGCGTCAGTGAGAAAACCCTCTCAACATTTGCATTGTGAGAGGAAAGTGCAAAGACAAACTGTGCAATCTTCAGTAGTTCTGAGTAACATGCAATGCTTTTGGCCTCCTCAAAATATTTGGTCCACTTCTGGTGCACCTGCAGGCCACTGAACTCCTCATCACGGTTGCACCTTTCTGTGAATCTCTTCAGATTGGTGACCTGGTCAAAACACTTGACATCACCAATTACCACCCCCTTCTCTACTAGGAACTTGATGCAGGCCTCCACATCATTCCACTCTGGTGGCTCACTCAGATCCATCCACGTGAATGTGGAGAACTCTTCCATGGGAGTCATCCACTTCTCCAGATACTCCAGACATGTACTGTACAGGCCTTGCACATCAGCACAGAACTGGTCATATTCCTTACCAAGTCCATCACTACGCTTTTGTGCCAGTAGTCCCTTAACTTTAAGGGACATGCAGTTGTTGCTCTTGCGTTCAAGAAGAATGGTGTGGATGCTGTTCATTGTTTTCTTTACCTCCATAGTGGAGTTCTTCTCCTTTTCCATGTCTTGAATGTGGGTGTGGAACGCAGACATGAGTGAGTGCATGTGCCAGAGGTAGATCTCACTGAATTCATTTACAAAAAACTTCTTGATCACTGTGGGTGGTTTTTGCTGAGACAGAAAGAATGTCTTTAAGGCTGGAAACATCTGTATCATCCTCTCAATGCCTGGGAACAATGACAGCCACCTTGTCTTGCTGTGAGAAAGCATCCTTCTGTATTCAATGTCAACAAAATCACAGTACTCCTTCAGCCTCTCAGTGCGCACAGTGTAAATGTGGAAGAACTGGTAGATTTTGAACATGATATTCTCAAGGTCAATATCTATTGTGTCTGCCCCATGATGAACACAATTATTCAATATGTGTGCTGGGCAACCCACACCGATCAGTGTTCTTCTGCAGCAACCTCTTCAAATTTGCAAACACATTCTTTCCCCCTTCATCACGTCGGATTCCTCCAAAGTTTGTGTTGCAATTGTCGCCAGTAAATGCAATGCATTTTTCAGACAAATTGTTTTTTGCCAATGTTTCAATTAGATATTGTGCAATGGTTTCTGCTGTCTCATTTGGTGTGTCTTTAAACTCGATTAATTTTGTTTGCATGCCACCCCTCTTCCAGTCAAAGTACTGGATTATGATTGGGAATATTTTCACTGCTCCGTGGTTACTCCCGTCTGTAGAAACACCACAGTACTGGATTTCTTTGAGTGCTTCATGTGCGACATCAATCGAGTGGGGCGCTATAACACCATTGACAATGGCTTTGGTTTTAGTGCGCGCACTACTGAATTTTTTAGCAGTGTCAGAGTCTGGAAATGCTTTTTTTAGCAAGGCACTTGTGCAATCCATAGATCTGTAGCTGTTGTGATGTTTCACAGTGTGAAATGCAAACGCACCCTCCGCTGCATTTACAGCATCCTCTGTTTTGCCTGGTCTAACAAAGAAGTCTGTCAACTTTGCCGACAAACTCTCACCTTGCACAGCTTTTCCTATTTTCCTATTTTTTCCATGTGCGCTTTAAGATCGCCTGCACCTTTATTGGACACACACACGTATGTGCAAGCTTTGCACACGGTGCACTCCGCCTCCCATTTGTTCCGACCGGGCCGGTACATTTGGAATTTCTTCTGCAATTCATCTGTAAAAGTACATTTGCGCTTTGGCATTGTGAATGTGAGCGGCGATCCGCTCTGTCCCCTTCCTCTGTTTGTGTGTCAGCGTAGTTGTAGAGCCGCCCACAAAGCTTCAGACTCAGGGATTACGTCACACACGCAACAGAGTACCGTAGTATTCTGTGCAATTCGCCAGTCAATTTAAGTACATGCAAACGATCCGCGAAACCCGGACATTTTCATGAATTTATAAACCCCCCCCCGGACGACCCGGACAGGGCGTGAAAAGAGGACATGTCCGGGCAAAAGAGGACGTTTGGTCACCCTACTGTAGGGTCTATCGTTTTGAGGCGATGAATCCACCTCCCCTCCGCTGCCCGTCTCTGTGCCGTGGTCCAGCTCCCGCTGCTCTCCAAGCCCAAAGACTGGAGGTTCTCTGGGCTATGGAGTTTAAAATGAAGGTAGAGAACACTCGTACCGTAACCGCTATTTATTCTATATAAGTGTTGTTTTATCCTGAGGCTGATCTCATGCCGCGTCTCCCCCACATTGAGCTTGTGGCAGGCTCTGTACCTGACGGCATAAACCGCATTCTTGGTTGGAGGTTGCGGTAAAATGTGCGTATTTAGAGTCTGAAAAAAACAAAAACGTGTATTTAGAGTATGAAAAAAACAGAAAAAAGTGCATATTTAGAGAGTGGGGAAAAAAACAAAAAAGTGCATATTTAGAGAGTCGGAAAAAAGCGCGTCTGAAAAAAAAAAATCGGCGTATTTAGAGAGTCTGAAAAAACCCAAAAAGTGCGTATTTAGAGTCGAAAAAACTTAAAGCGCCTATTTAGAGAGTCTGAAAAAGATTTTTAAAAAGCGGGTATTTCGAGTCTGAAAAAAACTCAAAAAAGTACGTATTTAGAGTCTGAAAAAACCAAGATGTGCGTAAAGAGTCAAAAAAAAAAAAAAAGTGCGAATTTAGACAGTCAGAAAAAAACCGCGTATTTAGAGAGTCGGGAGACATTTTTTTTTGCGTATTTAGAGTCTAAAAATAAATTAAAAAAAGAGCGTATTTAGAGAGTTGAAAAAAAAAAAAAAGCGCGTATTTAGAGAGCCTGAAAAAAAAAAGTGTGAATTTACAGAGTCGAAAAAAAGAAAACAAAAGCGCGTATTTAGAGTCGGAAAAAAAACTAAAAAGCATATATTTATAGTCGAAAAAAACAAGAAAAGTGCTTATTTAGAGAGTCTGAAAAAAGAAAGTGCATATTTAGTTGAAAAAAACCGCGAATTTAGAGAGTTGAAAAAAAAAAAAAAAAAAAAGCGTACTTAGAGTAAAAAAAAAGAAAGTGCATATTTAGAGAGTTAAAAAAAAAGAAAAAAAGTTCGTATTTGGAGTCTGCACGGACACTAATGCCTACTGTACCTCCGGGGTATATACTGTGTCCTCCTTCCTTTCTCTAGCTCTTGTCTACTCGGACTGCAAGCCAGCAACATGTCCTTTTCTGCTCCGCAATAAAGTTCCCTTTTGCACCTTCGATGCACCGTCTCCGACTACTATCTCTCGGCACTACAATATGGCATTTGCCATTGCACATATTTAATTTAAATGTCTGTTAACACTAGAACCGCCAACAGCGTCAGCACCTACATAGATATCATTTTCAAATCATTTCATTTGTTCCTCTTCATAATTTCCCTATAAACTAAGTAGGACGATTTAAAACTCTTAATTGGGTTAATTTTGAAATTGCTTCAGTTTATCATCATAACAGATCAAAAAGTTCAGATTCATTTTTACAATAAATCAAGGAATGATGCACTTCTACAAACAAAAACAACATAATGAAAACATTTAAACAAACTACTAAAAGTAGATGAACTACATTATTCAAAAGTTTACAGTAACTTCTGATAATAACACAGGGGAAATAAACGAGGCATCTCTTTTCCTCTCTCTCTCTGCCTCTCCTGACAGCCCGTCAGTATCGGGGTTAGTCAAAATGAATCCCTTGGCGGTTCTAGTGTTCATTTACCCCGTTTTGTCTTCTCTTTGCAATGCTTAATCGATTTGAAACCAAGTCTAACGTAGCTTAAACTTAACGTTAGCTTTCTAGCTTACACAACACATTCACTTACCTTTCTCCGTGGGGTTTTTTGTAGTGACGAATGAAGTTGGATGTTGTGGTGGTCCTGTCACTGATCTTTATGCTGCAGACCCTGAATACCGCTGTTTTCTTCTTATTAGCGTCATCGACAAAATAATCCTTGAATCCAAACTTTGACTATTTTTTTAGTAACGCTAGCCGCTGCCATGTTAACTGACACTCCTGCCTTCTAGTGGGTTGCCAGGTTTACGCGCATGGCGCTATAATCACCCAATCACGTTTCGAAAAACTAAACGTAATATTTCACTACAAAAACAAACGCAAATATTTTATTTAAAAAAGTCAAGTCCCCACCTCTGGTATTAAGAGAGTTGAAAAAAAAAGAAAAGTGCGTATTTAGAGTCTGAAAAAACTACAAAGATAAATACGCATTTATAGTCTGAAAAAAAACTTTAAAAAGTGTGTATTTAGAGAGATTTTGATCCAATCCGCAATTTTTCTGATATATTTGCTGGTATTTCTCCAATAATCAATTGTTTGTTAACATTTTGAGAAATGACGTCACAATTACCAAGGGTCCAACTTCACAATATTTGTTTTGTCCAAACCTCATAATTACTAATACACTTTTTACAATTATCAAAAAGGCACGATCATGCTTTTTGGGATTTTCCTTTCCTGTGTTCTATAGGTTTTAGTGCATGTAAATGGTCTGCAAAGGCTAAAATCCCCATGTGATCCCTCCAGATTAGCTATTGTTCCAACACATGATAGGTTAAGGGGCGGGACATCTCTAAGTGGTTGACCAATCCCAACAGAGCCGGCCAGCTAACCAATCAGAGCAGACTGGGCTCTGGTTTCAGACAAAGGGTGAAAAGAGGTGCTGCAGCACAGGCAGTATGAGAACAATAAAGAGCTTTTTGAACATTAAAGCATGGAGATATGTCACAGTAGTAGAGGAACAAATATAATCCTGGAACATTTATGAATGAGAATGTAAGCCCAAAGCATCTGTAACAACTTTCAAACAGTTTATTTCTCATTTTTCCATGTATGAAGTTTCAGTGATGCAGCAAAGATGAAAACAGGAGTGAAACTCTAAGACTGAATCCATGTGGCCTCCATCACACACATCCCTTTAAACCCCAGCAGACATTTCAGCACCGACTCAAATCAAACAAGCAGGAAACCAACCGTTAATAAGAAAATCAAAAGTGAAGAAACAAAAACATCCCTAAAACAGATCGAGTGGCAGGCGACTAAAAAACATTTAAGATTACAGTTTTTTCCATGTTTAAACCTTTATTGGCAACATCAACGTGCTTGAAATGTTCATGTTTTTATTCATCACCATTATTTATATGTAAACACAACACGGTCTCACTGAATTTCATGAAATGAGCCAAAACTCTGAAATGCAAAATGAATAAACTACAATACAAACGTTAAAGGTTACTTATCCTCACCATGAAATACACTATCTGATAATAACACAACCCTGACACCATGTCCACACGCTTAAAATATGAAACTATTACAGCTAAATAAACAGTTTTTTTAAGTAGCTATTTCTCATGATCTCTATCTAGTTGAACATGCACCAAAAACTGTAGTTTCTTATTGTATAACTTTATAAAAATTCAAATATGCAAGTGGTCAAACCAGTAATACACATACTAGCATGCACAGAGTAGATTATTTGCATTCGCAAGACATTTCACTCATTTCATTAAATGTTGAGACCAGCTTTGAAAAAAGACCTTTAATAAAGCTTTTAAAGAGCTTTTAATAAAATCTGATCTACATGCAAAGAGCAACGGGCAGAAGAAGAAGATAAAGAAGAGGAGATCACACGTCATGCAAACACATCACAAGTCTCTCGTTTCAGGTAGAAAAGGCTTGCTGAGCGTCGGTAAATCAGCAGTGTACTGAATACTGAGTACAGCAGGTTTTTCTAGCCCTTTAACGGCCATTTTTGTTGTTTCCCTCCTCAGCTTTGCTTCTCCCCCCAAGAGAAAGTCGGAGGATAAAGACGTGAAGGTCCGAAAACAGACGAGCTGCAAAAGCACAGATTCAGCTCACTACCGCAGAACATTTCTGTGTTTCTCAAAATCATTTACAGCCTCGTGTCTGAGCTTGTTTTTCACTAAATCTTACAGTAAAAACAAAGAGAATGGACTTTTTTTTGTACAGTTTTCCCAACCTGCAGTAGCCCTGCTTGTTGCTCAACGGTCATCGGCTTTACAGTTCCTAATTTTCATAAAGCAAGAGATGTTTGAATTTCTACTCATTTTTTTCAAATGTGCAGAAAATGTAAAACCGTTGAGGAGTTTCTATTGGCTGAATTCAAGCTGCGACAACTGATTTTATTCCACTAAGCTGAGAGTGTTGAATCTACAGATGTGTGTGTGTGTGTGAAGTAATATTACTTTCAACATCAACGGTAGGCGCTGTTAAAAAAAAATGCAGACTCGTCCCTGACAGTATTCATGCATGTCGTAATTACAGGTTTCCAACTTGTACTTAATATTCAACATGTTATTACAACTCGGTGCTTAATTACACAAAAAGTGCCTAAAAAAAGCAAAACAAAAATGGACGCTCATGTTAGCCAAAGTCTGAAAACATGTAGTGACCAATCTCCCTCTGTCCTCCTGACAAAATGACTGTAAAATGAAGCTGTTTTTTAAGTGTAAATGATGCAATACTCCAGTAAGATAAATGCATTCAATAATACAATTACATCTCTAAAATAAAAGACACAGATTATTTTTTGTTGTTGTATATATATATATATACACATATATATGTATATATACCTGTAATTCAACTGCATGTCATAAATTGTTGTTGGCACTTCATGCTGTGTTTGTGTTGTTCTGAAATCAAGTAACGTCACCGCTAAATACACTCATCCACTAAAGTTAGCTCTCTTTAAGATAGACTTCCTTTGATTCTCCAAGAAAAAAAAAAAACAATGACACCAAAATAAATATAAAAAACCCACATACCTTGAAAAAACCAGTAAAACATACAGAACACATACACACTCAAAGACACACACACGCACGCACACACACTCACACTCCAGCTTTCCTCCACCAAACTGAAACCGCCGCTCTGCGTTAAAAAGCCGTCCGTCAGCTTTTTTTTGAAGTGCGGCGAGTCAGAGAGAGTTCCTGTTCGATAATACTTGGTGAGAGTTTGGCTTCAGAAGGCTCGGGGGAGGGAGGGGGGACGGGGGTAAGGGAGGGAGGGAGGGAGGGGAGGATTTTTCACAAAGAAAATACTTTCATTGAGCGTATTGTTGGACGACGTCTTCAAGCAGATCTTCAGTAAATGGAGGAAGAAAAAGAACAAAGTTGTCAGACGTCCACCACCATCTTTTTGTGAATGTCTAATCCACCAACGACCTGCGGGAGACAAAGGGGGGGGGGGCGTCACTTTTCAGTTTGTTTACATTACTTTTAACACATGAACGTTTTTCTGTAAATGACCAACAGGGAGCAGTGTTTCCCCTATAAACAAATAGTGGCGGTGCAGCGCCGCTGCTGAAATAGGAGCGCCGCTGCTAGGGGGCGCCAGCCAGGTACCCAACATTTTTTTTGAATGTTATTAGAATCTGGTGCTGCGCTAACGGATATAAGAAGTAGATGTTTCTACAACCAGGGTGGAGGAGAGCTCTCCTGTCAGACTGAGAGGCTCACTGAGGTTAAGGACTCTCTGAGTATTTAGATAGTTAATTTTAGTCTAAGTTATCTCAGTGGGTCTCAAACGTTTTGACCACAAATTATGTAAACACATATTTCCAAGGCACTCCTTTCTAATTATTAGGATGAAAAAAAACAGGTTTGAAATCATTCCAATGTATACTATAGGACAATTAACCAAAAATATCGTTTAAAGTTGGAGATACAAAAATATGCATAAATAAATAAATAAATGTTAACTAGGTAAAATAAGATATGAATGAACAACAAAAATAAAATAAGCTACATTTATTTGTTATTGGCTATGGTAGGTTATTGGTTATGTTCACATACTTATTTGATTATTAAAATGTAAACCGATTCTTTTTCCTATGGGTGTTTTGCCCCCTAGATCAGGTCTCGACTAATTGTGTGCTCAAAGTGCACCAGATTGAAGCATTTTACTGTAAAATGTTCAAAAAATCTTCCCGGGGGGGCATACCCCCGGACCCCCCTAGAGGATGTGAAGTCCACCCCCCAATTCAAACATGTTCATACAATACTGAATACATTTGAAGCCATTTTGACGTGTATTACCTATGTCAATAAGTTTCTGTTTTTGCAGAGTATTTGTCTTTTGTAGAGATTTTTCATTTATTCTTTACACATAAAATGTCGCCTAAAATCTCACCGAGGGCAGCAAATTGTCTAGAACCGGCCCTGGTACTAGGCCTCAAGAGCCTTTCTTGTGCTGACACATAGAAACAAATTGGCGGGGCGCACAAAAAAATGCCACGCGGTCCGCGCTCACATTATGCTGGGCCCACGTGCCTTAGCACCACTGCTATGACTCCATCCTAGGGGAAACAGTGGGGAGTGTAACAAAACTTGTTTAAAGAGTCCCTACTTTGCTTTTGGGGGGTTTCCCTCTCATGTAGTGTGTTATAAAG